>NW_009953393.1:79954-101855 GCF_000747805.2 Chaetura pelagica | reverse complement strand
CCTGGGAACGCCGTCCCCCCGGGCGGGAGGCGAAACAGGCGAGGCCGGGGCGGTGGGAGGCCCTGGGTGGGGAGGCCGAGCAGCCCTGGCCGGGGGCAGCTCGTCACACCTGTGCTCGAGGCCCACCTGTCCGAGGGGAGCTGCCCACCGGTGAGCACGGGCGGGAGGTGGCTTTGACCCCGGTGCCTGCCCCGCCTGCGCTGCCCCAGTGCTCCCCTGGCAGAGCTCGGCGGTCCCGCCTGGCCGGGAACTGTCTCGGCAAATCTCCCGTGCTAAACCTCGAGCCAACGAACAAGAACGCTTTTGTAGTGTTTGCTGACATGTAGCCGCTTTGTTTGGTGACGGGGACGGAGCAGGGACCCGGCGGTGCTGCCGTTTCTGGCAGGAGTTTCCGGACTGGTTGGGCCGACTGGGCTAATGCCCAGTTCTGCCTGGCTGTGCTCTGCAAAACGCGCTGGCTTTTCTTTGCCCTGTCAGCACTGGGTCACTTTCGTTTAAACTGAATCAACATGAAATGGGTTATCATTTTAGTTTTTCCATTAAAATAATTAAGTCTGTAGTTTTGTTAACTTCAGGAAATGATGTCAAACACTTTCCAGAATCACTTTACAACCTTAGATAGTATTTTCTACTGCCTTCTCATGTTTTAACTGCAGTATGTAGTAGGACTAAGCTTTAAGCTTTTTCTTATGAGACACTCATAAACTCACTGCTTAATGAAAGTTCAGATTGACAGTAGTTTGCAGACTTCCAGGAAATTATACTTGGAGGAAGAATCAGCAGCAGTAATAAAAATGTGATTAAAATGACAGTCTTAAAAGATGTTGTATTTGGCTTGTAATACAAACTGAGATGGTACAGCAGTGACTATGTTCAGTTCTAATCTGGGAAATGCTTTATTTTAGACACTGCTTTAGGAAAAGACACCATGGATAAATATGAAATAGTTAAACAAATTGGAGAAGGATCTTTTGGCAAAATATTCTTGGCGAAAGGAAAAGAGGATAATGAGAAGTGTGTTATCAAAGAGATCAATTTTACTAAGGTAAACCAACAAAATCTGGATGGTAAGGGTATTTATTACCACATTGTGCTAATTGCATTTATTTAGGGTGTGCACTTGTGTTATGTTTTATCTCCTTATTCTGTCTCAGTTATATAGAGTTAAACTTTTAGAAGACTGTACTCTTTGCTGATTCAGTGATTTTACAAGCACAGACAAAATACATGAACCGTGTTTACCTTTTAATGTATTTTTGTTCTTTTCAAAATTTCTCACTACCTACAATGCATGACACTACTTTATTCAAATTCTATAATAGATGACTCAGCTACTGAAAACTATCTGCACTGAAATAACAAATCACAATTTTGTGATGTATTTTTATAGACTTTTTCATTTCCTTTTTTTTTTTCCCCACGTAGATATTTTCAGATGTGAGTAATTCACAAGGGAGTCTTTCCAGTTCTCATTGATGTTTAAGGCTTTTTGATTAATCTCATGTAGTTTTAAATGTTCATTCTGTAGTGGTCAACATGTGAGCTGCTTAGCAAGACTCTCTTTCTAGAAGAACAAGAGAAATACTTATTTTTAAGATGCTATGTATCATATGTGTTTTAGAATTCTATCTTCATGCTTTTGACAGGTCTTTTGCTATGCTGGGCCAGACTAGTGAATTTCTAATATATTAGAGAGTTACAATAGAAAAGTGGTTATATACTAATTCTAGGAAGAACTATATTACTTCCAGCTTCAAACCCAGAAAAACTGATATGCTAATAAGGACAGCTAAATATATAAATAAATTTTGTTTCTCTCAGTGCTTGTGACCAGTAAAACCCATGCAGTTCTAATCTTAGGATTTGATGTATGCAAAATAGAAAAATGAAGGTTAAAACATTACTGTGGTTCCCACTTCATTCAAAGTCAGGAGCTGGATACAGGAAGTTATTACTTTGAGGTCATAACATTTTTTTATTATGGTGGAGCATGTTTCATTCACTTTCTGATTTTTGAATCTTTGAGGATTAGATTTCAAAACTATTTCTTAAGAATGAGGGTAAGAAACTTTTTATTCGTGCAAGGTGATATTTTGATGGATGGATAGTCAGAGAGGAATTTTTGAGAAGTAATACTGATGGAAGTGTGATCACAATGAACCAAGTAGCAGTTTTAATATAGTAGGACACAGAGTTTGCCTGAAATGTTGCAAGAACTCGTAACACCAGTAAATCAGGAAGACTTTATTTCTTTTTACTTTATTATTTGGATATTACCCAGATTACGAATATAGAATCATCTAGGCCCTTATTGGTTAAACAACTGAGGGAAGTTTAAAGTTTAACTCTGTTCATCAGCTAGCTTAGCAATAGCATTTGTATAAAAAATCTGAAACCCAATTATGGGGAGTTGGAACTAGATGTTCTTTAAGGTCTCTTCCAACTCAAACCATTTTATGATATGATGATCTGTTTGTAAAATGTCATAATTCGGTTTGACTTCAGTAACATTCCGATATATTTCCAAGCATATGCTGCAAGTTGGTATTTTACTTGATCCATACATTGTATTTTATAATACTTTTTCATCACCTTTGTATACAGTCTTTTGTATTTGAGGGAATCACTTCATAACAATGTAACTATTTTTGAAAAGCGTTAAATATATAGTTGCTAGAATGTAGTTTATTAACTCTTTGTAGATGCCTGCGGAAGGAAAAGAAGCCTCTCAGAAAGAAGTCATTCTTCTGGCCAAGATGAAGCATGCGAATATCGTAACCTTCTATGCTTCTTTGCAAGGTTCCTTTTAACTTTTTTTGTTCTATTTGTGATGATAGCAAAGGAAGGCAGACAAAACCTACCCTGTGAATGTTGTGATTGCCTTAAGCCTATCCCCAGCCTCTTACTTACCAGTGAGTACAGCTCCCACCTCCTAAAAATGAACACAAGGTGTCAGGTCCAATCATCATGTCCCCTCTTCATGTGTGTAGGTGGGACCTAAGGTACTGTGGCGAGAATGCTGCATTCTTGCTTAAATTGAACTTCAGTCTCAAGTTTCATTAGGAGTCCGGAGTTTAATGAGACTATTGTAGGAGTTTCAATAGGAGAGCTTTGGAGTACAGCAAGAAATAGGTCTTGCTGGTCTTTTGTCTTGAGCCATATTTTGAGGTATCGCTCAAGAATACAGGATTCTTCTGGACTGAAAGAGATGGAAAACTGTGTGTTCTCCATAAAAGCTAAGTCCCTGTATTTCTTTTTCCTGCTAACATCATAAACAATGCCACATGTAATGAATGCTATATTGACAGCTTGTGTTCAGATTGTTTTATGTGGTCTGGACTGGAAGTGTTTTAAGGGACACATAAATTTGTTACTTTTCTGGACCACAGAAGGGTAAGAGTAGGGTGAGTTTCCATATCAAGTAGCCCATGCTGTTTATTTCTACTGTTGGACACCGCCTGCTTTTTACCTTTTTCCCTAACTATGAAGCATACTGCTAAGCATTGCCTGTAAGTATGTCTTCTTTCTATCAGTGTGGTCTCTCGAGGGTTCTCTCCTGTACTTAAGATTTTCATTAATCTCCATTTAAATACATTTTCATGTCTTAGTTTCACATCAGGTTTCACTGGAATTATCAATTTTTTTGAAGTTACTCTTTGAAATGGAGGATTAACCCTTTTCAAAGAAAGACCATACATAATAATAGTTCATTGCTGTATTAATAAGTAATAAAGGAAAAAAAAAATATTTTCCTTTTCCTTTCAGAAAAGAACAAGCTATATATTGTGATGGAATACTGTGATGGTGGAGATTTGATGCAGAGGATAAATATGCAGCAGGGAGTGCTGTTTGATGAGGACCAGGTGAAAGAAGTTCTCTTTAGAGGAAATGAAATGCATGGTTTGAATTATCCAGCACAAGCTACTGTTTATTTTCTAACCTGTTACAGTGATTGAACACTTTAACTTTGACAATTTTAATGAGAGTTTTAAATTTGCTTTTTACACTGGTTGAAGGTCTAAATTAATTCATTAGCAGTTTTTTGATGCCACTTTTATCCCAGCTCCCTCCCATTGTTCCTTGTATTGTGCATACCCTGTATCTTTGTAGTAGTAATGTGCCTGCCAAGCCATAAAGACTGTCTTCTAAATGTTGTTTTAGAGTTATAGTGGGATATATTATATATAAGTTCTTAATTAGTTTATGCTATTTGCATAATGACATACCCTGCTTTGTACTGAAGTCAATGGGAAATCTCTCATGCATTTCATTTGGGTCAAGACTTCTCTGATGCCATTCTAATTTTTAAACCTGCACAGAGAAATATGCCCAGAATTTTGACTGCTTTTGGAGTATGTTCACATATCTATTTTAATTAATTACAGTTAGTGGTAAAAGAGGAACTCCTTAGTGTAGAAGTCAGTTGGAAGTGAATTACTGCTTCAATACTAATGTATTTTAAGATCCTATTGGGAGTCATAGTAGCTGCAGAGAGAACATAAGAGAAAAGAAAGAGAACAAAACCACAGATCATGGAAACACGAGAGAACAAACACACATAAACCCTTTGACAAGAAGGCAGACTAATACATGTACAAAGTAAGATAGAGTACAGAGAGAAGAACAGATTTATAGTAACTAAAGATGCATCTGCCAGTCACAAAAGGAAAGCTTTGTGCAATTTAGCATAATGTTAAAATACTTTTATATTTTCAAACATATGCCTAAGAAAGTCTCATTTGTGACATCAACCCTATTAATGAAATCATCTGCTTAATGTGAAGCATTACTAAAAGAAGTTTATTAATTGAATCAAAGTCTTTCATGACTATCAATTTTCCTAAATAGAGAAGTATATAAGTGCATTGTACTTTTGTTTCTGAATTAAGTCCAAAGGCCCTTATTCAATAAAACACATGTATATTTGAAGTGAAGTACCCAGCTGTACTGGGTCAAGGGTAAAGGATGAAACTGTGTGCTTACTTACTGTGTGAGTTTCTTCATAGTTCCCTTCTTTCACCACATTTCAGTCCTTCATCCTTTGTTTCGGCTTTTTTCTGGACCATATTCTGCAAGACTTACAAATACTATAACTGGGTGGGATGACTTCCACCACTGAGGATTAAGAAGACACTTCCCAAATCTTTCCGACTTGTTACTTGAAGCCACTCATTTCTAAATAAAGGGCTTGTATTCCTACTGTCCTTTGACATGATTCTTCAGTCCTTGTTCAGGGACTCATCCTGTCATAGCTAGTGAAAACTTGATGGGGATAAGGAAAGTGGAGCAGGTACCTGTTTCCATTTAGTTTTGTGATAGCACTAGAAAAGGAAAAGTCTGTGGCATTAATTTTAAAAATACTATCTCTTACTATTTTAAATCGTATATGTTCTACATATATTAGATTTTGCTATCTTTATTTTATGTATTTCAGGAAGATAACCCTTTTGACATTAGGGTCACACAAATGTATATATATCTGTTCCCTTTAACTTTCACTGCAGATTCTGAGTTGGTTTGTGCAGATCTCCTTGGGTTTGAAGCATATTCATGACAAGAAGATTTTACACAGGGATGTAAAAGCACAGGTAGTAAAACTGGTGCTGGAGAGGGGGTGGCTTTAAAAAATAGTCTGCCATGTTTCATTTTCACATACCAGTTTTGGTTTTAATTGCAGAACATTTTTCTTAGCAATAATGGAAAGGTAGCAAAGCTTGGGGACTTCGGCATAGCAAGACAGTTAAACAGGTACGTGTCTTTTTTAATTAGTCTGTAACCTGCACCAAATAGGACTGGTTTTGACTATTCAGAATGCAACATGAATGTGCTTATTGTGGATTGTGTATGTTCAAGAGTCTTAGGGATGCAAAGAGTCTGACACTCCATTTTTTTCTGTTATCCTAGAACATGCCATCATGCATGAAACCATAGATGCATCTAGCCTAGTAACTGGACTTCTGTTATTTGTAGGATGAAGGGCAGGGAAGCCTCAATTTTTCCCTTTCTCTGTGAAACTGACATAATGAGATTCTGGAGGCCTGGCTTTTGCAGCTGTAGGTAACCACTTCCAGAGCCTCATAAAAAAGAAGGGTGAAGAGCATTAAAAACTTAGGAAAGAGTGTAATGAACGAGTTTGTACAGATTTTCTTTGTATGTCCTCCAAGACTGTGCCTATATTAATTTTTTTAAAAGGGCAATACCCCACTCTCTGAGCCTGAGAGTAGATGGCATGACATGGCATGGCTGGCATCCCTATGGCTTGTCCCAAAGAGGGTGGTATTCTCTTTTTTCCCCTTTGGAGGCAAGGTTGCCTGTCTTCCAGAGTGGCCAGGTGTTGCCTTGGAGGGTGTTTTTGGTGTGGCCAGAATGTGCCAGGAGCATGCTAACAACAGGGTAATGCTTGAATTCCATCTCTTTTTGAGCTGCTTGATTATCTTTGACCTTGACAGGATATTGTGGCAAAGAAGTTTCACAGTTTAATTAGGTATTGTGTGGACAGGTCATTTCCTCTATTGATAATTTTGCAGATTGACCCTTTAACATCAGTCCTTCTCAGTTGCTTTGTACTTTGCCCTGTTGCAAATCACTTTTTAAAACTTTTTCTGTCCCAAAATTAAGTCAATGGAAATTTAACCACATTTCTGTCTATACAGCATCAGTAAAGAGAACCCATATCTTTAACCAACATAGAAAATTTGTTCTTTTTCTTCAGATGTATATAACTGTGTACACAGCAGAGTAGTACACAGCAGATAGGAGGTAAACCTCAGATTTTGAAAATCCAAGTCCAGACATTTTAAAGAGTATTTAATAGGCTTATGCAATAAAATAATTTGAGCTTGATAGTATCTCATATAACAAGTGAATTAGGTTTCTCAGGCTCTCTTTTCCTCCTTGCCTGGGGTATACACAGGTATTTTCATCTCCATTTTCCACTTCAAAATGCAAGATAGTGTCTGGTATTTTTGCTTGCAATTAGGTGTCTGTGGCGCCTCTGGCACTCAGACTCCATATACTCCATATATGTAACTTACATATATAACCGTAACTTAAAACTTATATTGACATTAGAAGAGAGTGAGAGGAATCACTCTCTTTGAGTACCTTTTTCTCTCCACTGACTTTCCAGTGACTCCTGGTGACATCCAGAGTTGATATCTAAAAGCAAGTGAAATTAATCCAGTTGGTACTATTTGGCTAAACCTTCACAAGTCAGCACTGAAGATGGAACTAGAATTATTTTACTCCTCCTTTAGTTTCTAGGTAGCACTTCCTCCTTCCACTGTTTTTGGCTTGCATGACCTCCCACGTTCTTACTTCAATGAGTATGTTGGAGATTTCTCGTATTTTTCAGTGCCTTTGACAGCTTTCAGAAGCCTGTGTTAATGACAGTATTCTTTGAAAATGTTAATTGCCTGTCTGGTGAAAGTGGGGAAAAGAGAATTCTTGTGCTTTCTGTTGAACTGCAAACACTCTCCACTATTAACATAGCTGGTAATTTTTTCATGGAACTGGGAAATACTTGAGTTTTTCTTGGAGTGTTCCATTATTCAAATATTTGAAGAGCATAAAAAATGTCCCCCATGGGCTTTTCACCTGGATCAGAGCAGCCTCTAGATCAATTGCTTGTAAAATTTTTTTTTTTTGTTCATTGTGTTTAATTAGCACTATGGAGTTTGCCCACACCTGTGTAGGGACCCCCTATTATCTGTCACCTGAGATCTGTGAAAATCGACCTTACAACAATAAAACGTAAGTCTCTGTCTTTCCTCCATGTGCTTGTCCGTGAGGGTGTGCAGGCATGAGAGAACTTATGTTAGTAATATCATGGTTTAAATGAGTATTTCTGCAGGGCACCAGGAATTTCACATTGCCCTTTGTGAAGTTTTGTATGATTGTGTATAATAATTAGGTGCATTGATCATATACAACAACTATCTTATACTATTCTACACTATCAGTTGTATTTTGACTCATAGTATCCAGAGTATGGCAATCATGAATTTGTTGTGATTCATCTACAGGCTTAACATAATTAATTTTTTTTTTGTAAAATTATTTGTATGTTTTTTTATCTGCTTCTCCATCAGTTACTCAGTTTCCCCTTGTGTTTCCTACTTGCAATAACCAATATGGACCTTTTCAGTTCCAAGTCTGTGTGTTTCCTACTTGTAATAACCAATGCAATATGGACCTTTTCAGTTCCAAGTCTGTGCATTTTGGATTAACTCATTTGTGATATATAAAAATAAACTAAAATGAAAGCTGCTTGGTTGGCAATTCTGCAACTTTGCAGTAGCCACCTGCAGGAAAGACAGATAGGTCTGAGAATTGTAAAGGTTCGTTCAGGCTTAACACAAAATACCAAAATAACAAGTTCACTCCCTTACTGCCTCCTTAACTATCAAGTCAGAGTTAGCTTTGCCCTTCAGCCTGCTAGGAATATTAAGCAGGCATCCTTTATGTCATGTGCCTTTTCTAATGATAACTGTTGTTCCTAGTTAGGTATTGTAGAAATGTTGGTACTACAACTAGAAAGAAATTTCAAGTTCTTTTCAATGCATCTTAAGAAAAGTTAAAATTTACACCAGTATTAGTCTGTGATGAAATAATGTTAATAAATTTCAGAGCTAAGATTAGGTACTGATTACATGTATGAAAATATTGTAGTCTTTTCCCTAAAACTTTAACTACTTTTTATTCACAGAGATATTTGGTCTCTTGGCTGTGTACTTTATGAGCTATGTGCACTAAAGCATCCTGTAAGTACCATAGAATGAGATCAGTATCATATTGTTAAAACAGATGGTGGGCAGCCTGCAAAAACTGTAGTAGTAATAGTATTCATAGGCAGCTACTATAATTATTTTCAATTTACTTACTGATACTAAAGAATGACTGCTAGTGTTTTATTTTTTGTATTGTGCCTGTTTTATGTATATTAAAATACAGTGTATTATGTTCTATTTCTACTGTTTAAACACACACACCTGCAACATACGTTAGCTCTTTAGTAAGTACAAAACTTTTTCAAAAGGCAGATGAACTATTGAAAGAAGTAAAGCCAAACTTCAAGGTTAGGCATATAATTTTACTAATTTCTATTTTTTAAAATATCAACCTATACTTAAAAAGGAATTTAAAAACCACATTTCCCTAAAAAGCAGTTTGAGTTCCCAGAAGCATTTTCCTAAAGGTTTAATTTTGCTCATAAGAACATTCATGTCAGAAAATAACTGAGATAGCATCTTCAGGAATCTGTGTTGTCCTCAGCCTGAACCTCAGATAATCCTCAGCCTGTGAGTATTATGTGGAGAACAGAACAGAGCAGAGACTAATCCTGACAACAGGAAAAGGATCAGATTCATGGATCTAGCAGGAGTGTACTTTTTGCTGAGCTTGGATGTGGGAGAAGGATTAACTGCACTGATAGAGAGAGCAGTTCCGCTGAGCTGAAAACAAGGGGATACTGCTGAGAAAAATTTCAGATCTTGCCAATTGAGAAAACACTGATATTCTTACATGTATTAGGTATTTTGTCCTGTATTTCTGCCCATCCTTTTTTAATTTGAAAGCCAGGACTAGATCCTGATGGAGATAGAAAATGCAAGTGAAGTGAAGGCAAATTTTGGTTACACCACCTTCAAACTAGCCATGTAAATAAAATGGTGATTTTTTAAAGCACTTGCTTTCAAAATTATTTTTGCCGGTCTAAGGCCCTAAAAATTATATTGATGCTGATCTGTTAAGAGATCTACTGAACTGAGAGGGCTGAGTTATCCAAGTGGTATCAGTTGTTAAAAATCAGGATTGTATCTTGGTTCCTGAGAGAATACAGAACACAGAGCCTAAATTGTGTGCAGTGAGGTTTTGAAGGTGATAACTGTTTAAATCATGTTTCATCCTGGAAAAAAATTGCTTCTTTGTTACTGTATGACAGCAGAGTATGAATAAAACTCTTGCAGATGCAAAAGCTATTGGACCTCCTAAGTTATGCAACTGAAATAAGATGAATGTAACCAGAAAATACAAATAGAGTGGTTATATTAAATTTCCACTAGGGTTAGCAAGAAAGGATTTGTGAAGGGATTGCATAGCACGTAGCTTCTCTCAGCAAGTATCTTTTTTCAAGTTGGTGTGTCTAGTTTGTCATTTACAACCAGCAGTACTTACTGTCCTCTTATTTTAATTGATTAAGTTTGAAGGCAGTAGTTTGCACCAGCTGGTGATGAAGATCTGCAGAGGACGTTTTCATCCAGTGTCTCCCAAGTATTCATATGATCTGAGGATATTGATTTGCCAGTTGTTTAAGGTATCTCCAAGAGATCGACCATCTATCAATTCGATTCTAAGGAAGCCCTTCTTGCAAAAACTCATTCTCAGGTATTTGCCCCCTGAGGTAAGTGTCTATGCTGGTGCTTGGTCAGAGATAACTATGTATTGAAGTAGTATAAACAGTTCTATCAGATATATCTATTTTCTTGTAGACAGCACAGGAAGAGCTTTTTCACACTGTGATACATAGAAAAAGACTTGCAGCATCACAGTCTGGAGCCAAGCTGATACAGGGTAATGATAATATTGTTATTTAACACTAGTTCTCTGCTAATGTTAGTCATGCTCACTAATATTAGTGATGATATACATGATGGCTGTAAGAGAACTGCAGCAGCAAAAACAGTGCATTGGTGTCCTGTTCAGGAAAAGACAAATACCAGCTCATTTGCAATGTTCATCCAGAAATGCTGCCACAGGAATGTGCTGAAACATTAATCTTACAGAATTTGCAAAACAGAGAGGCTTTGGTCTAGATGCAGTTTAGGTCCTTCACATGGCAAACATTCTTACTTAATTTTGCCAAGCTATGTGCAAAAATGCAAAAGTCTTGCAAAACCTGCTCCATGGCATTTTACAAAATAATAAAAATGTATTTTACAGAATATTATAAATTAGATGGTGAGACTCAATGAACTGTATTTGGATTTAGTGCTCATTGATAGATTAGATTATGTATGCACATTCTTAGAGACCATGAGTGAGACTAAATGGCATCTCTGTATGAACTGGTGAGCATCTTGCATGTTTCTGGTGGCATAGCCTTTTCCTCATTCTGTGTTCTTCAGTGTATTGTAATTATTGCTTGAGTTTACCTTTGGAAGTACTGAAGTAGTTTAAACAGATTTGAGAAAATAAACCTGAGTAGGTACTTAACTGTACTATGGACTTTTTTTTCCCTCAAAAATATTATTCAGTAATGTAGGAACCCATGTTATTTTGGAAATTGCTTTTAATGACATTTATCTGGATTAATGCAATTTGGACAATGGCAGTTGAACACCTAAATCCCCATGGCATTTAAAAAAATATCTGTGGTTATGTACTATTTTTAAAATATATTTTATCTCCCAGACATGATACTCTCACAATGAGTACTCAGGAAAGATTTAAAACTCACTTAGAAACGACTTAATCCTAGCAAAGACAGTAGTTTACCATAATGCAGCTAAGGTATTTGCAAAATACTGACTGACCAAACTGGAACAGTATGTAGTTTTATTCTCCTGCATGGGGAACTGAGAAGGTAAATTTTTCACTTCTCAGCCCTTCTTTCCAAATTACCCAAGTACTACAATATTGTCTAGTGATTTGTAGAATACCAAGGGCTTCCTTTAGAAAGGGAACTCCTAAGCAGGTAGACACATAGCCTCCAGTGAAACCTGAGCCTAAGAATCAGACCACTTGTGTTCTGTTCTTGGTACTAGGATGAAATCAGCATTGTAATTCATAGAGGTGGTGGTGATAATGATTAAAGGGTATTAGGAATGTTTGTTAGCCCAGTCTGTCAGTGTTACGTGTATGCACCCTACTGTGGTTTGCAAATACATGATTGTTAATCATGTAGAGAGCACAGAATGTAACCTCTTAATCTTTATTTTTGAAAAGCACATAAACTTGAAAAAACGAGAGATCAGGACCAAGTTTCTCCAGAACCTGGAATGGTGGTGCCTCTCAAGAAACAGCAGCTCATTCAAGTAAATGAATTGAAACCTCTTTCAAGAGGACAACAGGTACTGTGCATCTGCATTCTTGTAATATTTAATAATCTTCAGAAGGCAAAGTACTGCTTAGAAAAGACCCTTTAAAGGGTCTCATTAAGACATACTAAATTTAGCTTAATGCCTACATTAGGTCAGTAGAGACAGTTAAGCACTCCTGAAGCCTAAGAAGAGGTGTTTTAGAAAGCCTAAGTGGGAACCACTGAATTTAGGCTGCTTCAGTCTGGTCCTTTGTAACAGGAGGAGTGAGGCATGCTTTGCATTTACATTTGCACAAAGGCAAGCTCCATGTTGGCATTTTTCTGTAGAAGCAAATATACTTGATCCTTTCACATCAGCCTTTCTGAGAGCCCAACCAGCAGCACAACCCTCTGGTATATCAGTCACTCCTCCTAGTTTGACATTATCAGCAAACTTGCTGAGTGTGTGCTCTAACCTACTCTCCCCCATTATCCAGATAATTAGTGAAGATGTTGAAAGGGCTTGGACCCAGTACTGACCTCTGGGGTACCCCACTAGTTCCTGGCCTCCAACTAGACTTTGTACTATGATCACCACCCTCTTGGTTCAGCCATTAATCCAGTTTTCAGTCCACTTCACTGTCTGCTCATCCAGTCCATACTTCATGAGCTTCTCTATGAGGATTTTATGGCAGACTGTGTCAAAAACCTCCCTGAAGGCAATTGCCTGGTAGGCAATATCCACTGCTCTCCCCTTGTCTGCCAAGCCAGTAATTTCATTGTAGAAGGTTGTTGAGTTGGTCAAGCATGACTTGCCCTTGGTGAATCCAAGCCAACCACTTCTGATGATTTTCTTGTCCTTCATGTGCCTGGAAATGCTTTCCAGAATTAGTTGTTCCATCACCTTGCTAGGCACTGAGGTGAGGCTGACTTGCTTGAAGTTACCAGGGTCCTCCGTCCTGTTTTGGAGGATATGAGTGACATTGGCTTTCCTCCAGTCTTTCTCCTCGTCACCACTATGATCAATCAAAGATACTAGAGAGTGGCTCTGCAAAGACATCTGCCAGCCCCCTGAGTACGCCTGGGTGCATCCCAACAATCCAGTCTGCTTACTTATTCTCTGACCTGATTCTTTTCCACCAAGGGTACGTCTTCCCCCACTCCCTGCCCCCGTCAAAGGTGCCTGAGGTTCCTGAAGGCTGGTCTTGCTATTAAAGACTGAGGCAAAGAGCATTCAGTACCCCAGCCTTTTCCATGGCCTGTGTCTTCAGCGGTCAGAGCTCTCAGTCCTCTTACATTTATTTAGATGGCCTTTTTCTTCTCCCTGTTGCTTGAGATTGCCATACTCTGGATACCAAACTGTAAAACTTACTTTAATGAGCGATAAGATAAATACTTTTTGAGGTTACCTCTTTCTTGAGAATGTTAATGGTAGTGGTAAATTTTCTTCTTCTATAGATACTGATTTATATTCTCTTGTAATCTGGACTATACCATATGGAGATGAGCCTATTTTCAGTGTTTCTAAGGAGGAAAACAGGGAGGAATAGTTAATTTATTTACTATCTATGGAAGGGACACTTAGATGCTTTTTAATTTATGTGAGGAAATAAGCAAAATTCAGCATTTTTTCTCATATACCATATAGTCTCCCACCATTGAAATGTTTGTGAATGTCTTACCACACTTATATAATGCAGTAGCAGCTAGATAATCACCTTCTCTCCATTGGTCTTATGAGAAATGGAAAAGACAGTCTTGTCACAAAGTAGAAATACAGGAATGTTTTATCATAGTAAGGACTTTGAGATATAAAAGGCAGGTTCCCACAGACACATAATAAAAGGGATGGTGAAATGAAGTAGCACAGCCACTGCTCCTCTGAATACAGCAGTCATTATGTATGCTGTCTAAAACCACGTCCCAGGTTCCCCTTGCTCTCATATGTAAAAATGAGACTCTGCTGGGATTAATTCAGTGCTTTAAGCTTCAGAACAATGAAGTGGCTCTATGGCAGTGAGAGTACAGAGTAGAAAGCCCCATAGTGATTGATTTGCAGAACAGTACAAGCTGCTGGTAATGACAGGAGCTGATGGAACTGGGGAAAAGGAAAAGACAACAGTAAGATTACATAAGCCCTGAGGAGTTGGGAGGTTTCTGGGTTATATGTGAAAGGATTTGGAAAACTTACACTGTACTGTACACAGCCTATGTTACCATGCAACTCAGCTTGGGGAAAAGGATGGGAAGTTAATTCAAACCTGTAGTGATACAAATGAGAACCAGTAAATTAACATGCCTTATTATATTTTCAGCCACAGGCCTCCCAATTTAAGGTGTCAGAATGTCCAGAAAGTATTAGAGTCCATGACCATTATGGTCATTACTATGATGAGCTTAACAGCTTGCGGAGGAAAGCTTATGCACATTATCACCTTTCTCATATCAGCCAAAGATTTGAAGAATACTATAGATTAAAAGCACCTCCACCCCCACCACCTGACTGGTAAGTTTTTCTCACTTTATGTATTAGTGGTGAACTGTCATGCATGCTTTGGGTTATCAGCCTTCC
Source organism: Chaetura pelagica (assembly GCF_000747805.2). Classification (NCBI taxonomy): domain Eukaryota; kingdom Metazoa; phylum Chordata; class Aves; order Apodiformes; family Apodidae; genus Chaetura; species Chaetura pelagica. The sequence continues at coordinate 87,267 of NW_009953393.1, read as the reverse complement.
TGATTAGGTAACAATGGATGTGGCTCATTCAATATAATTCCTTCTCAGCTTAGTCTTTGTTAATTTTTTAATATAAATTTATTGCGTGACAACGTAAGTCCTGTTCCTGGCTATCCAGAAGTTCCTTTTGAATGTATTGTCCTGATGTTGGAGGTTCCATTGTCAAAACGTATCCCAGATCTCAGCATTTTATTGGGGGAGGAGTAAAACACAGGCTTTTGGTAGGCTTTCTGATTATATCAAGGATAAACACTGTCTCTCCTTCCCACCAGGATCAGAACTATATAAAGACCAGAAGCAGTCCTCCACTTGAGAGAACAAAGTGGGAAGCAGCCCATGTTTTGTGGGTTTTTTTTTCTGCAGAGCTTATATTTTGGTTTCAAGAGATTTGGTTTCCCTTTCTCCAGCAGTTTGTTTACTTCAAGGCCTTTCTCTTACAAAATAGAGGTACAACCTCTTTATTACTTTAGAGATTGCCTGTCCACTCGGTGTTTGGGCATTTTAGGTGTGGATGAGCTTTGAAAACCTTGAGAAGGAAGATAAGGAATTTTTAATACTGCCTACTTTTGGATCCCTCCTTTAAAGTTGACTGAGTCATTGATTTTATTTCAATGACAGTGTTTAGAATGTTTCAGTTAAGGATCATGAACTTAAGAACATCTCGTCTGAGCTGAATTACTCCTTCCTTCTTTAAGGACAAAGTCCATTCAGTTTGGCTTCCTGGGGCACAAGTGGGTTCTGAAGGTACAAAATGAAATGAGGAGAAATGAGGGACTGTAAAAGTGACCACTATTTTTTTTATACCAAAAAAGGAGTAAATGTTTAGAAACCATAAAACTACATAAATACAAAGTTAGGCTGATAGACATAGAGGAGAAAGAAAATAGAGAAGTTGTTGTATATACAACCTCCATTCTGACAATTTTAACTCACTTTGAGGATCAGGAAGAACAGCTTTTTTTTCATTAACACTTTCACATACCATTTATCAAATAAAAGGTGGAGAAGGACTGCACTCTTCAGAAAGTTAATGTAACTGAACTAATAAAAGGGGAATGCCTGAAGTGCATATGTTTTCTTATTTTACTGTTGTTCCATATTTTACCCATATTTATATATTTGTGTAAGACAAAGAAAGCTCTGTTTGTCATATGTGATATAACCTATAGAGAATTATTTATGCAGAAAGTAGCAGAGTCTATGAAATAAAATGTAATGTATGAACATCCCTTTTTCTTCCCTCAGGTCTGCAGAATATTTTCAAAGATGTTCTGAAGCCCAACAGTACAAGATTAAAGTGGAAAAACAGCTGGTAAGTAAACACTGAATCGTAGAAGAAAACCTGTAAAAAAAAAAGAATGAAAATCCAAAAGATGATCTGATGTCTTTCTAACAGCAAACTGTGACACAGTCAGGTAGAAAGTTCTGCTCTAGTGGATTTGTTGCTCTGCTCAGCAATGCTCATCTCAGGGTTTTATTTTCTAATACAAAACGGTAGCAATGTAAAATTCTACTATGACTTTTATCCTCCAAAAATATAAACTTGGCTTAGTGCACTCTTCAGTGGAACAGGGAGAGTGAGCACTGAAGGAAAGGATTCTAAATTAAAATTCTTTTGCACTGGGATTTATTTGTACTTCCATAGGGACTGCGACCATCGTCTGCTGATGCGTATCACGACCAAGTTCAGAAGCAGAAAATAAAGGAAAAGCATTTCAAAAACCATCAACAGAACATGTCTAGAAAGAATCAAATGAAAGAAGAGGTAAATTAATTCTCTTCCTTAGCTGCTTAAAGTTGTCTTCTTACACTCCTTGACAGTAGTATTCTTTACATAAGAATGTATGCTTTTCCATCTGATCACTAGGAAAAATATAATCTGTTTTCATCTGTTTCCATCTTAATAAACTGGTGAAGACCTGCACAATAGCTGATGTCCATAATCATGTCATAAACCATAGCCTTGATTTTTATTTCACTTCTACTGAGATTAGAGAAGTTACAGCACTGAACAAACTGATGTTGGATGACAATAGATACTCACATTTGCAAATCAGAGAAAATATTAATACATGCCTTATTCATGTATGTGTGTTCATTGTTCTTAAGTAATTCTATCACGTTTAACATGTGATATAACAGTATGTGATGCAGACTTTCATATGAACAGTAACAGTGTCTTTAGCACTAAAATTATTTTTTGGGCAAAATTTGGAAGTTTTGCTGCAAAGCATAGGAATGCTGAAGCTTCTCCAATAAAAGATTACCAGATTTTGTTTCATTTTGGGAAAGAGGTTGCAATTCAATAAATATTGCCTAATTTTTGGTCCTAATTTCCAGTGCTCTGTTTTTGGGTTGCAACCTTAGCATTACTACTCAGACAGTCCTTAGGCTATTCTTGGAATTAGTTGTTCTAGATAGAGTTATCCATAAAAGCTGGCATGAAGCAATCTGGAAAACTTCAAAAAGGCTAAAGTCTGGAAGAGTTGTAACTCAAAAATGCCCTCAAGCAATCTTTAAAATTGATGGTAAAGGACACCCATCCCTTTTTTATCATATAGACACAGTGTGATATCTATAGAATGTTTTGTTTAGCTACTGTTATTTCTGTATGTCTTTCTAATGTGTATGTTTTCTACCTTATTGCTCTTTAATAGGAGTACCTGAAACAATTGCAGAAAATTAGGGAAGAATACCACAGCAATATAAAAGAATTCAGATTTAAAGCAGGAGTACACCAGGTAGCAAAGCTCAAACATACACTCAGTATTCTTTCCTTTTTATTTTTTAAGCTAATTTGGCATTAGAATGAACATTTTATAAACATTATAAAAATGTTCCCTAGGAGAATGAAAAAATACAAGATAAAACCTATCTTGTGAGGCAAGGGAAAGCTGAGGACCAATCTGAAACCAAGGATACAGCTGGAAGAGGAGAAGAATCACTTCAGGTATCAGTACTATCTCCTAGTCTAAACAGAATTTTTTATGCAAGTCCTGCATGTTTTTTGATTTGCTTCATATGACTAACCTGAAAAATGGTAAAGCTTAAATCTCTCCAGATGCTTGCACTGTTTGTGAAATCTCCCTTGGTTCCCTCCATGAAAAACCTAGAAAGTTTTTTGTCTGAGTCCTGACTTGTTTTGATAAGTCTTTTCATCTGTAAATATTAGGATGTGCTTTTACTTAATTTCTTTTTGTGGTATGTTTCTTGCACTTCATACAAGGTTTCCTATTTTCCTTTTTGCCAGACAAGACAAAGTGATAATAACTTTTTAGTATTATATACAAGTGTCTTTTAGTATATATGCAAATAAATTGGTGAATATGTTTACTACTTAGTCTTTTTTTACAGGGTATACACATATTCTGGTTTCAAAGAGTGTGTTTTAAAGTTGGGTTTTTTTCCTTCTTCCAGGACATGAAAGAAAACTTTAAACGAGTCAGACTCCAGGACAGGCAAGACCAAGAAATCTTAGAAAGGAAACATAACACAAAGGTATCCCTCCTTAGTATATTTTTGTCCACTTTGTTTCACTAGAAACAAATAGAAAACAATGTTAAATAAAAGTTATTTGCAGTAGAAGAATAATTTTCAAGTTTGTAGTTTCATATGAATTGTGTACATTTAATTAAATGTTTTTATTTAATAAAATAAAGGAGTGTGGTTTCTTTTTTTTAGGGAGGAGTAAAGTTTGAAATTAATTTAGATTCATGCATCCTCGAGGAATACAGCATTCAAGAAGCAGAGGTACATTTTAGTTATATTTAAAGCATTCACATGAGTAATCTGAAACCATGAAACTAGCTCAGTGACCTAAGGTTTGTTTCCATTACCATCATCCTCTACCTTTGTTATAATGAAGCTTCCTATGGAGGACATGAAGACATACTGTATATATCTGACCTTCTTCAAGAGGATAATTGCTTAGAAGAAAATTGGATGATATCTCGGTCAATCTTTCACATGGTAAAAGATGTAGGAGTGCAGATATTTACATTTTGTAAATGGGACTAGAGTGGAAGAATTAATCTCAAAATTGAGTTAGTCTGTGAATTCCAAATTTGATTTTCAAATTGTTTTAATACATATTTGTTTCTTTATCTAGTATTGTATCACAAAACAAGAATAATATTGTGACGAACCAACTATTATTTAGGAAAAGTGGAAGTGAGACTGCAGACATGATGTGACTTAATGCATTAAAATGACATTTCTAGATGACAGAGTTGTAGTAGCTACCTAATAAGATTTTTATTACTATATTGGATTTTTCAAAATATTTGTAACAAACAGAAAAAATATAATTTCTTTCCAGTATATATTAACAATATATATACATATTGTTAATTTATAAAGCACTGGTTTTGCCATTCTGCTGTTTCACATCCCTGTCAAGCCCCATGCAACCCCCTGATACACAAATCTCAATGTGGCTTGGAGTTCTGCTGCTTCACTTCTTGTTACAAAACTTTCCTGTGCGTACATGAGAATGGCTGGCAAATAGTCAAATGGGAATTGTCCCATCTGGGTTTTCTCTTTCTGGAGTAACCTGTTGTTTTTTCAGGTACTAGATAAAGTCAGTGAGACTGTAACTTTTGTGGATGGTGAGAATCTTAGGGAGGAATTGGTGGAAGTTGATGAAGACCGTCTGGGCAGAACTTTCAAAGAACTACCTGGATACCAAACAGGTATTTCTTGGGGAAATGCAATGCTGAGTATTAATTCTGAAAATTACATAGGAATTAGGGCAGTTCAACAACTCCAGGCTATAGCAAATTTATCTGATGAGCTCTCTCTTCATATCATGTAATACTATAATCTAAAATCTACCTAAAGAAGTAACTGCCTCCTTTCTTTCTGCCCCTTAGAGTCCAATGACACAGGTGATAGGAAAGCAAACAGAAAACGTTGGCAAGCTGGAGTCCCTCAGACACTACTGAATTTTTTAGCTGATGCTGATGTCATGTCTGTATGTCCTACTATGGCTGAAAATGAACTTGGTAAGAAAGTTTTGTTTTTCATTGAAAGTAGGGAGCTGCAAAAATTCAGCCAGACTACTTACAAACCTTTGCCAAAACAATTCCATACCAGAATGTTCACATGCTCTGGAAGGCTTTTAATGGCAGGACTTTATAATAATTGAGCCCTCATCACAGGAAAGACATGGAGCTGTTGGAGAGGGTCCAGAGAAGGACCACGAAGATGATCTGAGGGCACCTGTTCTACAAAGACAGGCTGAGAGAGTTGGGGCTGTTCAGCCTGGAGAAGAGAAGGCTGTAGGGAGACCTTATAGCAGCCTTCCAGTACCTGAAGGGGCTACAGGAAAGCTGGGGAGAGGCTTTATAAGGGCTTGTAGTAAGAGGACAAGGGGTAATAGTTTTAAACTGGAAGAGGGGAGACATTAGGAAGATACACCCACTACGAGGGTGGTGAGACACTAGCACAGGTTGCCCAGGGAGGTTGTGGAAGCCCCTCCCTGGAGGTTCAAGGCCAGGTTGGATGAGGCTTGTGCAGCCTGGTCTAGTGTGAGGTGTCCCTACTCATGGCAGGGGGGTTGGACCTGATGGACCTTAAGGTCCCTTCTAACCTTAACCATTCTATGATTCTACGATTCTGCCTTAGTTGAAAGAGTATAGGGCACAAAAGAAACAGGAACTTCTTTGAAGCCTTTTCTGCCCCAAGAAGCCAAGAAGTTTGAGACCAAGGACTGCTCAGTGAAGCTGCACTTGTCTACTCTAGGCCCAAGAAGCAGTTACTTGAGCTTTTACTTTATTAAAACTGGTGTTAGAAATTTTTAGTGATAAATAGCCCAAGTTATTTTTCATCTATAGTATCAACCAGATCAAATACTTATGAAAAATTCAGTATTCCACAAGGGTAAAAACCCAAACAGGTTCTAGTGTTACACAGAAGGAAGAAATCAGTGTCAAGACTAGAAAGTCTGAATCTGACAAAATGCAGTGCCGAGCCACAGTCATGCTTTTGTGACCCAAACTTTCCTGTCCTTTAGATGACCATGCTGTTCTGCCTGGAGGCATCCCAGAAAACAGGAAGCAGTGGAAACAAACACCACCACAAACACTCCTGAACATCTTAGCAAAAGCAGAGCTGTGTAATGATTCCTTCGTCTGTCTTGAAGAAGAAATAGGTAGGATGTTTGTTACTGTAAAAGCTGCAATTTTTCTTTCGTGTATTATTGCTTCTACCACTGGCAGAGGATCTGTGATGAGAACCAACACTTTGAAGCAGTGGGAAAACTAGAAAAACTTGGGCAGCTCTGTCCTGTAGCAATGAAAAAGGCCTTTTTCAGGACATTGATGTTTTCAGTAGCAGGGAAAAGAGCAAGCCCTACTTACCAACCATTATTTCATACATAATTCTTCCATTTGCTTTGGTAGACAGAGATACGCAACAACTACCAGCAAGTTGGCAGACACCCCAAGCCTGGATCTAGCCCCTGACACTGTTGAGGTTGTTGCCCAAAAAAACAGGGTATTTTTCCTAGAAAGATGCAATAAGGGCAAAAAGTAGTGGTTTGTTGTTTTTTTGCAAAATTGCCAATCTATGCCAATTGGATGACAGGCCTTTAAGCCAGTTGAAGTGTATCTGCCAAGTTTCAACAATTTTAATGGACTGTGAGAAGTATCTTTCATTTGCAACTGTGCAGTCAGCACTCTCCTGCTAATTATGCCTCCCATACATGTTTTCTCATAGCATAACAAGCTGTTTTTAAACTGCCCCATTGTGAAGGTTAAACCAGCTATATGTACCAGCTAAATTCCTTTTCTAAGACTAGTTTTATATCTTACACATAAAAAAACCAAACTTTAAATTCAAACTACTTTTCACGTATGTCAGCTATTCATAGGGCTAAAGCAGGAGTAAGTCACACAGGTACTCTAACTGCTGTGGTTTTTATCAGTTACATTTATTAAAATATGGCATTCTCAATACCCAGCTGTCCTGCTACCCAAACTGGCATCATAGGGCACTGTGCTACCCAAACTGACAGATTTCTGTTGGGTCGCTCACAGAATTTAGCCTTTACACTAAAACAACTTTTACCATTGTTCTCCCACCTTCAGGTAAGTGTTGCTCTTCAGTCTTTGGAATCAAGCATTTTTAGGGAACCATAGTTACATCTAAGCAGTAAGTTTCAGTCTATCCCAAACAGTACTGCCCCAATTCAGTTTCCCACTGAAAATGCAGATCCCTGTGTTGGGAAATTAAACCTAACATCAGGTTGCCTTTCTTACTTAATTTTTATAGTTCTTTGGTTCTCATCTACAAATCCACGAGGTTCCACCCAG
>NW_009953393.1:72436-79850 GCF_000747805.2 Chaetura pelagica | reverse complement strand
AGCAGGAATTACGCAGACTGAAATGTGTGACCCAAGATGAACAGAAGCCCGGTGGTTACATTGTAATCTGAACACACACACACGCAAAACTGAAGCATTTACTTGCATACAGTTTTATAGTCCACTAATATACAAATAAAGGAAAGTTTATCATCCTTTCCAGAAGGGAGATTAACTACGTGGCCTCCAAAAGAAAACAAGGAATATGATTCAGAAAAACACACTCCTGTTGCTGTTCATGAAGACAGACTTGAGCCAAGATCAGATGATGAAGACACGTAAGTTAAGCACATCAGAAGAAAATGCATACAACTGAGCAGGTTTCATGAAATGACAAGATGCCTTGCCTAAAGATTTTCTTCTCTTTTAAATTCATAAATTAAGAAAACCTACTTGTTTTAGAGTCTACTAATTTAACTTTTAATTCTGTAATGTGTCACATGCCAACACTGTCATTTAAAATGTTATGCAGAAGTATTAACATGGTTTTGCAGGTCCTCTTCTATTGCCTGATAAATACAACAGTCAGGGAGAAAGAGAGTTCACATTATGTGTGTTGCTTGTGTATTTTTAATGAAGTGTTTACAAAAAATCTCAAAACACCTTGAAAGGAGAAAGGCTTGTAACAAAGATATATTTAGTTAATATAATTATCTTGTTTTACTTTACAGAAATTTTGAAGATTCTGAAGATGAACTCAGACACAAGCTGGAGGAATCTCCAGAAAAAGTGGCAACTTCTGCAGCAGAGAGTACCATGGAGTCTCCCATCCTTTCATTGAGTAAAGGTCAAAGAGATGAAGATTAATTTCCCTTTCAAACTGCTTGGAAAATACGATGATGATTTAGAAAGTAACCCTGGGTCATTTAGTGTTCACACATAGTGAAAAAGGCAAGCAGGAAGCAAGAGCTACTTAGAATACCAGCAGTTACTGTTTCAAAACTTGAAGCTACTTAAAATTTAAAACACAACAGTAAAAAAATTTAAGCATAGCTGACATTAAATGCCAAATAAATCAACTGCTTTTCAATAGAGCTAAATGCTTCATTAAAATTAGTAGGTACTTATTGTTTTGTTTAGAAGGAAAAATCAGGCTACTTTTCAGATGTCTAGATGTTGAAAAATCCTTAGCCAGGCTGAAATGCCTTCTCATCTTAACTGCCTGAGGCATCTCTGACAACACTAGCTTGAGCAAGTTTCTGATTGCATTTAACCAGGTAAGAAAGTCTCCTAGTCAGTGTATTGTATTTCCCTAGCTCTATCAACTCCTTATTTTAAGAAGCTCTTCCAGCTTTTCATAATCTCTGTGTACTGCCAAAAGAGCTTTACAATCCATAGTTTAGTTTAGTTTAATCCATACTTTAATTTTGACCCCTACTGCTCAGCAGTTTCATACGGTAGCAGTAAGTAGCTTCATTTGCACCATGAGAATTGTGCATTTCCCAGTTCCTAATAAAACATGGGACAGCAGCATCTTCCAACTGCATTTTTTTCATATACAAGATTTCATATAATCCAGGTGAAGTTTAAATACAGGGAAAACCACAGTTGAAAGTATTTCTCTTAGTTTGCTAAAATATGAAATACTGCTTTGATGTCTCAGAAAAGGACCGTTTTTCTGCTTTTGAAACAAAACCAATGTCCAGTTTTTGAGCATTTTGTTCACTATGCTTTCAGTTTTATAATAAGCAGTAATTTAGGGCTTTAACATTCATGTTTGTATAGCATTTAATTATCCTCTAAGCTAGATCCTTCTGTTCCTTAGGAACAGAAAACCCTTCAATGAAGTAGCAGGAGAAATACCATTAAGTTGTCATACTGTGAAAGAGCATGAGAAAATAGATAATATAAAGATCATAGGTAATGTGCAATTACTACACTTATTAAAAAGCAAGCCAGCAAACCCACCATATGATCAACATAAATCACTGTAGGTGATGAAATGTCCAGAACCACAATTAAAATCCCACATACCAGAACTTTGCCATGCAGTAGGGGACAGCAAATTGAAAATGTGCTACCAAAAAAAAATTCTGAGTACAAAAACTATCAAACAAAAGCTCTGACTTCAAAAAGTGTGACTGTTGGTGAAAAGTCATGAAATGGGTAGAGACTGAAAGTATTCAATAAATAACAGAACTTGCAGGTGTAGTTTTTTGACCAAGGAAATAGGATGGTTCTGTGAATCCACAGTTTTGCAGTGCACAGTACTGTCATGTGGTCAACACAGAATATTTTCAGAAGTATTTCTTTCCCAGTAAAAAAAAAAAAAAATCTCTATTACATAAAGCAGATACCCTGACAGAAAGAAAAAAAATCTCTTTATTGAATGGGACCAAGGGATCACAGATTAGATATATTTACAGGTAACACATAGTCAAATATAAAAAGTTAGCTTTATTCCTATACATTTTTATTTATACACCTTTATTTAAATAATGGCTCCACAGATAACAGGAATGTCTCTTCAAAATGCTGGTCAGAAAACCTGTGCACAGAGCGTCGAGCATTTTCTCTGACCTTTAACCTTTTTTCAGGAGACAAAGAGAGGATATAAGCCATTGTCTCGGCATAACTGTCCTCATTTTCAGCTAGGAAGCCTGTAATGTGTCCTTCATAGGGTACCACAATATCTAATTTGGGGCCTCCAGAATTGTGAGCCAGGATAATGGTGCCAGCTGCCATACATTCAACTACTCCTGTGAAAGATAAAAAACATGCTGATACGAATGTGCACACCACATACTTTGGTCTTCTGTAAGGAAAGTTAAAATCACAGTAAAAGTCACCCAAAATTTTAAGTTGCTATAGACTGTTGTTCTAGATCAGTTTGGAAAATAGAGAGTAAATGGTCTCATAAGTTTTTTTCAGTTCTAAGGACTGAAATAATAGTTTCTCTTAAACACATAAAATTGAAATTAGAAATCAGCTATGATTGTTTAAGTTGTAGTTTTTGTAACTATTTGATTTACCTGCAATAGATTATATCACCAACACATGCAGTGAAAAACCTAGATGTTGAAACAAATGTAAAGATAAACATGGAAGGTAGCTCTGTGACAGAACACTGCATAGTCCTGTTCTGCTGTGTAGCAGAACACTGTTCTGTTCTCTGTGACAACACCACAACACTGGTTCTATGGTATGGCTGCAGCTGCAAAAAATAATTAAAAGCTAGAGCTGAACATAACTATATTCATTTTCCCATTCAAACTGAAGATTTTTAACATTTAGAAAGATACTTGGAGAAAAGCTGAATAGGCACATTTCAATCAGATGATATTGAGAAGTTCAGTGTTTTGCAGATTAACAAAGCTTTGTAGCTTTTGACAACTCAGCAAGACAAACTAGTAAAAACTGTTACCACTGCATCTGTAATTTTGATGCAGAAGTTCTGATGAATTGGGAATCTGACAGCAAGCTTTCCTCAGCCAAAAGCAGTGGGATAGGAACAGAATATAAGGCACACATCAACTACAGTTCTCCATGGTTCCAGAACAGACCTCAGAAATCACTGATTAATTGCTTATTCTTTTGAGTTCTGGTCTGATTTTTAAGAATTTTCCCTAGTTCAAAAATTCCCAAGTATAAATAAATCTCCAAACTTTTGGAGCATGTTTTTAAAGGTAAAAAGCCTTTGGAGATGAAGGAGAAAGCATGCTGAAAGTAAAAATCACGGTCACTGTATTGCTTGTTTAAATAAAATTTACTTAACTAAGCTGTTTTGTGTGAAGAAAAATATGAGAAAACCATGATTTCCATTTTGTGACAGTTGCTTCTGAGAGACATTCCAGAGTAAATCTTATACCCAAGTTCCTACAGGCTATAAACTGCTACTCCAGATACTTAACTTGTATTCTAATAAAGTCTGATGACATTAACTGCAGTTTAGTCACATTACAGCCAACTACAGCATCCATCTGCTTGGCTGCTAACTTACCCTGCTGTACATTTATGGCAGATGGGCAATCCTACATTCCCTTGCAAGGTCAGGACTCAAATGAGTCCAATACCTTAATTCTGTATGACAGCACATTGCAGACCAGGTCCCAGCTCCTTGTCAGCTACAGCAACCAATTTAAGGACTTAATTGCGTTAGTGCAAGTGCCTAATGCTATGAGCTGACCAAGGGTACCTGGTGACATCTACATGGGTCTTACAAATGAGACAGGCTCTGAGGGAGATTCACACCTCTGAAACAGCAGCCCCATGACATACACTAGGCATTTCAAATGGCAGTTGAGGCAGGTGGAACACAATCAAAATCTCTACACATGGACCTCTACATTGAACTATGTCTAAGTTCCCCCTGCAGTCAAGTAGAACCAACAGGGCACAATCTTAAGGTGCTTAACCAGAAGTAGCTGCTGCCTTTCGATGCTCCATTGGGTATGGAAGGCATCTGTGTAAGGCTGAGAGACCTAACACAGGACCTTACGGTGACCCATGTCCTTGCAGAGCAATAGCTGGAGGTCAGACAGGACATCCTGGGCAGCACAGGTGGGACTAGCTGGCTGTTTAGGTGACTAACAGGATGTCCACAATTAACAGTCTACAACATCTGTAGCACTACAGCTTGCACTAGAGTAGCACCTAGTGGTTAGTCATCTGAATTGTTCTGGGAATTGGACACCTGCTTGGCACGCAGAGTCTGTGTTTGGACACCTACACTGAAAAGCCTTAACAAGGAACTGAAGCCCCCCCAGTTGTGTCCCCAGCTGGAACACCAAGGAAAGATACTGACCGATCCCAAAGTGCTCGTTCCACATCGTATGCAGGCCAATGGTGGCCTTGGCCAGGTGCTTCTTTAGCTCCTCGAAGGGAATGTTTGTTCTGAATGTCACATGGTTACTAACTCCCAGCTCTTCACAAAGATCTTTAAGGTTATTTACACGCTCTTCATCTTGCTGGTTACGACAGCCTCCAATTAAAATAAGCTTCAGCGATGGCTGCTGCCCCAGCCTCTTCTCTTGCAGCAGTTTTGCAAAGGCTCTGATTTGCAAAGGATGATCTTTTTCAGGCCTGAACTGGCTGACAGAAACAATGGAATATTCAGTGGTGCTCTTCTCCTCTTCCAGTGGAATATCCAGGAAGGTCTGAACATCACACGGCGGAAAAACAACACTAGTGCAAGCTCCAGCTCTCCAGAGGGAAAGGATGTGACTTAGTGTCCAAGAAGAATTAACCATAATTACATCACTGCAGGAACCAACCAATCCATACATGAAAGCAAAGAAGTAGTAGTAGACAAGTTTAAATTTGCTGAAAAGAGGATTGTTTGTAATGAAGGCTGCATTGTTAAACCTGGTATCCTGGTTCCTGACCACAGAAAGCATATCAGTGCTGACGGTGGGATAATGGACGTAGCATCCAGTGCGACAACCTCCTAAATATTTGAAGAGGGGAAGTGTGAAGGCATAACCCATGGAATCAATATAAATATCTGGAACACACTTTAGAAGAGCTTCCCAGCCAAGAAACACTGATCCTAAACTTTGTCCCAGCAAAGTAAAGTGAGGGTAAAGAGAAGCTTCCACAAGGTAGCGTTTTTCTAGAAACACAAATTTCACAGGATGAGTTAATTTAATATTAAATCTTCTGAAAGCACCTTCTACTATTTCTTCTCCAGTGGCATCTCTATCACCAGTGTAAACAACACATGTTACATTTCTGTACCTGCAAGAGTAAAGAAAGATAATGTCATACATTCTTCTCTTCAAATCTTTTAACATTGAACTAAAATATTATTCATTCAAAATTACTCAAAAAGTATTTGAGAGCAAACTTCTGACCTAGCCCTGACATGATTTTAACTACATCACACTTTTCCTTATACTCCCATAGTTTTTATGATCTGCAGAAAAACTGAGGACTGAGGACTTTAGGAATATTTTTTTGAGTAAAATGAAAAAGGATCTCAGCTTGATACTACAGCTCACAAATGCCTTGCCCTGCATTAGGTTTCTGTCTAGTGCACAGCATGAGTAAAATGCACAACACTCTGCAAGCCAGCAGATGTGCCAGTGGTAAATCCTCTACAGATATTAACCTGTTTTGCCTCCTGCACCAAGAGGCAAGTATCAAGACTATGAGTTACCTACTAATGAGTCATGCCTACACAAAGTTCCCTACCAGCAGTGGAAAACTGATGAGGGAGGAAGGAGTCTCCCAAGGAGAGAAAGAAGAATGGAGAGATGCCACAGCAGGAAAGATTAAAATCCAGGTAGAGATGAAAGGAATGGTGGAAACAAGTGAAACACAGATGTAAAGTAAATAAAGGACAGGTAGATTAATGATGCCTATTTAAAGATGTAAATGCCAAGAATTTAATAAATAATACCACCAGTAGCTGAGAATGAAGTACAATATTTGAAAAATGTGTCTGCTTACTTCTTCTGGAGTGTCCTTATGGCACACCACAAGACTCTCTCCCCTCCACCACCTGCGTTGCAATACGGGTGAAAAAAGGCAACCACCAAGGGCTGCTTCCCATCTCTTCCTGCTGTGCTCAGCTGGTTCTTCCTGTGCTGTATCCAGAGCCGTAGTCCCCACAGCAGAACCACCAAGCAGACACACAGAATTCCACTCAGAAATAATGCAGGGATTAGCAATGAGAACAGCAACCTGAGGAGAGCCAGAAATTTTAAAATATGAAATTGCTTTAAACAAATACCAGGCATGAAATGGAGAGAAGGGCTTGTGGGTAGACCTAGAGGGAGTTTAGCAATTTGAGTTCTTCTAATCTCAGAAATCATCAATATCTGTGTATCAGTTCAACAACTACGGGGGAGGAGGGGGAAATCACTATTTTACATTAACCAAATATATTTTCCCTACTGTTGCCTTGCAATCACTTATTGTTGTTTATTCGGGCCACGGATCTGCTATCTACCTCCACGTGCTTACCTACACTTAAAAAGGCTGCATCATTCCCTTAGCAATGTGGCAGAACAAAACCAGCAGAGCGGTTTTTAAATAGATTCGTGGGAGTTTTATTCAGCTCGAGCCATCTGGGCTGCCTCAGTGCGGGCTGCAGCCGTGCAGAGCTCTGCGGGACAGCCTGCAGGACACGACTTTCCCGCTCCCCTGAGATGGGAAGGGCTCTGCCGACGGCCCAGAGCAGCTCTGAGCAGTGTGTCGGCCTGGGGAGACCCGTCCCCCCGGGCCTCTGAGGCCCTGACAGGGGCACCCCCATCCCCCAGCACCACCTCCCTGCACCGCAGGGAACTCCCCACGGCGGATGACACGCCCAGTAAGAAAACACTTTAATTCGCGGGATGCAGAAGCACGAAACACAAACAACAACCTCTCCGAGGCCGGCGGCGGAACAGGCAACCAGGCAGGAACCCGCCCCGCTCAGCGGCCTCTCCCCCCGGGGGGGCGGGGTGTGAGGCCCGGGCAGGGGCCATGGGGG
>NW_009953393.1:22831-72146 GCF_000747805.2 Chaetura pelagica | reverse complement strand
GCTCCTCCTGCTGCTCCTGCTGTGCCTCCCGTTGTGCCTCCCGTTGGGCTTGGTTAGGGATTAGCCCAGAACCAGTGCAGAGATAAGAAAGAACCCTGCTGGTTTCTAAAAGGCTACTACCAGGCTGTAGGTGAGGAGGGGCTTAGGTAGGACAGGCCAAAACATCGCTGATCTGTCGCATTGCCAGGTGCTTTCCCCCACCCCCCCACATTCTCTATTTAAAAACAATAAAATGCTTTATGTGGCAGATCTGATCCAGATCGCTCAGTCTCCGGTCTCTTGCAGTGTTGAGTTGTCCAAACTCTGAGAGTATTTGGAACCCGGCCTCCTTGAACAGGGCCTTTGCAGAACCTGTGGTCTTTCAGCCTCTTTGGTGAACTCTTTCATGTCACAGCTGCCTCTGTATTTTGATGTCTTCGAGCTGTTAGGAGTGTTTATGAAGGTCATCCGTGTCTTCTTTGTCAAAAGATTGCTGTTGGAAAGTGCTGAACTGTTTGTTTGACCATTGCTATAGTCCAAAGCAGAAGGACAAAGTCTCTACTGTAGTGTGAAGAGTTCTGTACTGTAGTGGGAGTGTGAAGAGTTCAGCTTCAGTAATGGTTGTTTGATTCTGACCTGCCTAGGTTGAGTTTCCCACTTACAAGGACTCATCATGTGGGAATGGGACTGGAAATGTGTCAGGCCCTCAGAGTTAGAGTTTTATTAGTTATTTTATTGGTGTTTTTCTTAAATACTTTCACTGAGCTAAATACCACTGACTATAGGTTTTACCAGGACATCCCTACCTTTATATAAGATGGCAAATTGGAAGAGTTCTGTTGGGAGGTCCAGTAAGCATGACCTAACATTTAATTTCTGAACTAACAGCTCTCATAACCAAGGTGCCGGGTGCACTGGTTTCTCTCCTTTAGTCTTTTCCTCTTCCTTGACAGAGCAGTTGCCTGAGGAGCACATGGGGTGTTTG
The DNA here is from genome assembly GCF_000747805.2 of Chaetura pelagica. Lineage (NCBI taxonomy): Eukaryota > Metazoa > Chordata > Aves > Apodiformes > Apodidae > Chaetura > Chaetura pelagica. The sequence continues at coordinate 71,182 of NW_009953393.1, read as the reverse complement.
CAAAAAGACCTTTGCTGAATTCACAGCTTCATTTGAAGGCAATCACCCAGGTTCAGAGAAGGGTTGTGTTTCTTCCAGGGAACAAGAAGTCTGGTCTATTTTAGGTGATGAAATTTGTGTGTCTCCCCAGTGACTTGAAGAAGAGCTTATGGCCACTCCCTTGGAAGGCAAGAGTCTTAGATTGAGTGTCTTTATGAAGCTGAAGGATCACAGGTTAGCCATGGTTTAATTAAGTTGCGACTTAAGTAATGCTGAAAAGTTTCCAGGAAGCAAGAAGAATAATTCATGAGGGAGACACCTACATACCTGGCTTTTGAGTTGCTGGACCATAAGTGGCAGATGCAGTGTTTTGTGTTTAGATTTAGCTCTCTGTTTGGTAAATCATATAGCAAAAGTACTTTGAAAGGGCTTTGTTTTCATGTGGCTAGAAGAGTACAACCTATCCTTTCTAGTCAAGGCTCACTGCAGAGTTAGCTGAACTGAAACGCAGGATTTAACCCATGAAGCTTCCAGCACCAGTCCTGCACTTTCTTCAGGGGTTTGAGTCCTAAGTGTCTAAGGTAAGTTTTATCTTGAGCTATCAAAATATCTTGCTTTTTCTGAAACCATCTCATGAATTTCTTGGAAGTTCCCCAAATCTCCTATTGACAAATACGTACATTTGTGCATTTGGCAGCTGGAAAAAGAAGACTGATTTGCATGGTCATGATGGAAACAGCTGCCCCGTGGCAGCATAAGTGCATTTGCAGTGTATCAACTTTCAGACAGGGTCAGCCTCCGACTTAATTCAACGAGCTGTACAGCCAGACATGCTCTGCATGCACAGCACTTCCCTGAAATCCTAAAAATTTTGCATGAACGCAGGTTGACTGCCCAGCACTAGTGCTACACAGTATATATATCACATAATCTTCCTGGTGACAGCAAACTGGGGGAGGTGTTTTGAGGAGAACAATTATTCTTTATTCCCCCCCCCAAAAAAAAACCCAACTCTACATGAGTTACTACAGATGTAAACTGTCACAGAAGTTCAAATGATAATTTTGAAACCTCTGCCAGTTCTGGCACAAATTCCTCAGTCCTGACTTAGCAGTCAGAAGATACTTAATTTGATGGCCCTGGTTTCTTCCGGAGTTCTTCCTGTGTGTTTAGTAGTTGCCTGACACTGTCTTCCTTCTCATGCAAGGCTATTTTTATTTTGGAAGCAGTATCCACATGTTCTTTGTAGGGAGAAATCTGCATGATGGTGGGAACATCAGATAGTTTTCTCAGTTCTAATAATTTGTATTTAACAGAATGAAAGAATGGTGGAAATTGGCAGGGATCTCTGGAGATGATCTTGTCCAATACCCCTGCCCAACCTGGGTTATCTAGAGCATGCCAAGATGAGCTTTTAATACCTCCAATGATGAAGACTTCACAACCTCCTGGGCAACCTGTGCCAGTGCTTAGTCACCTTCATAGTGAAAAATTGTTTCCTGACATTGAGGGCAAACCTTCTGCATTTCAGTTTGAGCCCATTGCCTCTGCACATGTCACTGAACCACTGGGAGGAGCCTGGCTATGTCCTCTTTGCATCCCCCCTTCAGGTATCTGTGCACATTATGAGATCCTCCATGAGCCTTCTGTAGCCTGAACAGTTCCAGATCTCTCAGCTTTTCCTCATTGGAGAAATGCTCCAGTACCTTCATCATCTTTGTTATTCTGTTTTTTCTTAGTCCCTCTAGTGGTAATTAAAAAAAACCAGACCTAGTAATACTTTCTAAATTCTTTTGTTAACTTTCATTTAATCCCAGGATATTCAGCTTCTGACATGAGCAATATGAAGACTGTGCTGCTGGCAGCCTTACAGACTGCAAGGGAAACCTTTAATGTGGGGATGACCAACACAGACTAACTGAGTTGTCACCACTTAACAAATTCCCCACCTTAATGCGTAGGTAGCAGACAATATTGTATGGATGCATTTAGGGTGTGGGCAATAACTTCAGAAGAGCAGCATTGAGCTCTTGGTGGTGTTCCCACCCCAGGAGTGAGAATACTCTTAAAAACCCAGTCTGTTGAAATTCCATGTGGCTGACATGCCAATGAAATCAAACTAGTCTTGTCATGAAGCTGGCTTTGTTCTCACCTTCCCAGAGATGTACCGAGTTTTTAATCTTTTCCTGCCTCTGTAAGAATTTTTGTCCTGTTTTAATTGCTCTCCTAGTTAAGGTCCTTACTCTGAAGGAGAATCCATGCAAACAGGCCTTCTCAAGTGAAAGCTATTTGGAACAAATAGCAAAATCCACCACTCACAGTGTGTTCTCCCCAAGCCTGCAATGCACTGGAGGCAGTTTTAAAGTACATTTTTTTTAACTCTCACCCTTGCTGAGTACTCCACATATGAGTAACTTGGTAAGATAAAGCCACTAGCCAATAATAACAGAAAGAAGCTGGATTAATATTGTGTAAGGATATTCATATGACAGTCATGTGGTCTTTTATACTTTCTAGTACAGTTGGTTACTTTCAGAAACGTGCACTCTGTAGCACTGAGTCTCTCATTCAAGGCTGCTGTCTCAGCTACCAAAATGCCTGGGTCTTTTTTTAGCAGAAGGAGTCTTAGCTCATTCACATACACAGTAAGTTTTTCCTTTTTGCATGTGTCTTTTGAAAGGCTGTTAAATGTTACAGTACATTTGTTCTTCATAGCATAGTAACAGGAGGCAGAAATGAGGTTGCACCAGTGACCTGCTAAATCTTTGTGAAGCAAATAGCAAATGTTGGAAATAAATTATGATGGTAATATATCTAGGGCAAAACACTATGGGATTGTTTTTACTACTATGTTGTGATATTGAAGGTATTAAATATAAACAATTATAGTTTAAAAAAAAATATTAAATGTCCTCTTTACTTTTGAGCTGGATGTTCTAGAGCATGGGTGCTCACACTATAAATCTGTGAGCAAAAGCTGCCCCTTTTTTTGACAGAAGCAATGAAGAGTTAAGCAGCATGGAATTACACAGCATGGAATTACACAGAATTTTTGGAAGAGCTCATATAAACCATGTTTATTTATATCACCAGGCAATTTAAGCAGGTTGAGCCCATAGCTTTTAATTAACTGAAGATTATTTTCACACAAATTGTCCCAGTTGGGGAAGGACCATGAAGGAAAACAAGTCAGTTCCACTGCTGGAGTTTAATCCCATAGATTCTGCCAATGTTTTAAGCTCCTGTGGACTCTTCTGTCAGTTTTCCTCAACAGTCATCAGCAGTAAAATGTGTGCCATTTTTTAGAGTGAGTGAAATAAATGTATTCAAGCAACTCAGAGCACAGGCAGAAATTATTTGGCAAATGACATAACCCTACCAATAGCATCACTGAGCTTTCAATATAACATGTAGAATCACCTTAAGTCTCACCTTCTTCTGCTGGAAATTTGGGATTCTTGAGGTGCTTTGCACTATTTTTGGTTATCTGTGATAGTCCCAAACACTTCTTGCTTCCCCCTCCCCCCACCTTGTGCAGACGCTAAGATCTCTGTGGCCATCTGCACCTAACCAGGCCATTAAGGGGATCATGATGGACCACCTCTTTCACAGTCATACCTTAGTATCTGTTTAAATAAAATGTGAAACTGTTCAGGAAGCTGCAAAACTTCACAGTTTTGTGAAATTTTTACTGAGTTAGGCACTTCCATCAGCAGACTTGAAATTTTCACATGCTGAAAAAGAAACGCCCTGCACTAACTCGTTCAAGGTACCTTTGTGCACATGTGAGTGTGTTTGCTTCCCTTTGCCTGTGTGAGAAAGCAAGGGAGAGAGCTATTTGGATGAAAATCCCAATTGTTTCACACAAAGCCAGAATGAGGCAGGATTTGCATTCTGTGCTCACGTCTGGCTCCTTGGCACTGATCAAGAAAGAGAAAGGAGCCAGAAACTGGCTGCTGAGCAGGACAGGAGGGAGTTACAATTATTGGAGAGGACTGTTTGGCTAGTCTAGACATGTGCCTCGTCACCTCCTCTGATTTATTTCTATTCTGGGGATTAAAAAAAGCTTGAAATGTTAGTGATTTTCCCATGGGGTAGATTGAACCAAAGATTCTCTTCTAGGGGGTGAACTAGTGATGCCTAAAAGTGGTTCCCTGCCGCACTACCTTTACTTTCAACAAGTAGAGGTACCAGGAGGGAATGATAAATTAACTGAGCCTGAATTTCCATGGATTAGCATCTATGGTTCCCAGGAATTGGGGGCAGTTAATAAATCTCAGAAAGTTGCTCAGCAACTCTTAGGATGGTTACCTTTGTTTATACAGACCTACAGAATGAGCTGCAGAATGCATTGGTTTCGGCAACATTCTTTGTGTGGAGGACAGATTGAGGTGAACTCTAGAAACAACAGGATTGCCAAGAGCTGAAAACCCCCCTCAGTTTTGCTGTCAGAAAGCTTTTTTGTGTTTTCCTTTTCTCACAACCACAGGCTCCCAGGAACTCTTTCTTTAGGAGTCAAATGTCTCCAGTTTTCTCTGTGTGCTCATGCAATAAACAAACACTGTTTTTACAGTGAGCTTGAGTTGTGATGAGCCAGAAAACAGCCTGAGAAAATGCATCTGCATTTGAAAGCAGGATTTAGCTGCATATTTCAATCCAAGTGTTAAATATTTCAGATAAAAATACTTGTAAACAGAAAGAGGTTTACTCTGTATTGGCATTTCCCTTAGATGTTTTTTAAAGTGTCTGTATAGAAGAGATTGTGGAAAAATAGTGAGCAGTTTCCTGTGTTGATTCTTCCATCCCTGAGTGCCTCTTCAGTTCTGACATTTCCACCTGAATTCCTCCCCACTGCTTGTTGTAGGCTGCTGGTGTTATGTGATGTAATAGGGAATTATTATTAGGTATTCCAGCAGAAAAAAAAAATCAGCAAATATGTTTTAATATGTATTTTTTTATGTCTCTGCTTAGTTTCTATAAGTCTCTGTGATGAATCAGTATGGCTCTATCCAGGAAAGCTCTGTATATTTTCATGGTCACTTGGGAGTGTGTTTTGTGCACTGATAGAAACTGGCACCTCCCTGCCTGTGGCTCTTGCCTGAGAGTTGACTCTAAGTCCATGCGAGATACTATACCTGGACAGGGAAGTGTTCTAATAGTTCCTAGCCCTGAAGAGCAAGTAATTAACAGGATTTTTATAGAAAAATAAGTTAACTAAACAGCAGCTCATATACATTATAGTTTGGGCCTCCAGTAACTGAGAACAGCAAATCCTCTGCCCTGTGTGCCTGTAGTGTCCTCATCAGATGTTTCCGTCCTCACTTCTTCCTTGCTGTGGCATTCCTTGCTGTTCCATCTCCACATCGGGAACAAATGGTGAGGGAGGCCCCTGCTCCTCAGCACCTGAGCCCTTCTGAGCCCCACCATGAGTAGTGATTCCGAGGCCAGTGGTGTGTGAGCAGTCCCTGGTTTCCTGGCTCACGGGCGGGCACTAGTCTTGTCTTGGCAGCATGTGGCAGAGCCCACAGGGCAGGTAGGAGAGGACAGGTGAGAAGAGCCTTTGTGCCAGCGCAGCTGAGCTGTGGCCCTGTGGCCGTAGGGTCACCTGAGAGTCTTCCCCTCTGCAGGGGTGAGGGCCCTAACATCCTTATGCCTTTTTCTACCCAGTAACTGCAACAAGTGCACAGGGAGAGGAGGGAAAAAAGAAGTAAAAGAAACAAATGGATGATGTAGAAAGCAGAAACCCTTTTTCCCAGGCAGAGTTTTGCCTGGAACACCAAGAAAGCAGATAGGACTTTGCTCAGAATCCTGTGTTGGATTGGCCCTGGTGCTGTGGTGAGGAGTGCTACTTTCAAGCTTTCTTAGGGATTTGGGAATTGCTGGGAACTCCTCCCTGTCCGCATAGAGGTGGTTTCTGCTAGGATAAGATAAAGAAAAGGAATTTGGGCTTGCCTTTACATATCTAGCTTGACCTAACAAAGGCAGTATGTTTGTATTTTAGCCATGACATCTGTAATGCAAATGTAGGATGCTGATTGTCTTATTTTCTTGAAATGAAGGTAACTGTGGTCTATATAAATGAAATGAGATTAAATAATCTGTAATTTAGAGGCTAAGCAGTTTTGCTTGAGATTAAACAGTGGACATAGAACTAGAAATACAGGAAATACAGGTTTAAATAAGAATTTTATTTTATTTTTTACTTTGGGGTATATGTGTGTGTGTGCATTTTTTCTCCTTTTGCATGCTTTACAAATATGATGTGCTTTATATTTACATAGTCTCAGGTTTCTCATTAAAGTCAAATCTCTCTCTGACCATCAGATATGACCACAAGAATTATATGAAACAAGTGCTGTCAAGGAACTGCCAGTAAATCTAAATTGCGTGGACTCTACAGCTGTGGACAGTTTAGAGTATATTTGTTATATGTGGAGGTCACTTAAGAAACAGGCTTACATTCCTGAGCTGTATAAGGGAGAATTTAATTGCATGTTTGTCAGGGCATCTTAGGGTCTACTATTAGTTTGCCTTCTTCAGGGTTAACAACAGCTTACTTTGGAAAAAAAATAAAAATAATCAATCTTCCCATTTACTTAAATCACAATTCAGAGACTTATCACTTTATTTTTTCAAAACAAATTTGTTCTGAGCAAGAACAAAGCATGGACAACATGAGGAAATAAATTTGGAAACATGTAAGTGAAAATACTGGTTTCTTTGTGGCACTGCCTGGTGAGTTCTGCTAGCCTCCTTCACCAGTTGGGTGAATGAAGGTTACTGGAAATCTGCACTCGAATTAATTCATGCAGATTGCAATTGTTCTTTGCACTTAAACCCTGACCCAAAAGGTGTGCCTTTTCCTGCAGTAATATGATCAGCCTCGTAGTTTCCATGCACATGAAAACAAATTCCTGCAGTGTAAATAGATAGATAACAGAAATTATCATAATGAAGTCAACACTGCTAAAAGCAGACAAAGTACCAAGTCCACCCAATTTGCAGTCATATTAGAAGCTGAGGAATGAAAAAAATCAGTACGTGTCTCGGGGCCCTGTTACAAAAGAGATACTCCATGGAGTTTTGCTGATTTAGAGTAAACAAGCCTTTTTTAAATATTTGGAGAAGACTGAGTCTGCTTTCTGAAAAACTGAAGCAGAAGTCTGAACTGATTTGATTTATTTGAAATGAGGCCATCAACTCGTAAACAGTGTTATTCATGGCAGGTAGGAATTTCAGTCCTTGTGTTTCCGTGTTACGTACAGTTTCCTTTTTTCTTAGTGTGGGAAATCATGTTTCTTATGATCATGCTTCTTTATCTGTTGAAAGAAATACGTTTGCCATTCACACTGTGGAAAGGCTTGTGTATCTGGTGGCTGCCAGTTTTCTTAGGACTGTAGCCAAAGAGTTATCTTTTTGATTTCATGGCTCAAAGCTAGGAGCAAATGCAGGTGAAGAGGGAGTTTTGTTGCCTTGTCAATGATAAAAAGGTATGGCCTTTTTAATTTTCTTTAACAAGTATGTCAGTAGCTTTGGAGAAGTCAAGGACACAGTTATGTACCTACCACAAATCTGACCAAGCTTCCATTGAACTTTCAGCTGCAACTGATTGACTTCATGGGTGAAATTGTGTTGCTTAGTAGGACTGAAAAATGACTGCTGAGCAAGCAGAGGGATTTACTTGAAGAAGCATACCTTTACTAACTACTTCTGTTTTGGCTAAAAGAGGACACTGACAGAGGAGAAATAGTTGTTTCACACAAGGGCTGGTTGTTTCATGGGTTTCCTCCCAACAACTTTTTGATAACTGTGAGTTACCAGCACTGTTCCTTGTCATGTTGCTAAGAACTTTGCAATACTTTACTTTTTCCTTCCTAAAGTTCCAGTTTCTCCAGTTGCATTATATGTGTAAAAAACAAAGTCAATCTAACCCTGTTATGATGGGGAAAAAAATATTCTAAACTTTTTGCATCCTGAGGACAAATTAAAAGGAAATCAAAATACTGTCAAATTGTTTGGGGTTTAGCCTTGTGTCATAGTTTGTGTGCCGCAAGATGGATGGTATTTCAGTGGCTTAAAAAGAGGGGAGTGTAGGAAAATTATTAACACCCAAAGGCAGATTGGATTTCCAGACTGATGTATTAATATAATACATCTCTATGGCACTGACATGGTATGCATATATCTGAACTGGTTCTTCTTGTCTGCCTGGCAGATTAAGGCAACATGACCCCCTTACATCCAGTTTTTTCCTTGAACCCAAGCATCTCATCTTTCAAGTCATTGTTAAGACTATTTTAATATGCTTTCTTTGGGCAAGGAGGCAGTGGGGTTAGACACAGGCCAGGACATCCTATAAAGCCAGGGATGAATGTACTCACAAAACAGAATTTACCTGAAAACACATAGTTCTTGCATGTTTATCATATTCTCTGGTTGTAGCGGGTAATGGAATGGGGACAACTCATGTTTTACCAGCTTTTAAGGCTTTATGTCAGAGGGATTTAATTTCTTTGGAATGTTCCATATTTTCTGACATGAAAATGCAAACATCTCTGCTCAACAATAGCAGAGAGCTGAGAAGGCAGCAGGTTTATTTCCTGTTTGCCATCTTAATCTCATGCTACCAAGCATGAGTGACTCTTCCTGGCCAAACTCCTAAACTGTGCAAAACCTAGTCTCTAACCAGGGAATGACACTGTTACCAGGTAAGACAGGCAATGTTGCCTTTCTTATTGCAGCCTTAACTAAAATGCTCACCCACAATTTGCAGCTAACACAATTAGCATCAGATCTGAAGGGGCAGTTAATTGAGCCAGAATGGGAAAACTGGAAACCAGTAGCAGTCTGTAGGAGTTCAGCAGCAGGTGATGGCAGGGGTTAACTCCATGCAGCTGCCTCACTCCCTTGCCACCCTTGAGGAGCAGACATCCTGAACCATAAGAGAGTTGTGGAGTGGTTGGGATGGGGCAGAACCTATGAGCTTTCAGTCAAGGTAAATGGAAATTGTTTGGGGTTACAAGATGCTCAGTGGTTTCTGCTTTGTGGATGATACCTTTTCTCCAAGAGCTGCTGGTAACTCAGCTGTACAGGTTTCATTTGCCATTGCCATATAGCTCTGCCTGAGTCCACAGCTAAACTAGGTATTTTCAATTAGCTGGACTGGTCAAAATGTATCTTATGCCCCTATATCAAGCTTTTTTTTCCAGCCAAACAATTATTTTTAATGTGGGTAAGTATCTTGTAAACTGAACATGTTCAAAGCACAACCTTGTGTGCTTCTTCCCTACCTCCAAAGCAGTATTCAAGACTTTGACAAAGAGAAATGACTATGGGGCACAAATTAAGAACTTGTCTTCACTGCTTTTAGAAGCAAACATTTTTTTACCTTAGAGTTTCTCAAAAACTGGAGGAAGAAAAGGGTGATTGAGGGCAACAGGGGGTGAGATACTTACTAAACATTTCTTAATTCTGTCAGCCTAAATTAAGCTTTGCTGGTGAACCTGAAATGAAGAAGGAAAAACACACCAACCTGTTTTTACAGTATGCTTCATCATATAATTTCATTAATATTAGTTACTTGTAGAAACATGCTAGTTAGTGTTTGGGTTACTTCTCACAATATTTTCAAAATAACTGTTTTTAAAAGCTTAATATTATCACTGACCTTGTATATTGAAACGATGGTACAAAATAATGTTACAACAGCATTTTGAGTTTTGCTTCACCGGCAGAAAAAGGTTTTCTTCCAAAGATGGTTCTTAACTCTGGAGTCAAGGACTGGATGTTGTGAGCAGAGTGAAAGATTCATCTTTGTGGGAAAGTTATGACAGAAAGACAAGCCAGGATGCTAAGGTCCTGCAAGGTGACTTTCTGGACCACTGTCTTTGAGGAAAGGGTGTGAGGAATTACCCTCTGCTTTTGCAGTTAAAAAGAATTTGAATTTGTCCTGCCAGACAGGTGGAGTGTCATCTGTTCCCTCAGGTTTTTGTGACGCAACAGAGATATGGTGAAATTTTGACCCTGTGTGCTAACATCTGCATAGGAGTAAATTTGGTGACTTTTCCCAAGTCCAAGAGGAGCTTATTAAATGTAAACAAATTATTTTAGGGCCTGCATGTGCTGTGAGGTCACTGCATAGCCAGGGAGGATATCAAATTATGACACATCAACTATGCTGTATAAATTCTCCGCATGGCCATTCCTTAGGTGTCCTTGTTGAGGGCTGTCTTCAGAAGTGGACTGCACTACTGTGGGCCTATGGAAGCAGAGATCCCTCTCACCAAGTTAGCACAGTGCTGTGAATTTGCTGCAGGCAATCCCAGAGAAATATATTCAGGCTTAGCTCAAGGCACTTCCAGTGGTGGTACCTGTGACATGCATGGCTTCCTAAATTAGATGTTTCCTCAAGTTTCCCAGAGGATTAAAGGGGAACTGAATTTGCCAAAGGGAATATATATATATTTCCTTTATTTTCTGGCACTAATTGCTGGCCTTATTTTGTATATTTTTATAAATTTTATTTTATTTTATTATTTGTAAGTAAAGCTTACTGATGGTAAAGTAGCACATTAAAAAAAAAAAAAAAAAAAAAAAAAGCATTATGTTCAATCTTTTTTTCCCCCCTCATGGAATAAAGAATGAATGTTCTCGTGCCCTAAATGAGTGAAAGACCTTCAGTCTAGGAACCTTACCTAATGATACACTTACAGACACGTTTTCAGTATTAGAAGGGGCCAACATTTTATCCAGGGAATCCCTGGTAATTCACAGCAGAAGGAAATGGAATCGCATAGCCCTTTGGAGGAGCTGTGATTACACACATGGCCACAAGGAGCTAATAACGCCTGGCTGGCAGAGTTAATTCTGCAGGGGGTTGCTGCACACAGGTCATGTTTGCCCAGGCTGCTCCGCCGTGTGCAGAGAGAGCAGGGCTGGACCTGCCGGGGTGGCCCATTGGTGGGAAGACTTTAAACTGGCAGGCAGAGCAGGTAGCCGAGTGCAGCGAGAAGTGTACACAAGGATCACAGGTTACACCAGGGATTTCGTGATGAATGGCTAATGAGCTCGTTGATTAAACGGGCAGAGCTACCCAAGCTGCTGCAAGTGCAGCTGAAAGAAGCGTGGCTGATAAGGACACCGAGTCACTGCTCTCATAAAGCTTTCCTTTGGCATTTCAATATTTAAAGCCTGGAAAGATAATGGAGAGAAAATTGGACAATAAAATGAAAAGGGAGCTGTCCTGCTTAGCTACTTTAAACAACAAAAACATAACCCTGGTGTCTATTCGTAAGCAGCCGGCAGCTCGTGATGTGCCTGAACTACTGATCATTGGTGAAAAGTCCAAGACAGGAGCTCCAGTACAAGCAAGCAGTAACTTGCAGAGAGAAGAGAAACTTCTGCAGAGTTACTCCATGGGAATGCCAGAAGTCAATGCAGTTGAAAGACAGGTCAGTGAGCTGGTGTGTGTGTGGTAGGAGGGAAGAAGTCTTTCTGAACTGGAGAATTTCAAATAAGCATGTTGGATGCAGGTTGTATATTAAATGAAGTTAAACCTTCTTTATCTGAATTGTCTCAATCCCCAGCATGGGTGCCTGCCCCTTAAAAAGCAGTACACAGATGCAAGGTCCTTTGGAGAGCCTCTGAGAGCAAGCTTTGAAAAGCAGATATTACTGATGAATTATGCTATAGTGACTAATGAGCATTTTTCCAGCTCCACCTCTTAATAATATAGAGTGATGATTCTTAGTAAGGAAACATACTAGCATTTCTTCTTTTGAACTGCAATTGCTTGAGTAGCTTGACAGCAGCTCATACCAGGTTATGCTCTGGAATAACAGAAATTGCAGGTAAGTAGCTTATTTATAACTACTCAGTGGATGCTAGCAAAAGTACTTGATACTACATTTGTGGCATTTTTTGAGATTAGCTGTTGTGGAGAAGAGGCTCAGAAAGGTCAGTGCTGGTAAAAACATGGTGAGTTTTATTATTCTAAAAAGAGTTTTTTCTATTTACAAGATATGTAAATTACAGTAATGTAGTTTGGATCTGTGAATATTTGAAGAAAAGAAATTCTCAGAAATGTCGTGTCCTTTGAAGCTGTGTGTGCTTAGCGTGGCTTAAATAATTAGAGTCAGAGAGACATGAAATAACAACCAAGACAGACCAAATATACCTGAAGACTTTTCCTGCTTTGAATTACTTCATGTTATCAATGTTTGCTACAAAACAATCATGGCATAAATGACTTTGTTCTACCAAAGGATCTCTCTTCTGTATTCGGTTCACTGGGATAGGCACATTTCTTGTACCAGAGCCGTAAAGAACATCACAAAGCGCTTTGCTTTGTTTTAAGTCTAAATTAGAAACAATCCATTTACAACAAGGCTTTCCCCTGTCCCACGAAACCAAGTGTGATTTAAATAACTCCCTTTAATTTAAAAGTGCCTATTAAGGTCACTAAGGTTTGTTAACTACAGTGTCGGTATAGTTTTGGTAAGACTAGCTGCAACTGCTTAAATCTTTCTCCATTGTCTGTTACTGTTGGAGAAGCCTGTTCCCAGATGGGGAATAGCAGACCCTGGCAGAAGCATTAGGGCAACTAACTTAGTATTCTGAAAACAAAAGCACCATAGAAGCTGCTCTAAAGTAGTATTTTCATTGATAACCAGGTGAAGAGGGTAGTTTTTCCCTCGTTTAAGACTCAGGAACAGTTTAAAAAGTAAGTTGTGCTACAAGGAGTTACAGAACAGAGTAGCTACTGACATTTTTTAATTTTTGCTAAACTTGGAGGAAGAAGGAAGATGAACAACCAGTTAAGATCTCATACATTTTAACAGTATGTACTAACAAGATGGATGGACAAGTTGCACTGAAATTTGTTAGAGAGGAGGAGGGTTGAATTTCTGCCCGCTCAAAAGTGCTGCTGTTATAGGCAGGAAATTGAAGACTCAGGACCTTTGCTGTTCCTGGGGCTGCTTTGTCCTCATTCCATTGTCCACTGGCTGCCTATAACAAACTGGGAAAGCATCTGAAGTATTTAATTAATAGTATGTGGCCTTTCAGTTGTGTGTTACTGCCTGCCTGAATCCAAAGCCATGAATCGGTGGGTTGTGAAAGACTGAAGCAGGAAGGTTAAAACAGCAACACAGAAAACATCACTGTGGCAACTGGGTGCTGGAAAGTGAAAGGGCAGCAGCTGGTTTCAAACTGTAGCAGAGGTGCAGGGAGAAGAGCAGCCCAAAACCTCTCAGGTTCAGTGAGGTCTGGCATTGGTGGATGAGCAGGTGGGGAGAGGCAGAGGGAAAGGTGCTGGATGGTCAAGGCCCCGTCTCCTCGCTGGCTGCCTGCCTGGCACTGCAGTGAGGAGCCTGGTGCTTGAGTTTCAGGATGTGAAAATCGGGATCCCTGCCGGCCAGGCCAAGGAGGGTGGGAGGGCAGTGCCAGCCTGTGGGGAGAGCTTTGCTGGAGCACCAGAGAGGAGGAGCAGCAGCCCTGTGGGATCTCGGTGTGGGTGGTGCTTGGGGAGCTGTGCAGTGTGCCTGGCATGGCCCCAGCCCCATGCTGCAAAGGCCAGGAGTGTTACACTGGCATTTTGGAGGTGGCTGCACCTCTCAGGAAGGGGAGGTGAGGGGGAGGGGAATGGCTTTCCCAGTGATGAGCCACCTCACAAAGTGGCACAGGGATGGAGGCAGCATGGGGAGGCAGCCAGGGGCAACTGGTGGCTGGGACATGGAGCCAAGGAGGGCACAAACCTTGTTGAATTCACAGCCATGCGGTTGCATCTGTTGTTAGGACATCAGTCACCATATGTGTGTATGTGAGGGTCTCACCCTGTGCTGCTGTGGTTTCTTCTTTGGGGTTTTTTCTTAGTTCAGTTGTTTCTCTCACGTTTATTCTGTATCCCCTCACTGCTGTGCTAAACCCTCAGCCTTTCTGAATGGGAGTACCCAAAAGAAACAGCCCATTTTGGTGGGCAGTGAGACAGCTACTGCTGTAATGCCAAGAGCTGCATGCCAAGCCAGGGCTCAAGACTTGGTGCTCCTAATCCAGCAGTGTCTTTCTGCCTTCCTCCACCTCCATACTTTCCCAAAGTTTAGTCCAGCCCTGGGGCATATTTCTCTTGGATGGTCTCCTTCCTGCTGGCTGGAGGAAGTCAGTATGGGGAGCAGCCGCCTCTGCTTCTTCCTGCTGTTACCAAACCCTGCTTTGCCCCAGGACAGGCATGAGTGATCCAGCTCCTGTCTGGGATGTCAAGAGTTGCCCTTCATGCCAGTGGGCTTGCTCTGCAATCCTCCTTCTGGGAGCTGGGCTTCAGATGCTGTGCTCATGCACTTCGTTTCAGTTGCTACTCATCATGGGTCCAGCTCAGGGCTGTCTCCTGTAGATGCAAATGTTTTCCATTCAGCTCTGGCTCTTCCTTTAAAGCTTTGTCCAGTTACTGGTGCATCTGCATCAAGGGATTTCTTCTTAATTTTGTTCTATTTCTTGTTTTCTATATTGTTTGAATGTGCTTTATAACGCTGCTTTCTGTAGGGATTCTTCACTTTCAGTCTGGAGGCTTGCTCTGCTGTGCATTTTCAGTTCCAACTTTTATATGCAGAAAGGAGAGTGAAAGAATTGTCATAATTTTATGCATTTGTTATTTACTTTTTTTTTTTTTCATATCCACTGTAAAAATATGCATGAGACTGGTAGAGCAGACAGACTTGGTGTACACCTGCCCTTAAAAGTAAGCAGCCTCCTTTGGTGTGTGAGACAAAATGGTAACTGCAGCTGGTTCTTTCACACTCCCTTGTGGATGTGGAATCAAGTGCATTTTTGTATTTAATTGACATTTTTCTCTAGGCAGAAACAAGCAGGAGGGGCAATGCCTGGGAATCCCAGGCACCTCTTGTGGCATTTTTAGAGGTGATTGCATCTCTGATCCTCTTAAAGATGGTGTCTCTAAATTACTATACAGTCTCATAGATGCCATTTTATGTGTGGGTGTTAGCTGGTCTCAGGAAACCCTCTTCTGAGACCTAGAGTGTGCCTGAGGAAAGCTACAGCTATGTTTCTGTGTGCCTCATCTTTGTATTCTTCTAGTGTAGAAGTACCTCTTGCAAATACACACATAGATGTATTTGTGCCCTTTCTCTCTTTTATTTATTTTTATTATTTTTTAAATTTTATTTGTAAGCTGTTAAGCAATACTGAAAGCTTTGTAAATACTGGTTTTGAGCCTGTGCACATTTCTGGTTTTTGCAGGGAGACTTTTCGTTGGTTTTCTATTTGTGGTTTGTAGTTCTGTTTTTTTGGGTTTGCCCTTTTCATGGTTCTGTGGCTTACAATGCATTTTAGAATCAGTCCTTGCTTTTATGTTTTCCAAAAGACTGGAGGATGAGAAATACCCTTTAATCTTTTTTATGCCTTTAGTTTGAATTGCTTTAATTTGGCTGGGTACCTACAAAAACTGAGAAGGCTGGTGAGCATGTGAGTGGAGGGAATGCAGCAGAGGACATCAGGCCTGTGGTGCTTCCTGGGTTTCATCTGCAAGTGACTGCCAGAAGCACAGTGTAGGGCAGCAGGAGAGTGGAGGGCTTTCATCTTGCCTGTCTCTCATGCTCAGTTTTGCCAAAGAATGCAGAATGCAACCGCCTTTGTCCTACAAGCCAAAGTAAACATCCAGGGTGAGCTCCTGTAACTCACACATGGATTTTTGCTTTATCGGGTGTTTGTGATAAGAAGAGCTGGTCACCACGAGCAAAGTGTCCTTGGGGGTGGGGAACAGGAGATTAGGGAAGAGGAGACAAGGGACAATATTAAAATAACATTTATTGAGGTAAACTTAGAAATAATTGCAAGTTTGAGTTTAAGCAGCATTTGAAATGTGGTGGGTGAGAGGCTGTTTTCATTTGCAGATGGGCTTCTTTCCATATACAAGGCCATATTATTATTTTAAACTGTGGGAAGGCCCAAATAGGAGGAAATAAGCATGTGGTTTTCTTTGTGTGTGCTTAGGCCTTTTCAGGGAGGTCCTGATAAACTGATTATGGTTTTTGTTTGTGTTCTGTTTTTCAAGGATGGGCTGGCTGTGCCTTTCTATGTGTGTTGGAGATTTCAGTAAATTCTGGGAAGGGACGTGCACGAAGAGGGGTATCTGCCCTGGGTGCTGCCCGGCCCGTGGGAGGGGAAGGTAAAAGGGGGTGTTCTGGCTAAAATACTCCCTTGACTCTTCACCCCCAGCTTCCCCAAAGTGTAGTCTTGAGGCCAACTGGTGAAGGAAGAGGCATAGGGAGAGCTCATGGTTGGGATAGCAAGAGGCTGCTCTGTAATGCTGAATATTTGAAGTTAATGGTTCCTCCTTGTGTTCTAATAAATACAGTAGAAAGAGGGCTGAAAGCAAATTTATTGTGTTCAATTTTTGCCGTTTGCATCATGACCCCGGACCTCATTAATCCCAAACTGTCTAAGCGTGAAACAAAATCAAGTTAATGAATTTTCAAGGCTGCATCAAATGAACTGGATGCAGTCTAGTGTTAATAAGCAGCCTAAATACTTCTCATCTGCTCTGTGGTACCAACGTGGGAGTTTTCTTGGTGGTGGTAGAAAAAAGATTTGTGGTACTGAGCCTGGGTGCCTTTTCCAGCCCCTCTCTGCAGTAATGCCCTGCTTGCTGCCTTAAGTTGCAGACATGAATTTTTCTGTACTTTCCATGAAATCTGACAATCTGGGGAATTGTCCCTCTCCGTCTCATGTTTCTCATCACTTGGCACTAGTGTTTTTCTTTGGTGACAAAGTCTGTGCTCCAGTTCCCTGTTCTGTGAGAAGAAGCCTTGCCTTTAACACTATTTTATTTTATTTTTGATATTTCATTGGCAGTTGAATTGAGTGCATTAAACTGTAGAGTTCCAGTACTTTGGAGCCTGTGATCTGCCTGAGAGATACTCTGCTTCTGACCAACCTATACTGTAATACTGGCCATTACATCCAGAAAATTGGTGTTGGATCAGAGCAGTGAGTTCTTGTAGCTCAATGTGTGGCCCTTGTTAGGTGCCACACAAGGGGCAACATGAAACTAAACCATAGTGGAAGTATCTGCATATAGTTTTGTGTCTTTTAAAGTCTTTGTCAGATATAGATTTTAACTTAACAGGTCTGCATATATGCAGTCAACCCAGGACTTTGTGTGCATGCACATAGCTCTTCAGATATCATGCAAATAGTTCTCCCTGCACCAAACTTGTTTTAGGCCCCTGGAAAATTTGTTATTCAGATTTTTGTGGGCTTTTGGTTTGGTTTTGTTTGAACTCCTGCTGAGCAGTAGCAGGTTGGCCAAACTGCAACCAGCTTCTTTCATTTGTGGAAAGGTATTCAGTACACTCTCTGCTGTGACTTTGTGCCAGTGACTGTGTTTGAAAGCGCAGGGCTCAGGCTGCATGGTCAGGATGCCCTGTGGCTGCAGTGAGCTCTAAATTATTAGATCGAGGTAGGAATATATCCTTAATTAACATTTTTTAAATTGCTGCTCAACAGAAGTTTGAAAGGCCTGATTCATTATTATGGGAAAAGCTCACTAGTGAGGTATTCAAAGTGTAAGTTAATGTTTTAAATATTCTGGTGGCATAGACTGACTTGAGAGCACTTCTAGTATGTGCTTGAGAGCAGAATATTTCTGTTTTTACAGGACTAAAGGTACATTCATTTTATTTTTATTTTTCCTCTTGCTCCTTAGGCTTTGTCTAATGCTGATTCTCCTCCTGCCTGTGAGCTGGAACCTACGATGAAACAGAATTTTGCTTTTGACAACATGGGTTACGAGGAGAGCTTTGAAGCTGTGCCCTCTCCATCTTCCCAAGAGCACACTGTGGCAGTGAACATTGTGGGAATGACTTGCCAATCGTGCGTGCAGGCGATAGAAGGCCGCGTTTCCAAGGTGAAGGGCATTGTAAGTATTAAAGTCTCACTGGAACAGAGCAACGCTATAATAAAGTATCTGCAATCAGAAATAAGTCCTGAACAGATTTGCCAGGAAATTCAGGATATGGGCTTTGAGGCCAACGTGGCAGAAGAGAGATTGACAACAGGGACTGTAAATTTGTCAAGCTTGAGAGAAGCAGTAGTTAAGCTTCAAGTAGAAGGCATGACATGCCAGTCCTGTGCCACCAACATTGAAGGAAAGATCAGGAAACTGAATGGTGTGGCGAAGATCAAGGTGTCACTCGGTAACAGGGAAGCAATCGTTACTTACCATCCTTACATCATTCAGCCTTGTGACATCAGGAGCCACATTGGTGACCTGGGGTACAACTGCACCATTAAAAGTAAATCAGCCCCTCTGAAGCTGGGTGTGCTCGATCTTGAGCGCTTGCAGAATGCGAACCCCAAGCAGATACCAGCAGGTCTCAAGAGTGATGGGGTGGATCCACGGGTGGCTGAGATGAGTAGCACAGCTACGGTGGCTGTAGGGATAGAAGGCATGCGCTGCAAGTCCTGTGTCACCAACATTGAAAGAAATATATCAGATCTTAACGGCATACAAAGTGTTAAAGTGTCTTTGGAGAATAAATGCGCTGTGATACAGTATTGCCCAAATTTGATTACCCTGTCAGCTTTGCAGCAAGCTATTGAATCCTTGCCACCTGGAAACTTTAAAGTATGCCTCCTTAACGGCTCAGAAGCCAATACAGGATCATCTCCATCACATGCTTTGCTATGTGATCTCTTCAAAGAGCCACCGCAAGACACGACATGCACAGCTGTTATTAGGATTGATGGCATGACCTGCAAGTCTTGTGTACAGTCCATAGAAGGGACCATATCACAGAGACAAGGAGTGCAACGTATCATAGTTTCTCTAGCTGGCAGAACTGGGACCATACATTATGATCCAGCTATTACTAATGGAGAAGAGTTAAGAGCTGCCATAGAAGACATGGGGTTTGATGCTTCTGTGCTGACAGGTAACAGTGTTTTTTCTTCTGTGGATAGTGTGCCAAGCTGAGCCATGTGACACCTGCGTTGAGACTCTCTTCTGGAGAGGAACTCCTAAAACATCCCATTGTCATTGTCTTTTCTAAGGGACTGGCCTGATCCGACCTCACTTAGCAAGGGAGAGAGCTTTCAGCTCTGAAGCACCTTATTTCAGCCCTTAATAACTGCACTGTTAGGTGAAAGAGTTGAGTGACATTAGGAAATGAAAAGTTTTGGAAGTTGGCACAAGGTCTTTCAAATAGCTGATCCCCTTATCCACATAGGTTTCCATGTATGTCTACAGGCTGCTGTAAGTAGATCAGTCAAACAAAATATTTTATTTTATGTACCAAGATATGAAAACCCACAAACTTAATGAAATCTCTTTAATTTAAAAACACTTTTTACCTAGATAAAATATCTTTTTAGTGTCCTAATCCTTTGACCTTTATTTCTTGAGTATTTTTAGTAGCCCTACTTTATTGAGCCTTATTTTTAAAATGAGATAAGTGGCTAGAGGCAGGTACTTCTTGGTGGGAGCAGGTGTCTTTACGTGTCAGCTGCAGCACAATTTGTGTATTTGTACATGTGCTCAATGTTTAAAAAGTTGCTATGGTGCAAAATCTGCTCCAGTGTATTTCCCATTCAGCAGTGTTTCACTGCTTCAGTTTAATGGATTTTATTTGATGTAGTTTCCCTGGAATTAATTCATTTGATCACAATTGACTGCATCCTATCAGCTCTTTTCATGGATACACTCCCTCTGATTCTGTGGAACTGCTACAGGTGAGGAGGAGCCCGTGTGTGGTATATTGGTTTGATATTTGGTTTACAATTTGTTGGTGGGAGACCTCCCAGTCCATCTGTGGAATAGGAGGGAAGCTCCTGTGTTTAACATGTTCAGAAGCAACTCTTGCTCCTTTACACAAACCTCTGCCAAAGGGAGGCAGTTTGTGAATGCAGTTGGAGCTGTTGGGTGTCTGTTCAGGATCTGCTAAAGAATAACAATTATTCTAACAGTCCTGTACGTGTGGAGGCCTTCTGGGTGCTGCAAATCCTTCCACTACTCATTTTGCAGAACTTGCAGTGTAAATATTGTGCCATAAAGAGAAACCTGCTGAGAAACTTGTCCTTTCCCTTGTTTGAGATGAAGTGCTATGAGCCCTGCATAGATGGCAAGGACAGAATGGATATGACTGGGCTGCGTTCTCTGTGCTGCATAAGAACCCTCTAGATACCCATATAACTTTATTGAGAAGAGGCAGCTGTCAGGTCTAGGCACTGAAATTGGAAGGAATAATTTGCCATCTGAAAGTGAAAAACTAGTTCTGAAGAGTTAAATGTGAGTGATATTGGTGACTATATATTGTTACAGGCTTACTAGCAGCCTATGTTATTTCCATGAAGAGACCAAGATTACCATGTCACCTTTCAAACAGCTAGGAGACTTTGTATGACTGAAGTGACCTGCTTGTAATTTTATGTCATCTGATCACTCTGTAAATAGCCTTGGTTGAGTTTATTGTGCATCTGTTCAAGATATGGCCGCTGGAGAGCGCAGACGCCGGCCCGATGCCAGCAGTGCTGCTGTGCAGCCTCAAGCTCCAGAGCCTCCTCACCAGGGCTGTGCCTCGGATCTTCTCCCAGACGGTCCTCACCTGGATAAACCAAACCAGCCCAGCAGAGTGACAGCTGAAAAGTGCTTTTTACAAATCACAGGCATGACCTGTGCATCGTGTGTGTCTACTATTGAAAGAAATTTGCAGAAAGAAGAGGGTAATCAATTTAAGATTCCTATAATGAGTCTGTAAGGGACTATGGGATAGAAAAGGTATTCTATGTGGTTAATGGAAGAGGCTGTGGTACGAAGTCTGGGAGGCTGAATAGACTTACTGCTTCTTTTTAGTGCTGATATAACTACATCATTGTTTAACTATCCTACTGCACTGATAAACAAACTCAACAGACATACTTGCAGCAGTAAGTCATTGTAATGTGATCAAAATTTCATATAAGGCTCAAGACAAGAACAGATAAATGGTTCTCATTTAGTTTTCAGGGTCTTATTGCTTTACAGAGAAATCCATCTCTCCCAGAGCTGTTGAGAGCTCTAACAAGTTTGTGATGTGAAACTTCCCCTTTGGGCACATTTGCAAAAGCAGGTACAAACAAATGTGTGGCTCCGGTGCTCCAGTGCCTGGGTAATTATATTAGCTTAGGCACAGCAAAGCTTACTAGGTTAGAAGTCTGCAGGCTGGAGCTGCCTTTCCTTTGGCTATGTAGAAGATGAACAAATGAGACTCAGCAATGTCTAATTCAATTTGTGTAGGCATTCCTTTGCAGGGTTTTGCTTATTGATTCCTGTGCCCCCACACTCACAGTGGTGGTCTCACTGCCTTGATTTAAAAATCCAAGAAGCCAATATATCTTCAGAACAATCTTTTTTTTTCCTGTGATTTTCATGTTTTGTTCTTACACTCTAAATGTAGATTTGGGGTTTTGTATTTTTTTTTTAAAAGGGACATTTTAAAAAAGGGGAAAAAAAAAAAAAGGCCCAGCATTGTGCTGAGGGGTTTATTTAGGATTTTCTAACCAGAGAGTCCAGAGCAGAGCTTGCAGCAATGAGTGCAAATATGGCTTCTGAACATCCTTTTTGTCTCATTAGATCATAGCAAAACTCTCATTCTTCCCTGTGTATCTCATGCAGTTCCTCTCATTGTTAAAGGAACTGCAATGTGCCTGGATCTCATAAAAAATGTCAACTTTGCTTTTGTGACACAGAATAACCCTAGAAGGAGGTAGAGATAAATCATTAGGCTTAAAACATCCCTAAGTTGTTACAGCCCTCACTGACAATCACTTGTAATATTTTATTTTTCTTCTTTCAAAGGACCTACATTATCTAATGTTTTTTATTATTGTTACCATTGCAGGAATTGTGTCAGTGTTGGTAGCGCTGATGGCAGGTAAAGCAGAGATAAAATACAAGCCAGAATTCATACAGCCTCTTGAAATAGCACAGCTGATCAATAATTTGGGTTTTAAAGCTACCATCATAGAAGATCATGCAGAAACAGAAGGAAATGTGGAGCTTCTCGTAAGTCATGCATATGTGAAATTGTATTTTGGTTTTGGAAAAGTCAGTTCTGGAAGAAAAAATTTCTTGCAAATGCTTTTCTTTAAGGAGTTGGGGCTTCAACAGGTCATTTCTGGATGGTGCTTTCCTGTAGCCCCTTCAGGTACTGGAAGGTGCTGTAAGGTCTCCCCAGAGCCTTCTCTTCTCTAGGCTGAGCAGCCCCACTACTCATTTTGCAGAACTTGCAGTGTAAATATTGTGCCATAAAGAGAAACCTGCTGAGAAACTTGTCCTTTCCCTTGTTTGAGATGAAGTGCTATGAGCCCTGCATAGATGGCAAGGACAGAATGGATATGACTGGGCTGCGTTCTCTGTGCTGCATAAGAACCCTCTAGATACCCATATAACTTTATTGAGAAGAGGCAGCTGTCAGGTCTAGGCACTGAAATTGGAAGGAATAATTTGCCATCTGAAAGTGAAAAACTAGTTCTGAAGAGTTAAATGTGAGTGATATTGGTGACTATATATTGTTACAGGCTTACTAGCAGCCTATGTTATTTCCATGAAGAGACCAAGATTACCATGTCACCTTTCAAACAGCTAGGAGACTTTGTATGACTGAAGTGACCTGCTTGTAATTTTATGTCATCTGATCACTCTGTAAATAGCCTTGGTTGAGTTTATTGTGCATCTGTTCAAGATATGGCCGCTGGAGAGCGCAGACGCCGGCCCGATGCCAGCAGTGCTGCTGTGCAGCCTCAAGCTCCAGAGCCTCCTCACCAGGGCTGTGCCTCGGATCTTCTCCCAGACGGTCCTCACCTGGATAAACCAAACCAGCCCAGCAGAGTGACAGCTGAAAAGTGCTTTTTACAAATCACAGGCATGACCTGTGCATCGTGTGTGTCTACTATTGAAAGAAATTTGCAGAAAGAAGAGGGTAATCAATTTAAGATTCCTATAATGAGTCTGTAAGGGACTATGGGATAGAAAAGGTATTCTATGTGGTTAATGGAAGAGGCTGTGGTACGAAGTCTGGGAGGCTGAATAGACTTACTGCTTCTTTTTAGTGCTGATATAACTACATCATTGTTTAACTATCCTACTGCACTGATAAACAAACTCAACAGACATACTTGCAGCAGTAAGTCATTGTAATGTGATCAAAATTTCATATAAGGCTCAAGACAAGAACAGATAAATGGTTCTCATTTAGTTTTCAGGGTCTTATTGCTTTACAGAGAAATCCATCTCTCCCAGAGCTGTTGAGAGCTCTAACAAGTTTGTGATGTGAAACTTCCCCTTTGGGCACATTTGCAAAAGCAGGTACAAACAAATGTGTGGCTCCGGTGCTCCAGTGCCTGGGTAATTATATTAGCTTAGGCACAGCAAAGCTTACTAGGTTAGAAGTCTGCAGGCTGGAGCTGCCTTTCCTTTGGCTATGTAGAAGATGAACAAATGAGACTCAGCAATGTCTAATTCAATTTGTGTAGGCATTCCTTTGCAGGGTTTTGCTTATTGATTCCTGTGCCCCCACACTCACAGTGGTGGTCTCACTGCCTTGATTTAAAAATCCAAGAAGCCAATATATCTTCAGAACAATCTTTTTTTTTCCTGTGATTTTCATGTTTTGTTCTTACACTCTAAATGTAGATTTGGGGTTTTGTATTTTTTTTTTAAAAGGGACATTTTAAAAAAGGGGAAAAAAAAAAAAGGCCCAGCATTGTGCTGAGGGGTTTATTTAGGATTTTCTAACCAGAGAGTCCAGAGCAGAGCTTGCAGCAATGAGTGCAAATATGGCTTCTGAACATCCTTTTTGTCTCATTAGATCATAGCAAAACTCTCATTCTTCCCTGTGTATCTCATGCAGTTCCTCTCATTGTTAAAGGAACTGCAATGTGCCTGGATCTCATAAAAAATGTCAACTTTGCTTTTGTGACACAGAATAACCCTAGAAGGAGGTAGAGATAAATCATTAGGCTTAAAACATCCCTAAGTTGTTACAGCCCTCACTGACAATCACTTGTAATATTTTATTTTTCTTCTTTCAAAGGACCTACATTATCTAATGTTTTTTATTATTGTTACCATTGCAGGAATTGTGTCAGTGTTGGTAGCGCTGATGGCAGGTAAAGCAGAGATAAAATACAAGCCAGAATTCATACAGCCTCTTGAAATAGCACAGCTGATCAATAATTTGGGTTTTAAAGCTACCATCATAGAAGATCATGCAGAAACAGAAGGAAATGTGGAGCTTCTCGTAAGTCATGCATATGTGAAATTGTATTTTGGTTTTGGAAAAGTCAGTTCTGGAAGAAAAAATTTCTTGCAAATGCTTTTCTTTAAGGAGTTGGGGCTTCAACAGGTCATTTCTGGATGGTGCTTTCCTGTAGCCCCTTCAGGTACTGGAAGGTGCTGTAAGGTCTCCCCAGAGCCTTCTCTTCTCTAGGCTGAGCAGCCCCAACTCTCCCAGCCTGTCTTCATAGCAAAAGTGCTCCAGTCATTGGATCATCTTTATGGCCCTCCTCTGCTGCATGCCTCCATGAGCTGCATGTCCTTCTTATGTTGGGGGCTCCGGAACTGGACACAGTACCCCAGGTGGGGTCTCACAAGAACCGAGTAAAGGTGGAGAATCCCCTCCCTGGCCCTGCTGGCCACACTTCTTTTGATGCAGCCCAGGACATGGTTGGTTTCTGGGCTGCAAGCACACATTGCCAGCTCATGTTGAGCTTCTCATCAACCATCAAGCCCAAGTCCTTCTCCTCAGGGCTGTTTTTGATCCATTCTCCACCCAGCCTGTATTTGTGCCTGGGATTGCCCTGACTCAGGTGCAGAACTTTGCCTGGCCTTTTTGAACTCCATGCAGTTTGCACGAGCCCACCTCTCAAGCCTGTCCAGGTCTCTCTGGATGGCATCCCTTCCCTCCAGCGTGTCAACCTCACCACACGCTGGTGTCATCAGAAAACTTGCTGAGGGTGCACTCAATGCCACTGTCCATGCCACTGATGTTAAAAGATATTAAACAGTACTAGTCCCAGTACTGTGACATGGAGAAGTCGTGTCTCAAATTCATCCACAAAAATTGGGTGAATGTGGGGAACTACTACCTCTACCAAAAATTGTCTGTTTTAGATTACAGGGATGACTTGTGCTTCTTGTGTTCACAATATTGAATCCAAACTCATGAGAACTAATGGCATATTCTACGCCTCGGTTGCACTTGCGACTTGCAAAGCTCACATCCAGTTTGATCCTGAAGTTACTGGACCTCGAGATATTATAAAAATAATTGAGGTAGGCTTTAGAATTTTTTTAATGTATGAGCACTTACAAGGTGATGTTAAAGAGGAAATAAAGCAGCTGATATTTGAGAGCTTTCACTGGATTTGCAGATGTCATGGTAATTATCATATGTTTTTATGCTCTTGTGGTGACACTGCTGTGCTCCACTCTACTGCACAGTCTCTCAGGTTGCTACTATAAAAACATGCCCTAAAACCTACAAAAATAAGCTTTTTAATCTGTATCTGGTGAAAGTATCATATATTTATTCTTTGCAGTTCTGTGTGTATAATGCTGTGTCTGATTTCCAGTCATTTCAGTAAAGTGTTCATACTTCAGAAAAAGGTACTACTTTCTCTTCACATTGAAAGAGGTCATAAAGAGCTCATACCACAAGATTACACATCTCTGAGTACACTGGCATTTATTTCCGCATCAATTCAGAAAAGAACTTTTAAAACCAGAAGAACTTGTGATACAGCCACTAAAGGAAAAAACCCTGGCTTGCCAGTAACCACACAGATCATAAAATCTGCTGTTACCATAGCCTAGGTGTAGACAAAACCTTTTCCTACTCTAGAAGGAGGGGAAGAGAACCTACTGTATAAAGCATATGCAGTGAGGAGTCAGGAGAACAGCAGAGACTGTTTGACTTTTTTGTTCTGGAGTATTTACTCAGCTCCTAGACCACAGAACTGATGTGTCAGCAGCTATTAACATGTTAACCAGTAGATTCTTCAGTCAGGCAGAGTAGTGCATCTTGCCATAGGAGCATCTCATGTTGCAGACAGGAAGTTTAAATGTATTGTGCTTTTGAGTGTAATTTGGGTTTCTTGTGGGGGAGGTGGCTCTACTGCAGTAATTCACTGAAGCATCAGGTAAAACTGGCTTTTTGTATATACTTATATACAAAAATATGTATATTTGTATACAAATATATAAAAATAAATATATCTATTTTCTGGGATGCTTTGCCCTGCAATTTGTTGTTTCACAGGTTTAAACTAATTCTAGCCACTTTGATTTTCAACTTCAGGTGTATCTACTCAACCAAAGTGTTAATGAGATGCTTGCAAGGTTGACTAGCCCAGTGGCTTGTACATTTTTATCTTCCTTTTTAGTATTTCCCATCTCTTACATTTATTCCAGTGGAGATGAAAGGGCATAAATTTCCCTTGAGGAGGAGGGAGGGCAGCAGAACTCCAGCTGTCAGTAGGGGCTTCCTATGCCTAAGAAATCTGAGACATTTACTGCATCTATACGCATTGTCCATGTAGAGGTAACAGAAATCTTTTGCAGTCTACATTTTGAGTACCTCTCATGTTGGCAAGATCTCAAAATAAATAAGAAGCTGGCATTTATTAAATATGGAACGGTGTCCTTTTCTGACATTTTTTTCTAAAAGTAGTGTCATTTAAATATAAGTTATATGGTTAGCTTAATCAAAACTAACTCATCTTTCCTCCCCTTTCAATAAAAAGGAAATTGGCTTTCATGCTTCTGTGGCTAGAAGAGTTCCAAATGCACATAACCTGGACCATAAAAAGGAAATACAGCAGTAAGTATTTCTCTCTCTTTCACACTAATGAATGTGTATAGATCATCTCTTGTAACTCACCTCCTCCCCCCTCTGCCCTGTTAATTTATCTTATCCTTGTGTAAGGCATATTTAACGTTACGATTTGCAATTTGGTTCAAATACTTATTTTGCTTTCATTAGTTTGAGTTTATCACTGGTAGAAGTCTATACAGTTAAACATGTAGGAGACAAACTATCCCAAAGTGTTGGATCTTTCCCAGATATTCCAAAGCTGTGTGTCAGTGCAGTACTAATACCACAGGTTCTGCACAGCGAGCACACTGTTTGGCCGGGGTGCTGTGAGGTGTATGACAACCAGGGATTTACAGCTTCTGCTTTCCAGGTGGAGGAAATCATTTTTGTGCAGCCTACTGTTTGGTATCCCTGTCTTAATCCTAATGATTTATATGCTAATACCTGACGGTGAACACCACGGGTCCATGGTGCTGGAAAAGAATCTCATTCCTGGATTATCTATTTTGAATCTTCTCTTCTTTATCCTGTGCACTTTTGTTCAGGTATGTCCACAGTACTTCCTAGGGGTTTGCTTTCTGTTAATCTCCCATTTATGTAATCTAATGTGATAAAGTCAGGAGACTGGAAAGGTTTAGTGGATTATACTTGCCCTTTTTCTGTACCACCTACACGGAATGAAATGTCACTTTTCTGCAAGTCATCTATTCTGTAATTGCTCACTGCAGTTACTCCTGACAAAGTTGTGTCAGATAGTTTTCCAATTGGGGAAGGTAGTCTTAAAATGAGAAATACCTGATCAATTGCAAAGTAATTGGGTAGTTATAGGTAAATCCCTTCAACTTCTGTGCCATGTTTACTTTGGATTGCTGAGGAGAAGGATGACATTTAGCTGGCAGAGTTGTTTTGGGAACAAGGAAGGGCAAGTGAGAGGATAACAGTGGAGTCAGTTTCCTCACAGACCATGTCACTGAAGTTACATCAATATAAAATCTGCATGTGGCAGCAATGCTTTCCCTTATCTACTAGTGTTTATAATTCCACTATAGGCAGTATTAGGTACCCTCTGCTTGCACTGCTGTAGTCTTAACGTGAGCCTGTCCATGCTTACACCAACAGTTTCTTGGTGGATGGTATTTTTATGTACAAGCCTACAAATCTCTGAAGCACAGGACGGCGAATATGGATGTGCTTATTGTAATGGCCACAACAATTGCTTATGTGTATTCCTGTGTGATCCTGATGGTAGCAATAATTGAAAAGGCAGAGAAAAGCCCTGTCACTTTCTTTGACACTCCTCCGATGCTGTTTGTGTTCATTGCCCTTGGGCGGTGGCTGGAACACATAGCAAAGGTAATTCATCTTCACATTAATTATTGTGCATTTATGAAGAAAGTAGAATAAAATGCTTAAGAGGACTTTTGAGTCAGATGTTTCTGATGTAGGCTGTGTTATACAGGTCATTTAGAGTTCATTGTGTTAAGTAGACATCAGCATTTATACATCTCAATATGTCTCAAACATTTATCTCTATCTCTTAGAGTAAGACCTCAGAAGCTCTTGCTAAACTTATATCTCTTCAAGCCACAGAAGCCACTGTGGTGACTCTTGGACCTGACCACTCTATCATCAGGTATTTATGAACCAAAACCACTTCAGCCTGCCTGGGTGCACAGACATGATGCAGTTGGTGTGAAAGCATTATTGTTCTTTTGAAGCTGATGGTACAAATAATCTCTCTGTTCTATTTGTGTCTTCTGCAGGGAGGAGCAGGTAGCTGTTGAACTGGTTCAAAGGGGTGATATTGTAAAGGTTGTTCCTGGTGGAAAGTTCCCAGTGGATGGAAAGGTCATTGAAGGGAGTTCTATGGCAGATGAGTCTCTCATTACTGGTAACTGCCCTTATGCTTATGCAAAGAAGTAACATCTTCTAGAACACTTTCTTACCAGAAAAGAGAGCAGAACCAACCCAAAAGCTGCTGTTTGAATTATCTCCCACCTTAGTGGATGTTGTGCCTACTCTTTGTGAGTTTCAACCCAAATTCTGTGTCTGTACATACCCTAAAACATGAAGAATTTCCACTCAATTTGGTCACTTTTATTAATGTACTGACAGGATGGGTAGAGTCTAAACACTATTGTTGTTATTCCAGAGATCTGGTGGAAGGATCCCCTAGAATGTATTTGTAGATATGGTGCCTTCTCAGAAATAACTTCTAAAGGACCATGGGGAAATATTGCTGAGATACTGAGGTGTGTATGCATGGGCACTGAACGGGTCTCCCCACAGGGCTCTTCCAGTGAGCAAGAAGAGGGAAAGAAAGCCTTATTACTTGATAATTGTTAAAGGTCATGGGACTTTTTCACAGCTTCTGAAATTTTATTTTCATTTTGTAAATCAAGAATTTAATGCATCATGCAGTTCTTATAAATAAAGTAAAGGATATAAAAACTTTCCATTGGCATTGGCTTACTGAGTATTTACTTTGGTTGGGGAACATGGATGCCCTTAGTTTAAGAGAACCAGTCTTTATCACTAACCCTACAAATATCAAAAGTAAAGATTTTTTAGAGCTAGTATTCCTGGAGAGGCAGTGTGAGAACTGGAGCTTTGCTGCAGAGACAACTTTTCTGATCTTTGAAAACTGTGAATGGTGGAAATAAAGACAGATTGATAAAACTCTTATGGCTATGCACAGTATTAATTGGAGATAATCTTAGCAGTTTCATTTACAACCAATTTGCTCCTGGCCCTTTAGAGGGGTGGCATACTGGAGGGTTAGGACCAAGGAAACAGCATTTGCTTTGAAACTAAACCTAGAACAAGATTTACAAAAGTATGACTGCACTTACACGTGTTCACTAGACAGAGATACACAATTTGTGCTTTCTTCTCATTGTTGCTTAGCATGGTGATTTTGTCAGCATGCAATGACCAGTGTGCTAATGAACTATATTGACTATTATTAGGAGTATTGCCTTACTTATTCTTACTTTTTCTTTCTAGGGGAAGCTATGCCAGTCACTAAAAAGCCTGGGAGCACAGTAATTGCTGGTTCTGTAAATGCACATGGCTCAGTTCTTGTAAATGCAACTCATGTTGGTAATGATACCACTCTGGCACAAATCGTGAAACTGGTGGAAGAAGCTCAAATGTCAAAGGTAAAAGTGACAGAAAGAAAAACTTATTCACAGATTTTGATTATATACAAAATTTTAAAATATTTTATATACTTACTTGTTCAACAAACTCTGTGTTTTCCAGACTTCAAAAGAAAAAATCAGATTAAGAATATTAGATATTTTAATGAACTCTACATACTTAAGTGTTTTGGTCATAAATATAAAAATACATGCTTTGCTTTTTTCATAGGCACCCATCCAGCAACTGGCAGATAAGTTTAGTGGATATTTTGTTCCATTTATCATCATCATTTCAACAGTGACATTGATAGCATGGATCACGATTGGTTTTATAAATTTTGATGTTATTCAAAAATATTTTCCTGTAAGTAAGTTAATTAAGAGCTGGATTTTGGTCTTAGGATATCTTCCAGTGTAGTTAACATACCTTCTCTGCGTAGGGCTTCATGTTGCGACCTGGCAAATACTTTTGTACAATGTAGTGTTTTCCTACACAGAGGAGATAAATCGACTAATTGAAATCTATCTGCAGTCATCTATAAACCTTTGCCTTTACCCCTTAGTTCTGCATTGGGTTCCTACTGAAATTATTGGCAGTCTTTCCAGACTAAGCATGATCTATGGCTGCATTGCAAGGAGCTGAGCCTTTCTTACGTTGCCTGAATTTCTTTTGGACGTCCTTGTTCCTCATGGCAGATGTTTGGTTTGATTTTTAGAAAGAAGATTAGTTTCTGTTATCTTTAGGGTGTCCGTTATCTCAGTTGCTACGCCCAACAGCTGTGGGGGTCTGTGTAGCTGCAAATAGGGTTCTTCTTTGCTAAGCTGTAAAGGACATGCCAGATAGTTAATATTGTGTCCAAGAGTCTGAGAGCAGAGTCAGGCATGTGTGCTTGAGCAGATATAAAGCCAGAAATACTGCCATAAACAATTAATAACATTGATCTTTCTCTGCTATTATGGTGACAATAATAGGTTGCTTTCCTACACTGGAGATTTCCTGGTAAATATGTTTTTTGAAATGTCTATGTTTGATTGTACATCTATGTTGCCTTCAGTCGGCAATCACACATCTCCTTCTCTCTTCCCCCCCCCTTCTTCTCCCCTCTCCTTGCAGAATCAGAACAAGCAAGTTTCAAAAGCTGAACTAATATTGAGGTTTGCATTTCAAACCTCGATCACTGTGCTGAGCATTGCATGCCCCTGTTCTTTAGGCCTGGCTACCCCCACAGCTGTGATGGTGGGCACAGGAGTGGCTGCGCAGAACGGTATCCTCATCAAAGGCGGAAAACCCCTGGAAATGGCACACAAGGTTATTCATTCATTTTTGTACTTTTGTATTTTACCCAAGTGTTGCTACAGGAAATATAATTTCCCAGGAAATCCTGCTGGTCCAGAGAAACACTGTAGGATGTTGTTTGTTTGTTGTTTGTTTTTTTGGTTTTGTGTTGTTTTCAACCGGTTGCTCATCAAGTTAAAGAAGACAGATCTGACCTTTTTTCAAAGCAGTCACAGCAAACTGTTGAGACTCAACTGTTCCTGCAATCTCATGCCAGTCAGGCTGCTAATCTTCTGCATAACCTCTGAGGTTTCTGACTTCTGCTCTGTCTTTACCTCTTGTGCAAACAAGCCAAATAGTCCAGTGCTTTCCTTTTTTTTCCTTAGAGGGCTGTTCACAATCAGTAGTTTAAAAAGTAGGATTTAAAAGAAAAAACAGAACTATTTTAAGTTGTTTTAGTATATAGAAAAAAGGTGGAAGGAAGGCTGAAAAAGCCCTTCAAAGACAAAAGGCTTATTAAAAGAGAGCTGCAGGAGAGTGAAGGGGGAGATTTGACTTGACTATAGCCAGTAAAAAGAATGAGTTTTAACCATGCTATGATAAACTGGATTAGACATAGGCAGAACATTTTTGGTGAAAACGATGGTAAGAATAAGTTAATCAGACTGATAATTCTTGTTCTTACTGGAAATTATCAAGCACAGACCAGAACTTTTTCCAATGCTCTGGAAAAAAAACAATAAAAGAAAGACTGCTAATTAATATCAGGACTTTTTACCTTTTCAATCTAAGCAAGGCTGGGGCCAGGGCTTGGAAAATTAGGTGACCTGTTGGATTCTGTGAAGTTGGAGGGTTAGAATAGCTGGGAATGGAAAGAGTGCCCACTTTGTTTTTTTGGTTTGTATGTTTCTCTGAGTCATGTTTATTTTCAAGATTAGAATTTACTTTAACTTCGGGTTTCAGTGTGTGTGTGGCTGTATTTTTTGGTTCATTCCTGATTCCTCAACACTCACTGGGCTGGCTAACAAGTGATTGCTGAATTTAGTGGATAGCATGAGGTTGGTTTTGGTTAGGTTGTTGTTTCTGGAACTTGTTGCAGCTTCTTGCACCCTTCCTGCCTGCTCCATTGCCAAGTAACTTCCAGACTCTTCTTTCCTCAGTGCTATCTGTAATGGTTTAGAACAGCATTTGTAAAAGCCCTCCTTGCATCATATAAATTCAGGTAAAAGTAATTAAGGAGCCATTACATGAATGCTGCATGTGAAAGTATAGACATAAACACTATGGACAGTACAAGTCCTGCAATGACTCTGTTATCTGACACCCTGATACAGGTATAGCGTGTTGTAGCTTCAGTCAAACCACTGTGTGGGGACCAAGAAAGAAATTACAGGGAGACCTACTGTACAGGTACATACCTGAAGGGGGCTACAGGAAAGCTGAAGAGGGACTTTTTACAAGGGCTTGTAGTGAGAGGACAAGAGGTAATGGATCAAAACTGGAAGAAGGGATATTTAGGTTAGATGTTAGGAGAAAATTCTTTAGTGTGAGGGTGGTGAAGGCACTGGAACTGGTTTCCCAGGTGTGAGAATGTGCCAGTGAACAGGCCCAAACAGATCCTTCAGCAAAGCACAGTTTATTTACACTCTTGCAAGAATGGGTGACCTAAACAAGCAGGCACACCTGATAGTAAGGTGAATAACTGTTTATATTCCCTATTCCTGACGCAAAATTCCCTTCCCTGTTTCCCCACTGGCTGGGGTTACAGCTTATCCTGCAAGGTTCCCGCCCCCGTTTACACGTTCCTTTCTAGGAGTTTACTTTTTACCTTTTAAGGTTTAATTCTGACCTTTCTTGCCCCCTTGGCTGTCTTCCCAATCAATAAATCAGAATGATTTATACCATCTGGTGCCATTCTGTCCCAGGGAGTAACACAGGAGTGACTTTGTTCTGTCTTTATCATGGCCTTTGCCATGTTCAGATATCTCAGCTCTCCCAGATGGAGCTCAGTTGAATCTCTCAGTTTCTTGGACTGTAAATGACCCCAGGTGTCCTTGGAATGCCCAGACATCTCCTTTCTTTCTTCAGTCACCATAAAGTTTCTTTTCACTAGGGCAGAAATTATCTTACTAACACTAGGGTGTGAAAAAAACACTACATTTCTAACACTAAGATGCAAAAACAACACTACATTTCATTTCTAGCACAGGGACATTGAGGAAGCCCCATCCCTGGAAATGTTCAAGACCAGGCTGGGTGGGGCTTGGAGCAACCTAATCTAGTGGGAGGTGTCCCTGCCCATGCAGGGGGTTGGAACTAGATGATCTTTAAGGCCCCTTCCAACTCAAACCATTCTATGATTCTATGATACATACAGGAATCCCCACTGTTGCAGATTTATTCTGTCTTGGTGTTCATAGTCAACTGACGATGAAGGTCTTGCCTCTATTTGTGTGCCTAAAACATATGAGCATCCCTGTGGTAGCAGAGCCTAGGCAGTAATTTGGCTTTATTTATTGCAGATCAAGACTGTGATGTTTGATAAAACTGGGACCATCACCTGCGGAGTTCCTAAAGTCATGAGGGTGCTTTTGCTGGGAGACACAGCTGTGCTCTCTCTGAAGAAGATGCTGGCAGTGGTTGGCACTGCAGAAGCCAGCAGCGAGCATCCTTTAGGAGTGGCAGTGGCTAAGTATTGCAAAGAGGTACTTGGCCTTCCTATTCCATCTAAGGCAGGAAGGGATCTGTGCAAATGCAGCAATGTTGTATCAAGTGAGCAAGTCCCAGGGGGACAGGCCTGTCTGAAAAGTAACCGACTGGAAAGCTGGCAGGTTTTGTCATTGTGCATCTTAGTCTGGACAATACAAGAAGGCACATTCCTGGCTTTGCTGGTAATGCTGTGGAGTTCTCAAGGAAGATCTTACAAAGTTTTTCCTGAATGAGTGGGAAAATAAGGATTGTGGAATGTGTGCAGGAGGAATAGTTATGCTTAAAATAGCATTGTGAAGCAAATCTGTGTGGTGATACTTCCTATGTTACCTGACTGTAGTTTCTTCTATTAGTCACTTGCTTATATTAATAAATTAGGCAAAAAGCTTCAAAATCTGAATGTTAAACTGTGATATTTAATCAATTCACAAATGAATTGATAGATCACTCAAGTCTCTGAAAATTTTGCAAATCTTTAAATGTCATTTAGAGCATGTGTTACTCAATGTTTCAGGAACAATGAAACCACAAATAGTAACCAAAATAAGAAGTCTGATTTAAAGAAATAATTTTCTGTGCTAAGACAAGTCATTAATTGATTTATGGAAAAAGTAATTGGCAAGAATAAATGAAACTTATTAGTGATATGCCTTTCAGTGGCAAAATTTAGAAGTTAACGTGTAAATTTAGAGAAAAAAGTATGAGTAATGATTCAGTTGCCTCTCTTGTATTTTACATTTTCTGTTTTCAAATTTGTCTTAGTACCCTGACACTTCTGTACTTATCCCATGCACTAGATATTACTGGATCGTGGCTTATATGGCTTATATAAATTGCATTGCTATAGTGTTTGCTAAAATTCTTACCACATGCCTTATCATCTGTGTTGTAAGGTCACTGGAAGATGTATGTGACTCCAGCTTCCAGAGGCAACACAGAATAACTTATTTATAAATGAATATTTTCTCCATTCTTTTTGTAACGCATAGGGTCCTGCTAATCCCTTTCCTCATCTTGAAGGTACTCACTGGCTTCTCTCTCTAACTCAACAGAAAGACCCAGTTTCCTTATCACGCAGCCAGATCACTCCAGTAATTAGATACAGTTTTTTTACTGTACTTTTATGAATGTATTTTTATATATCAAAATAAATATAAATATGACCTGATCCCCCAGAGCCAGTTGTCTGTAAGATTAACTAAAAGTTGCATCTTATCAGAACCTGTATGGCTTATTGTTATAGTATTTCTCTTTAGTTCCTAGTCTTGAGGAAGGTCCTTGACTGAGGCCCTGTACCAGCAGTGTAACTGCTTCATCCTTGACCTTACCAGGAAAAGCTGTCCTTTATGGTTTGCTAGTGCTGAGGCTGAGACCTGGATGTGATCTGCACAGCTGTCCCTTTCTAGAAGTCTAAACCACAGCATGTCCAGAACATTCTTGGTTTTAGTTCGGTGCTACTGAGTCTCCATGCTGTTTTTCAGTCACTGCCAAGAGAAGAAGTGAAACTTCTTTCTGGCAGGAGTAATCTGATGTTTGTACCCTGTGGGGGCAGCACAGACTGATGATGAACTCTGGTTACATCCACAGGAGCTTGGCACTCAGAGCTTGGGATACTGCACCGACTTCCAGGCAGTCCCAGGCTGTGGCATCAGCTGCAAAGTGGGAGGTGTTGAGGCTGTCCTGGGCACAGCTGAGGAGCTCCTCAATAAGATGGACACTAACAGGAGTGGGGACAGCAGTGCTCCTCTGGGAGAAAACACACTGATCATGCCCTCTGAACCACATGGTATGTCTGTCCCCAAAGTGACTGCCAGTCACAAAGAGAGCACTGGTAAACCAACAGTGCTGATCACTGTCAAACCATCCTGTCAGACTAGGAATAACAGAAGGGTGGATTTATGGCAGAAGGAGACAAAGAACATGAGGGAGAAAAAAACACCTTAACAAAAATGTAAGCTTTCCCCTATTCTTGATCACTCTGCAATTCAGAAACAATAACTAGTCAATAAGGCATACCCAGCAATGTTTGGATAGAAAGATGGTCCAGCAGAGAGCAAAATTTGCCAATTAGGCTTATCTTCCCATTCAAAGTAATTACCTTTAACATATGTTATCTTGCTGCTGCTTTTTGCATCCTACCCTTTCATTCTATATTTACTTGGACTTTTTAATTTCTCTTCATTTATCTCTCAAGGCACGTAGTTTTTAAAAAATCTATTCAGCAGAGGCACAATAAAACGTGTTTTTGATTAGGCCAATACATTTGGTTTTGTTCCAGGCTGTGTGCAAGCCACTTTGCTTTTTGTAGTGTAGGAGAGAAAGAAAAAGTATTTAAAGTCTTCTTTAAGAAGCCTGTCAGTTCTCTTCAGAAGGCTGTAGCTCTCCTGACCTTTTTGAGAAATCTATTAGAATTAAATAAAAATTAGAAATTTAATCTTCAGAATCATGCCCTTTGTGAATGATGTGAACGTAATGTTTTCTCACCTGCTTCATACGGCTCTTGTGAAGTTGGATTAAATTCGTAATGAGGTGCTCTACACACTGTTTCATTGTTGCTTAGAACAAAACTTTCTCTCAGACCAGAAATAGCCTTTACATTTGAAAGAATCATTCGGTGTGAGATCAAAGCAGCGTGGCATTTATGAAACGTGGGTACTGCACTTGCCTAGAAAAACAATGCCGACTGGCAAAGGCAGATGCAGGCAAATACTTCCATTAAGGTCATGACGCAGTTTTGTGTATGAACAGACACAGCCAGAGTCTTGAAGGAGAACATTTTATGAGGCTGTCTGCAGGTAGTGCCTATGCATTTGTGTTTGGCCATGGCAGCAGCACTTCAACAAGACTAATTCTGTTTGCGTCTTGGGTGTGACCATTGCCAGTCCAAGAACATACAAAAAAAATAACACAGAAAAAACTGTTCATAACGTCTTCCTATAGCCAATGCAGGCTGACATTGTCATCCTCTAACATCTCTGGCTTGTGTTCCCTACTTTTGAGTTGCTCATTTTCCTTTTTGTCTGTGCACAAAGGTCCATCAGCTTCTCATGCATACTCGGTGTTGATTGGAAACCGTGAGTGGATGCGGCGCAATGGCTTGCAGATCGCGAGCGACGTAAATGACGCGATGACAGACCACGAAACGAAGGGACAGACTGCCATACTAGTGGCTATAGATGGTAACTGCTCCTCTCTGCAGGGACTTACTAAATACTTGATCCTACCGTGGAAAGGATAAAAACAAACTCTAGAGCAATTAATCAGTGGCTTAGTGTCAAGAAGCTAATAATCTCTTAGTGCAGGACTGCTTGTGAGTCACCAAGTATCAAGTTGTTCTTAAAAGAAGGTTTGGCCTCAAAACACTATTTGTAAGATTTTATTGGGTAGTTTTAAACGTATTTATTTCTGAACCTCCTGTTGTCTAGGACTGTTGTTCAGAAAAGCCCAGAGCAGTGCCGTGTCCCATCCTGGCTTTACATCACTGAAGGATCACAGGCCAACCTGTTGCATCACTGATTTCAGAACATTTCATGAATAAACATGATGATTCCTTAGATCATTCAAGTATAATAGATTACACTAAATGAGTTTTGCCAGAAGCGCTCTGTTCTGTGCTGCACAGAAAGAGACCCCATACAAGACCTTAATATAAGAAACTGCTGTAACAGTGATAGGTTACCAGTGCATCTGTGGTCTTGAAATGAGGCTTCTGATTCAATTACTGAATAAATATTCTTGGTGTTCCTAGAGGGCAGTTTTCAGAGGCATTTGTGTCCCTCAGTCTGGGCTTCGCAACAGCTGTCCAGCAAAATCAGGTGCTCTTGACATGGAAATAAGGACCCTGAGGTGTTTCTATTGAGGCTAGTGATAGCAATAGAGATACAGAGGTGCAGAACCTACTCAAGTCCTTACTTTTGAAAGGTAATAATGTGAGATTTTTATAAGTTACGTGAAGGAAACGTGGATGTACTGTTGAGTCAATATGTTAGAAGGCAGGTGCAAAACTTCTGTATGAAAGTAATTAATTATAATAGTGATCCAACACTGAAATATTGGGTAACATAAACCCAGATACTCTATTGCTTTTCCTGGAGAAGTGGCTTCAATATCTGACCTGAGCACAAATAGCGATATTGCCCAGAATATGTTCTTTCACAAGCTGTCACGGTGTGATGGAGGGGAAATCCTTTTCTCTGGCTGTTAGTTTGCCTCCCACAGCTCTGCCTAACAGAGGATGTTTCTTTGTGCAGGTGTCTTGTGTGGAATGATTGCAATAGCAGACACTGTTAAGCAGGAGGCAGCCCTTGCTGTGCACACGCTGAAAAACATGGGAATAGATGTGGTGCTGATAACTGGAGATAACAGAAAAACTGCAAAAGCCATTGCCACTCAGGTATTTGCTTCTCTGTGTTTCATAACAATACATGATGAGGTTCTAAAACTGTTTGCCCCAGTGAATTTGGAGCTGGAAATTAGAGTTTCCCTGGGTATCTTAAATGAGGACATAACTTCTCTTGAATAGGACTGAAAATCAGATGAGGTCCTGTGATGAAGTCTTGTGGCATAGTAAAGGCCAGTAGCTGCATTAAGATACCACTGAAGACAATAAGCCAGTCAGTGCTTCTCCAGAGGTACATTCTCTTGCAGAAATTAGTCCATTGCTGAACTGATGCATCCTGCTCCCCTTCACTGAAGGGCAATCATGTTTGGTTAGTGATGAAGGGAAGTTTCTTTAAGGTCCAGTTCTGTTCCCAATAAGGGAAGTGGGGATTTGCCATTATCTTTAAGGGTAACATAGCAACAATAATACACATTATTGTTAAAAAGTGTAGCAGTCTAACAGAGGTTCAGTTTGTATGAGATTTCCTTGATCTCAAACTATAAGTATTGCTCCAAAGGCAAAGCCAAATTCTTGTTCTATCTTGCTACATTTCCATCCTCTCCATCTTAATTTCCCCCCTTCACTTTGTCTTGGTCTATATCTAATCTACCATGTGCCACTTTGCTTTCCTCAGGTAACTCAGCCAAGCCTGTGGTATGCTTGTTCTCCTATGTTGTGAGGCCTGCTTTGTTTCTCAGTTGTGGTGCTTTAATCCTTCTCCTAATTTGATTCACACTTCCCCTTTTGTGTTCAGTTGTGGGAAAGGACTTTCCCACCACACCTTTCTTTGTGCAGAGAAGGCGTCTTTCAAAAACAAGCTTTGATTTAGGGTTCTGGACACTCAGATGAAGTGTTCAGACAAGCTTAGTCTGTGCCAACCTACCTTTTAATTAATTTTTAGCACTTACTTGCTTTCCAATGTAAAAATGGTAAGCCAGTCCTAAAAACTTCAACAAATTTTTATTTTTCAAAGGTTAAAAGAGAGCTTCTGCCTTGAGGA
Organism: Chaetura pelagica; assembly: GCF_000747805.2. Classification (NCBI taxonomy): domain Eukaryota; kingdom Metazoa; phylum Chordata; class Aves; order Apodiformes; family Apodidae; genus Chaetura; species Chaetura pelagica. The sequence continues at coordinate 31,833 of NW_009953393.1, read as the reverse complement.
GTGAAAAGTTGATCTCTAAGTGGTGAGGGAGCCAAACTAGGGGCATTATCCCAGCCCTCTTTAGTTCTCCCACCTGTTTTTCAACTACAGCACTAAAGCCGTTGTTAGGAACTCCATCTTAATCAAGATGTGGGCAGGTAGAAATATTTAACCAGCCATCTACTTTATTTTCATAGTCTCCCTTAGACTTGCACATACTTGACATTTCTGTGTTTCCCTCAGTGTAACTGCCTAATCATTCACAGTTCCTTTGTTGCATTTCACTGAAACCTTTTTTTGGTGCATCAAGCAGCTGAAAACTGGCTCTTTTAACCATCAAACCTTTATTTCATAGGCAGTGGAGCTTTAGAAGCTCTGTGGGGCATGATGCTAAGAGCGGAGCATCGTTTGCCAGCATCTCTGCAATAAAGATGGAAAGGAGTGCAATCAGTCCCTTTCTTACACCAAAGGCATGTTGCTCTTCAGCTTTCTGTGTAGCTTGCAAGTGTTTCCTCTACCGAAATTGGTTTGGTTCATCTTCCTTTATTTCTCCTTCACCCAGAATAGCAAATAGCTCTTTCTTTCAGCATGAAGCATATCACCAACTGGGCTGTGTTTTTTCCTTTGTACATAGGTTGGGATCAAAAAAGTCTTTGCTGAGGTTCTTCCTTCTCACAAGGTTGCAAAGGTCCAGGAGCTCCAAAATGGGAGGAGGAAGGTTGCAATGGTTGGTGATGGAGTCAATGATTCCCCTGCACTAGCCAGGGCTGATGTTGGAATTGCAATTGGAACGGGCACCGACGTTGCCATTGAAGCAGCAGATGTGGTTCTTATCCGAGTGAGCACTTACAGTTTTGACCTCTTTTCTTTTGATTAGACATTAGGTAGTTTTTAATCTTTATGATCGTGAGACTGCACATAGAAAATTCGCCGAGAGTAGTTGTGATTGGTTTGGTTCATCTTCCTTTATTTCTCCTTCACCCAGAATAGCAAATAGCTCTTTCTTTCAGCATGAAGCATATCACCAACTGGGCTGTGTTTTTTCCTTTGTACATAGGTTGGGATCAAAAAAGTCTTTGCTGAGGTTCTTCCTTCTCACAAGGTTGCAAAGGTCCAGGAGCTCCAAAATGGGAGGAGGAAGGTTGCAATGGTTGGTGATGGAGTCAATGATTCCCCTGCACTAGCCAGGGCTGATGTTGGAATTGCAATTGGAACGGGCACCGACGTTGCCATTGAAGCAGCAGATGTGGTTCTTATCCGAGTGAGCACTTACAGTTTTGACCTCTTTTCTTTTTATCACTGACACTCTTCTTTTTTCAGTTTAGTGTTCTGAAGACTGCACATAGAAAATTCAGTGCTCTTCTGTCTTGCAGAATGACTTGCTGGATGTAGTTGCCAGTATTCACTTATCAAAGAGAACGGTTCGAAGAATACGGATAAATCTGATTCTTGCCTTAATTTATAATCTTCTTGGAATACCCATAGCAGCAGGTATGTGACTGCCAGAGCTCAGCTTGCTGAACACAGCAGCAGAGTTCACCTCTGAGGTGCCTCTTGCAGGATTTCCAGCTGAAGGAACCAATGAGAGGTTCCTAGAGTATTTAAAAATTGGTAGGAAGACAAAATACATACATTCTTTGTTGTTTTCTTTCATACTGTAGAAAAAAAAAATAGATCTTTGTTCTCTCCATTTTAAACTCTTAGGAATAAGTTCTTAGATCATTAAATTAAAACCACACTTATTTCACATAGCAGTATTTGGGGATTTGTTTCTGTATATTCAAACCCAGCTCTATTCAGAGGTACTACCTAGTTAAGAGAGCTTACTGAAGGAGAAAAAATAATCAGTAAAAGTAAAATTGACTTCATCCTGATTCAAACCAGGACACTAACCCACTTCTGCGTGTACCCTCTTTTAGTCACCCTGAATCACACATATTCTCTCCTACTGCTTATGTTCTCTCTGCTTCTGTCAGACATCTTCTCACACTCTAAATTCCTTCTTAAAAAATACTTCAAGGATTCCTCTTTTTCTTTATAAGTAACTTCTCCCTCCTTTGCCATGACTATTGCCTTGTCTTTCATACGTGCAGAATAGCTGGAAGGGACAAATAGTCTCACCTTGTGGTCCCAGTCTAGTAGCTGAATTGGTCCAGAGGTCATCCCTTGCAATGGAAGGGACAAATTAAAAAATAATGAGTAAATATGTATCAATCTACTTGTGTTCATGGGGGTTTCAGGAAGCTGTGTTGTTGAAATGCTGGTTTGTTCTATGATAGGCAAGGACAGGAATGTCTGTGTGCATCTGGCTGATGTCCATATGTTTTTTTTGCTAGGTGTGTTCATGCCTGTTGGCCTCGTGCTTCAGCCTTGGATGGGATCAGCTGCAATGGCAGCTTCTTCTGTGTCTGTTGTGCTTTCTTCCCTGCAGCTGAGATGGCAAGTTATCTTGTACTAAGCAATGGGGGAACCATAGGCAACACTGCTCTTGGGAGTCAAGTGAGACGTTACTTTGGGCTTTCTACACCTGAAAGTACCTGACAGCCCTTTAGCTTGGGGCTGTTCTGTCTAATCCTTGGCTCCAAAAGAAACAGGTGACACTGTTGTGAACACACCTGGACTAGGACTATACTGAACATTCTTTAACTAAAAGTGTGACTGTATGCCACCTGGGCACCTATGTTGGACCAAGAGAGGTAATGATCAGCACTGATTTGGCTGTGAATATCTAGTGAACAAATAACTGAAAAGACAGTTCTCTATTCTGGAGCAGTAGGTGTTTTTTTTTAAAAAGGTTTCTATCTGGTTTTATGGTTTTGTTGATTTAATTTAGCTAGAGAGAAACAGAGAAGCAGTGTATTTATTCTTTCTGAAGTATAAAAAGATCTTTCAAATTCTATTGTTTTTTTAATGCTACATTTTTTGGGCGCCCTTTCTGGGTGCAGTTAGAATGAACCTGGTTTTTAACAGCATTGTAAGCAAACATGTTTCAAAAATGAGACTTCTTACTGTGTCTGAAATCAGACCAAACCTTCAAATATTTCTACCGTAGCTGGGATCTTCTGCAGTGTCTGCTGTAGTGTAGTACAGTGTAATGCAGGAAATATGTTGCTGCGTCATGATTGTGACCCTGCAAACATTCAATGAAACCACCACCTAGAACCAAAACTACACACATGCTCCTGTTTGCAGAATCAGCCCTAGGTGGCAGGGCTGCAGTGACAGAATTTTAATCCTAAAAGCCTTCTTTGTGTATTTACCCAAATCCTGTATTTTCCAGTTTCTTTGATCTTATGCTGATTACATTAAGTACTGGACACCATTGCAGTTAGATACTGAGAACCCCCCAAAGACCATGCATACTTGACATTGCTGGGCTTTTTTTTTTTTCTTTTTTTACTTAGAATTCATTGAATCAGAAAGTGATTTGGGGGTCCTCAAGTCCATTCTCCTGCAGTTGTCTACTACAAACTCTTTCTTAATTCAGCAAACTTGTAATTTTTCCTAAAAAACCTCACTTTGAAAGTCCCTCTTTTACTATTGAAACGTTTTAATGCCATGTGACCAGTAATCTTCACCATTAACATTGCATCTGAAGTGCAGGTAATATTTGGGTTGTCAGAAGCTTCTGATTGGCTCTACAAGTCACTTGTACACATCGACCTTTTGGTACTAAAGATCTTTTATCTTTCTCTTCTTAGTTATAAGAAGCCAGATACAGAAAGTTATGAAGCACAAGCTCAAGGCCACATGAAGCCACTTAATCCTTCCCAAATCAGTGTTCATATTGGAATGGATGACAGGAGGAGAGATTCATCCAGATCAGCTCCTTGGGATCAGATTAGCCAAGTGTCTCTCTCTTCCTTGACTTCAGACAAGCTGCCTAATGGATTTGTTGAGGAGGAAGGGGACAAGTGGTCATTGCTCATAAACAGAGGACATGAAGAACAGTACATCTGAAACACTGTGTTCTTAGTGCAGCAGAAAATGTCCATCCTCACGAGTGATGGGAGGGACTGAGCTATGACATCAAGAGCTTCAGGGTTGTAAGTGAAGTCATTCTTTTAATTCACAAAACAATGAACTCTATTGCAACTCTATTTAATACTGGGTTGTATGGATTGTGGATTTTTTCAGGTCACCTGTTATTTCTAGTGATGGAAATAATCTGTGGCTCTATAATGAACTGGCTCCTTCACACACAGTGATTAGTGAAATTACCTAAAATTTTAATTTTCAGAGTCTAAAAGAGTTTCTCTTTTCTGAATTGTTTGCTAGGCACCCAATTCTATACTTTTCACTCTGTCTAACTTTATTATTTCAAGAGCACGTGAAGCAAAAGTATTTTCAGAGATGCCACATACTAATTTCCATGTCTGAGGGAAAATATCCATGGCATAAGCAGCTCAGTGGTCAGAAGTTTTACTTTTACATAGAATTCTAAAATAGTTACATCACTGTGAGAGTACTTTGTATTTATGATTAATGTACATCTCCCTGGACCAAAAATGCTTTGGTGTTTCACTGATTGTAACTCTCTGAAAGTCTCTTTCAAAGATTTTCCACCTGTTTTTAGATAACACATCCTTTTGATTCTCATTTCCACTGCTAAACTTGTTCTGTTATTCTTGCTTTTATCCTAGACTTTCTCTTGTGTTCTGTGTGAGCTCCTTTTTTTCCCTTTCTTTGCACAGGGTATCTTCTGTGAGTTCTTACTATGTTTACAGATATTCCTGTTTGAGGCAAACTCCTTTAAATCACCAGGAACTTTTCTGTTCCTATTGAGGTTGACTAAGGCAGAGCAATTCCTGGTCCAAGTTAGCACATCATTTTCCTATGGATACCTTGCAGGACCCTGTGAAGCTCCTGGCAATTGGGCAGTTGTCTGTCTCTTCCCTCTGACAGAGTGAAGATTTTATGCCAGTGTGAGTGAAGGTGGTATTTACCATGGTGTGACTGAGAGCAGAACTAGCACTGGTGTGACTCCAGTGTGACTTTACTGCGTAAGTTAACTCCCCCTTGCTGATTGTTTGAAATGGAGCCGAAAGTTTAAATGGTAAAGGTGGGGAAATGGCCTTAAAATGTGGGGCTTCTATTTGCTATCCTGTAAGTAACCCTTTTTGATAACAGAAGGACTTGAACTAAGATTTGTAATAGCTTGAATTTTAAAGTAAATTTCTATCGATGTTTTGAATTTGTTTTGATTGCCCTCTTAATTTCATGAGAAATCAAGGTGCTGAGCAACCCTTTTTTAACTTCAGTGTCTACCAAAGCTTACAGTAATGCTGTCACTGTGAATGTCAAATCCACCACTTAACCCTTTTTAGTCAGGCCAGTAGGAATCTATGGCTTTGGTGCACTGAATCTGGTTCTGGGGTGCTGTGTTGCTCAACTGTGGGACTCCCAAAGCAAGCAGACTGGAGTTTTAGAGTCCAATCTAAAAGGTAAAAGAGCAGAAATTATTGTACTAAGCAACATGAAACAACCACTTCGTTTCACTGACTAAAAGACAGAGCTTTTTCCAGCTGGGGTTCCAATCCTGCTCCTCCTAATGTAAAAACGAAAAACCAATCAGAGAGCAAAAGGACTGTACTTAAAACATTTAGCAGGACTTCCTTGTCTCTCTTAATATCACATTTGAGCTTTCCTTAGCAAGCATCAACAGCCCTGTCTTAAAGTGTATCAGCTTTAAATCTGTAAAATCTATTTGCGTTGTGTAGAGATCACTTTCACAGCACATGTTTTTCAAACGTGCCCTAGGTTCCTATGCATTTTCCTGTGGGGAGCATGGTCTGCTGTTTCACTATTTTATGTTTTCTTACCAGTGCCTACAGTAAAAATATTGTGTTTTTTAAAACAAACAAACAACCCTGTGTCTTTGTTTTTGTTTTGTTTGCTTCTTTGTGTTTTGGTTTTGTTTTTTTTTTAAGGGGTACAGCAAAAAGGAAAAGAACAAAAGCAATGCTTGTGGGGTTGCAGGGTATGTATGCACGAGAGAGATTTTGTGACTGCTTTGTGATCTATTTCAGGCAGGATATGTAGCAGGGAAAAAAGAGACAGTGCTGCATTGTGTGTTGAGGTAGGTGAGGTTGCAAGCATGTTGAAGGGTGGAGTCAGGATTCAAAATCTTCTTGAGAAATTGGACAGAACTGACAAACTTTGCAAATAGAAAAAGGATTTAAAGGTTAGCTTGGCAGAAAAAGGTCAGGTAGATGTCTGGAATTCATTTTGTGACTCATCTGACAACTTAGTGATGCTGCAAAATCACAGAATCACAGAGTGTTAGGGGTTGGAAGGGACCTCTGAGGATCATCCAGTCCCACACCTATGCCAGAGCAGGTTCACCTAGAGCAGGTTGCACAGGATGGTGTCCTGGTGAATTTTGAATGTCTCCAGAGATGGAGACTCCAAGAAAAGAGACATTGAGATGCATAAAGACTATATAATCCATGTGACATAAAATACCTCTTTCTGTTCATCTCTGAAGAGGCAACAGCTGAAGTATCAAGTTTAGTTTTATGTTATACTTGTTAGGCAAAAACAGAGACAGTTCAGAGAAGAGCAACGAGATTTAAGAGAAATCTAGATAACATGACAACATAGGCACATGAGAATGAGAAATGTAAGAAGAGTTTGAGTAGGTTTGCCTGCAGAATACTCAAAAGAAAAACAAGTCTCCAAATATAAAGAGAACAATTTATTCCATGCACCTTTTCAGTGTCTTTTATGCTTGTGGTGGCTAGAACAAGAAATAATGGGCTTATTGAATCAAAGAAGATTTAGATTAGTCACTAGGGTGGAACCGTGTAACAGGAAAGTTGATGGAGTACTAGAAGAGACCGGCAAGGGGGCTCCTGGGGTGGGCGTGGCCATCTGGCACATAGCTGATGAAAGTTCATTAGCCAGGGGTGAACCCTGCCTTGGGGCAGGCAAGTGCCCTGGACAATCTCCTGAATTTCTCTCCAGCTGGGCTTTCTATTATCTCTGTGAATGTAATATGAACTGGAACATTTATGGAGTGGAGAATTGATCACGCTATCCTGCTCTCAAGAAGTGCCAAAAGCCTGGAAGAATTATTGACTTGGATTTTATTTAATGACTTGAAAAGAACTGGCAATTGTTAAGGTTCCCTAGCTATATTTGCAGAATGTCTTAGACTGCAAACCACCATGAAACTTGCATAAATGCCTATAAGGAAGTTAGAATAGCTACACATAGTAAAAAAAAAAAGAGCTAGAACTGCTTGTCCTGACACTTGTGATCATGTGCCCTTGTTAAACCTGAGCTGACTCACTGGAGGGGGTATGGGATGGAGGACAGCATCTGCATTTCTGCATAACGTATTTATGAGCTTTCCTTGCCTTCAATGGGACCATGTGCCTGCAAAGCTGCTGACAGTGAAGGTGCTGGGCTGTGACATATGCTCCTCTGTGCTGTGAGCCAGGTCCAGTAAAAGGACTGGAAAAAGGTGCCCAAGAGGATGGGGCTCTTGGGGTAATCCCTAAGCTTGGTGCCCTGGCCACTCACCAGTACCACACTTCTCTTTCCCAGGACAGAGTATTTTGATGGATAAGAAGATGTGGAGGAGCTTTTAAAATCTCAGTTTTAGTTTTAGGTGTCTACAGCCTGACTCCATTACTGCTGATTTGATGTTGAGATATCTGATGATCTATATGGGACATCTACTTATTTTGCCCTGGGAAAAGTTTGTGATTCCTTTCCTGTAACTTTTTTTTTTGTTTTCTGAACACAGAAGAAATCTAATGAATCAGATCTTTGACTTTCATGTCAGTTTTAGTGCAATAGTTCAGCAGCAGATTTGTGCTGGTCAGTGCTGTGGTCCAGGGGCACCAGTGAGAGGTTTGGATGGGGAGGATGGCTGTGCCGTCTGGCAGCCAGCACATCACCTCAGCGGGGACCACGAGATGTCACTGCAGGTCCAGCCCAAGCCAGAGAATTCCCTTAATCTGTAAAGCAGCTGGAAATCCAGGACATCCAGTGCTTGTTAGCAGTGAGGGGGGAAAAAAAATGCAGAGGGCAATTTAAGTCAAATAATATAGTGTGTCTAAAATTTTGGTCTGACTTGACATTATATAGCTTGGGAGCAGATTTCTGGCTCTGAGATTTGCATTGAGCTCTGAACTGCTACCTGGTTTGCATTATTTGACACTTGAGTAATTCCTGAGCTCTGCATATGCTGTCTGCTGAAATGATTGTTAGCTTGTTTTTTTTTCCTTTGACAAGCTGAGATGCAAGAAGCAAAGCCCCAGGTAGCTGAGGGGACAAGACTGCTTGTTTAGCTGGTTTTTGTTTTAAGCAGATGCTTCCCATTGGGAGCCACCATGTAGACCCACCATAAGGCTCCAGGATTATGTTTCTCTTCAGAAGAGCACCAAAGCACAAGTGTAAAAATCCTTTTGAAGTCAGTGAAGAGAAGGCATGTGCTCAGTGCTCCCCTGAACTACAGCAGCATATGTCTCATGAGAGATATTAAAAAAAAAAAAAAAAGTAGACATAAATCTCAGTATTTGAGGCTTTCATACACTCAGGGAAGTACCCAAAATTCAAAATACTTTATTTGAAATAAATAGGCTGCTTTTGAAAGAAGTTCACCAAACTAGTTTTCCTTCTCTGTCACCTCATTCTGAGATGGCCACAGTGCAGGAGGGGTCTGTGTGGTTGGCAGGTGACACATCACTGCTGTGCAAAGCAGCAGTGTCACAAAGCACTGTAGCTCTGTGTTATTATTTAAACCTCTGTAACCCTGCTTGCCTTCAGTCCCCAGGAGCATGAGGAGCTCCCAGGTGACACTGGTTGCTAAAAAGGGAGAGAAGCAGTTCCCAGACAAGGCCAAATTTGGGGATACAAGGTGCAAGTTCAGTGGGATTCCCCCTTTGGTAGAGGATGGGTTGCAGCAGCTTTGCTCAAAGCAAATCACTTTAGAATTGGCACTTATCTCTCCACTTCCTTTTTTTTTTTTTTTTTTTTTAAAATTTTTTTTTTTTTTGCCACCACAGGACGGG
>NW_009953393.1:21478-22794 GCF_000747805.2 Chaetura pelagica | reverse complement strand
CTAATAATTCACCAAGCCACTTACAGGGCATTAGGATTTTTTAGGTATATTTGAAGCCTGTCTGTAGTTTTTTTTTTTTTTTTTTTTTTTTAGACATTTCTGTTGTTCTGCAACACCAGGCAGAGGGTTGGTGTCCTCTGAGGTCTCCACCTTTCACACCTTTCACACAGACAAAGGGGTAAGGACAGGGGCTGCAGGTGGCACCCTGTCCCCCAGCCATGGGTGGCAGGAGGACGGCACTTCCCCCCCTGGCCAGGCATGGAGGGGCTGCCCAGCAAACCTGAGTCTGACTCTTCTGCAGCTTTTTCCTTGCCAGAGGCATGGGTCAGATGCACAACACACACAGGGATTTAATCAGGCCCCTCGGGGCACCTAGCACAGTCCTGCCAGGGGAGTGTGAGCAGGAGCTGGTGCCAAGCCCACTGTTGGGAAAAGCTGAGGGGTCTCCCTGCTACACCAGGGGTCTTGGGGGTTGGCTGTGGGCCTCTTGTACACACTCGTTTTCAGTCCTTAGAGTTGATCTGCATGTCAATGGGCCAGTTTATGGGGCTGAAGCAGGGGACACAGATAAGGGTCTTAGCTGGAGAGGGCAGGGGACTTCTGAGTTGGCAGTGAAAATCAGGTGTAGGTGCTTCAGAGCACAGGTGTATGCCCAGTTCTCTGCCAGGCAGGAGGATTGCTTTATCACATGCTCCCAGTGACAGATGTGATGAGCTTTGGTTTTGTCCCTGGTGTGGAAATGTAACAGGCCTCTCTGCAGAGAAGTGCTGGATTTTAAATGGCTCAGATGTGGCATGTCCCCAAAGCGACCCGTGTTACCTCCCTGTTGGCCAGGATGCACAGGATGCTCCAAGCAGCCCAGGCTGTGCACAAGGAGCATCAGAACCATCACAACTGTTTTGCTGTGCCTCCAGAGATGCCTCTGCATGAGTGAGCCCATGGGCTGTTTCCTGGACACCTGCTAGCCCAGGGGCTGCAAAAATATTTGGTTGCTGTCAAAAGACAAGCTTTCCTACAGGATGTGGAGTGAGACTGCAACATAAAACACTGTGGGCTGAGCTGCTTGTAACGTGCACACGGCTTACAAGCAGGTTACTTCCTGGCAGTGCTCACATCCAACTCATGCAGGCAGAACTGACAAAATTTTTGCTCACCAGGGCAAATCAGACCTATGCAGGAGTGCCTTGCAGGGACACTGGGTGGGCAGAGTCAGACCTGTGTCTCTGCAGAAAGGGGCATTGCTTCCAAGGATTAATATTTTTAAGATACCTCTGCATTGCAGTTGCAAAGCTGAGCAGCTGGAAGCAACCTGCTGA
>NW_009953393.1:14047-21130 GCF_000747805.2 Chaetura pelagica | reverse complement strand
TGCTGAACAGGAAAGAGTTCATAAAATATGTACTGTCACTGAATGATAAGAGAGTGCAGAAACAATATAATTACTGTAATTATGTCAGGTACTTGCTGCAGAGTTGCCATTTGTGGTGAGAATTTTATCCTCTCGCTATGGTAGGATTAAAAAAACAACAACACATACACCTGCCAGTGTATTTGTGCCACAAGTGTCTTGCTCAGAAGCTGTTGTTTTATTGTTCTCTTTGCAGACCATGGAGCTCATTAAGCATATCATCATCTCAGGGGTGAAAGGGAGGTAGCAAGGCTTTTGGGTAGCATGCTGCTTGCTTCACACCCATGGGGATGGCAGATTTTGGCTGTAACGGTGACTTGGCCAGTGCTACCTTTGCCAAGGCTGTGTCGTGGAGAGGAAGGTTATACCTGTAGCATACAAGAAACTGGTGATGGGGAAGTTTTGGTGGAAGGTGCCCACACTTGTCTGCCTCTGCTGGTGCAGGTACCCACCTATCCTGGCAGTGGGTACTAGGTTTGAGCTCCCAGCCATTGATAGGAGTGCTAGGGTCTGACCAGCATCCACTGCACCCTACAGCTGGAACCAGGAGCACCCCAAAACCTACGAGTCCATGGCAGGTTTGACATAGTGCCTTTGCAGAGAAGGAGGCAGTAGGTGAAGTCCCTTTCCTTGCAGAGGCCATGAACCAGTTATTAAGGCTACAGCAACAATCCTGCATGCCTGAAGAAAAGGGAGAAAATGGGAATTTGACAGAAAGCTTTCCCTTCTGAACACAATAGGTTGCAGGATCAAATCCTGTTGCTTGAATAATAACAAGGTTGAACAAAGGTAAGGCAGCAGAAAAATAGGCTTAGTCTTGAGTGATCTGTAGAGGAACAAGAAAAGCAGCTTTCCTAGGACAGTTTCATTCTGGGATCTGGGCCCAGAGAGGGCAGAGTCTCCATGGCACTACTGAGGGGGAAGCCTGGGATAGGAGGTGGAAACAAGGCTGAGCCCAAAGCAGCCTCACTATTTTATTCCTTTGAGAAGCATGTGGCTGACTGGGTAGCACTGTCATTGCTGTTCTTTGATTCCCTGCACATTTGTTAAATGTCAGCCCTGAGATCAAGGCGCTTTACAACAACAAAACATCAAGCCACTTCCATGTGGAAAGTGTTGGTTGCATCCTACACAAGGCTGAACTGAGGCACAGGTAAAGAGACCTGGGCAGTGTCGGACCCCAGCAGGGACCAGGACATTTTGCCTTTCAGTCCTGTCTCTTCACCACCATCTTGCCTTGTTCTCCCAATTGCTTGGCTTGTTTGCAAAAAAAACCCTAATGAATAAGAAGTGAAATTGAAATAACTCACTTAGCTTTGTAAAAACAAATGAACAAAAACATAACTTGCCAGCAGACAGGTTGTTAACCTCTGATTCAGATACATATGAATGCAAGAGTTTCTTCCCCTTTTTCATCCTCAACAGCTCTTCCACCATTTTCAACATCTTGTATGAGTAAGTCAGGAAAGAGACACATTACGAAATCCCGTAATAAGAGACCTAAAGAGTAATTATATGAGCAGATTACAAGTTCTGTCAAGGTGCTTGAGTTATCTGTGCATCACATTTACGCATCTGTGCTAATGACAGTGCTTCCTCTGAATGCTCTCCTTTCACTTCTTTTCTAATTAAAACACATGTTTAGAATGACAACAGGTGTAATGGGAATGACTGTACCTATTCTAGTATTAACACTCTCCCCATTTAATTCACTCTGCTGTACACATGCACATCTTCAGCTAAAAAGCACTTTTAACACCCAAGAACCAAAAACCAGAGACAGAACTGGTAACCTACAGCAAATTATATATTCTTTTTATTCTGGTGAGTTGTTCAGACAGAAGCTGGGGCACAGAGCAAGCCGTGGTACTCAAGCAATTCTAGCTCTTAGCACCATCCCTTGCACGCAGGACAGTACCAAAGCAATAACTACAAAGTGCAAGCACATTTTCCTCGGGGGTTGTTTCCCCTCCATCACCTGCTATCCCATTTTATCCTCTGTTATTTTGAGTGAACATTAGTTCTTCTTTTCTTCTCTTCTCGGTTTTCTATTGATCCCAAGGTTCCTGTATAGAGAGTTTGGTGCTTTGATGACCATAGTTTCTTCTCTGCTGAGGGCCTCCTACTGCCTCAGAAAGAAAATTAACTTTCAATTTACTTAATAAAGCCACTCCAAACTTAAGTCATTGTCCTGGCAAGAGGATGCACATAGTCAAATATGCCACTTGTGGCAATATTTTACTTCTCATCTCCCTCTACAAGTTTTGCTGATGTCCTCTGTGTAACATGTTTTTGGGGTTTGTATTTGGAAATGCAGCACAGGCTGCACACACACAACAGCTCAAAGGTACGGTCTGGAGAAACCAAGCCTGGGGGTCTTAAGCCACCTCTCCTGCTTTACTGAGAGAAAAAGGCTCCCTGCTGCCTCTGAAGGTGGCTTCCAACATCACCACTGGGTGATGGACAGATTTGGCAGCATCATCTTTATCTTTCAGTTCCATATGACACCCAGACTGGAGCAAAGCTGACCTATTTGGCCTGGCTCATCATGCACTGACTTCAGATCCATCTGCCCTTTCTTCACCCTGCTGAGGTTGAAGTGGACTAGCCTATTTCATTCAGAAGAGCTCGAGGCATCTCTTAACATACTTCAGACCCAGAAATCTCAGACAGAGAGACAGCTGGGAACACAGAGCAGGGGAATGGAAAGGACTTTCAAACTGCCTGGTTTGAGTAATTTTAATTAAATCATTCTGGCTAAAGCAGCCCACCATCAAGGGGTGTGAAAGCAACTAGTAATTTTGCAATAACTTAGTATGGATTGTAGACATGCTTTTTAATGGGGTGATTATCTCCAGCAAGCTTGTGTGCCTTACCCTTTTCTGGACTCTGAAACCCAGCTGATTTAAAAATAAAAGATGTTTCTAATGGAGGCTGGATGATTTGGAAAAGAGGAGGATGGCTGAGCTTTCTTGAAATATGGAGAAGACATTGGCAATCCCTCTATGCTGTTTACTGCACATGAATGATAAAGTTTAAGGGAAGATGTTATTCATGCCAAACAGTAGCTGCATTAAGTCATTTGGATCATAAAGATGAGGCAGGTGTAATTCTATGCATCAAAAGCTCAAGAAATTGCCAGATAGTAAATATGTGTGTGCTGGATGAGCCATACAACTTGACTGTTAAGCTGAAATAGGACTGAAAGTCTTTGGGGAAAAAAAGAGCTGATGATTCACATGGTCTCATTTTAGATATACAGAATGCCAGTCATCCCAGTCACTAGTGCTTGTCAGCACAGGGACTTGACCACTGACCCTGTGGGCCACACCCTGGTAGCTCTGTGTGATCAAGCAGTTCTCATGGGTTCGATTCATTGCTGTTCTTGGAGATGGGTGCAGAGTCAGAGCTACCAGACCCTCTTATTTATTGATCCTAATACCAGTCACGACAGCAAAACTTACAGCCCTGCAAGCCCCCTGTGCCCCTGCATCTCTTTTTCTGTCTGGTGCTGGAAAGATATTAGGCAGTCCCTCTTGCACGTGTTTCTTTCCATGTTGCCTTTCACCCCATCCTGTTTCCCAAATTTAGATCATCCAGCTCATTTATTGTAAATGAGTTTCAATAATATCTAGTGCACACAGGCAACTCATGGGGGGTTGTAAAACAGACCCAGTCTTGGATTGCCTTGAAGCAATCCAGTTGCCTTGTCTCTGCAAACCCCTGCAGAGACAACCTGCGGGGAGCTGTGTATGTATCTCAGCCCTGAGCTGTCCACAAGCCACAGGCCACCACCCAAAACCTGAGCTGAACTTTGAAATCCCTCAACAAATAGTATGCTGTGAATCTCAGTCCAAACCAACATCCAGTTGCCTGAGAAAATAAGCTAAAGACAAGCTGGAGGGTTTCAGTTCCGGCTTCAGCTGATGACCTTGTGTACCCAGACAATCACAAATTCAGCAAAAGAGAAATAGAAAGTAGAGCATACCAAAGTGAACCTCCCCCAGAGATGAATAATGAAAGATAAGGGGGAACTCCATTTAATTGAAAGGGTAACTCTATAATGTGCCACTCAGGCATAGTCTTGCCCACAGTCACATAAATCAGTGGATAAAACCCGATGATTCAGGTTGGGATTTAGGAGTGGCTTCTCCAGCTGTACAACTGGTCTGTGTGGAGACCCTTCCCCCTTGAGAGGGATGCCAGCCAAGGTCACTTCCCAAGGACTGAGAGCCCTTACCTGGAAGAGTAAGTGAGTATCTTGTGTGCTAAAAGTGTGTAGCTGCAATGATTAACTAATACAGGTGTATTTAGTGTGCTTTATAGGTTGTGATCGTGTGGTCTGTGAACCTTTAGAGCTTGTAATAGTGTATTCTTGCTTTTAAGTTGTATTAGTGCATTTTTCCATTGTGTCAGTGAAAACCTGCAACAGGGACCTATCAAATCTGCCAGTGCAGTTCAAATAGACTGTTTGCTTGAGCCTTGCTGTTAAACCTGTAAGTGGAGTTAAAATAAATCATTTGCGTGAATGTTGCAGTCAGTCTTCTTTTCATCACACTACACTAAGCAGGTTATTTCAAACCAACCAAACTATTTCTCATTCACTCTATTAGTATTTTCAAGTTCTGGCTCAGTCTTCCCCACTGTACATCAGTCTTTCATCTTATATTAGTTTCTCTTTTAAAATACTAGTGCAGGATTTAAGTGATAGGGTTTGCAGAAGGAATGGAGGTCTCAAGTGTGAAAAGGGACTGCAAAGGGCTCAGAAAGATATATCCATCTGGTTTTGTGAAGAAAATGATACAGCTCTTAAACGGCTGGTAAAGCTTTTACATTGCTTCATGCATGGTCCAGCTCCATTTCCCTCTGGCTTTATTAGCATTTGGCTGAAACCCAGTTTCTTCTGAAAATAATTAATTGCAGAAAAGCTATCCTTATTAGTGCTATTCAGCCCCAACTGTATTTATCACGAAAGCAATTATAAGGGATCTGGAGATGGTTTTCCTACTCAAAAACATTGGTTAGACTACAGGAAAAACCAGGAACCAGCATTTCCCGTGGCCTCAGAAAGCTGGAGAATGAGTTTCAGCCACAAAAACCCACATGGACATCCTGTCTGTCCACATCATATGTGCTGTTCCCACCAACACTGGTCCTGTGCAGCAGATCATGTGGCACTATGTTGGGAATACACATCTCCTAGAACCACTCCTATGGCCTATACAGGAATGTGTCGCTTGTCCCCTCCCCCAGAAGCTGAGAACTGGAAGGAGGTCATGAATGTCAAGCAACGTTTACCAGTTTTTCTCCATGTCACTTCTTTGCCAAAGAGGTTTTAATGTGAAAGAGTAATGCATTAAGAGCACACGCTGGTGGGAGTAATTAGATTCATAGAATCACAGAATGGTCGCGGTTGACCAGCAACAAAAGGGTCATTTTGCCTCTTTCTGCCATTCTTTTCTGGCTGGCTTTGGGAATGAGAGAAAAATTATACCATGGGTGATGTCTCACTTTCTAATTGCAGTACTGGACATGATGACAAAGACAGCAGAGTTGCTTATGAGATAAATTAGCCAGATAGATTTTCAGGATGAACATTAACAGGTAAGTGACAGAATTACTGATGGCATTTAACACAAGAAACACTGACACCAAAAAGTTTGTTTAGGACATGAAATAATCCAAACAATGAGAATTTACTGATGCCAGAGTCTGTCTTTTTTCCACAAGAGCCCATAAAACTTTCCCAATACAGCTGAGAACAGGAATGCTTTTGCTGAGGCAGTAATAAAAATAATAATTTGGTTTACCCAAACTCCTACCAGTCTCTAATAAAAGCTTTTCTAGCAGTGGAGCAGGGAGAGATTGGGGAGTGCTGCATACTCAGGATGCCTAGGAAGCCCCTGGGGCAGCCACTGGCAGGATGCTGCTGCTGCTGAGAGTTTCTTGTGCTTCTGGTGTGGTTGTGCCTTGTGCCCTGTGCCAGCCTGGGAGGCATGTGGCAAGGTTAGGCAGAGCAGGTACTGGACAGCAGCAATGGGACATTGCACAGATGTTCCTTGTCACTGGCAGGATGCTGCTGCTGCTGAGAGTTTCTTGTGCTTCTGGTGTGGTTGTGCCTTGTGCCCTGTGCCAGCCTGGGAGGCATGTGGCAAGGTTAGGCAGAGCAGGTACTGGACAGCAGCAATGGGACATTGCACAGATGTTCCTTTCTTCACCTCCTTTGTGCCAGCTTTTCTTTTTGTGGACAGGCAATGGAACTGGTTGTGGTGTTTGATGTCTGTTTTTGTTAGGCATATTAGCCTTTGACATGAGAGGATTTTCACAGTACAGTGACCTAAAAATCATGCAGGACCTCTCTGATGGATTTCCAGGTGCTGAAAGACTTCTAGTCCCTTGGAAACAGCCAGTTGGCTGGCACTTGGTGCAAAACCCTGCAGCAGAACTTGGTTAAAGGGGAATTAATGTTGCTTCTGGTATGTTATGTTTAGTGTCATATACTTCAGAGCTCTGAAGACTTGGAAAAGGCTAGTGATTAAAGCTAAATTTCTGGAGACTGGGAAACACTATGCACTTAAAACAGGGAATACTCTTCATGCCAACACAGCCAGCTGCTTTCACTACCTGCTGAGTTTTGTAGTATTGACTAGTAGCTTCATCTTTGTCCCCCAGGACTTCACAGACATTTTTAACTTCTGTCTCCACTCACCTCCTTTCCAGGCTGAGCTGTGCAGGACCTGCCCCACATTTCCCACTTTCCAGGTTCCCACCACTGCATCCTTTGCACTTCTGTAGGTGGAGATATCAGACCCACACACATTGTCCAAAAGGCAACACACCATTGACTTCTACAGTGGCAAACTTACATTTACTGCTGTGCTTCGTTTCTCTCCAGTTAATTCTGAACTTTTGATCAGTGTGTTGATGTTTGAACCTCTCCTGGTTGCACTCCTGGCCAGAGAAGTCAGTTCAGACCCCCAGGGCAGGGCAGGGCAGGGGAAAGGGAAGGAGGACTGATACCTTTCCCCAGCAGTGCAGTGTAGG
>NW_009953393.1:5973-14031 GCF_000747805.2 Chaetura pelagica | reverse complement strand
GGGCTGGTCTCACCCCCCCTCCTCTCCCCCCTCCTGCCCAGCCACTCACCCTGGCTGGGATAGTCCCATCCCTTCCCTGTCCCATCGTCCACCCCAACACCTCTCCCTGTCCCGGCTGCCCCGGGTGTTTGCAGCCCACTTCCCTCACCCTCCTCTTCCAGGGATCCTTTCCAAAAAAGGGATAAACATCCAAAAAACTGCCAGCACCTCCTGCACAGAACACCTGAACATGAAGCTCACACAGACCTGTTATTCCTGGAGTGCAATTACATGACTCTGCCTTTTACGTTCCCTTTTGCTTAATCACAGAAAACTGACCATACATGCATGTGAGTGATTTTTATGACTCTCAAAAGGAAAATGAGCATCATGTCCTGGAACTGATCCAACAGGGACAATGTATTATTTTCAAGAAAACAGTCCCAGCCCTTTCCAACCATCACTGGGCGTATTTCCCTCCTATCAATAAAACCTCCTTGACAGAAGTGAGCAGAACCATCGTGCTGGCAGCCCTCTCTCCTAGGACAGCCAAGGGTGAGATGGACCAACAGGCTGTGGGTCTAGGTTCTAGTTTAATGATCCCTCCATGCCTTTTGGGCCCACTTAAACAAAATTTTCACAGGTTTTCTTTGATAATGAAATTAAAGCACCTGGGTTTAATCAGCATTTTCCCAAGGACAGCATGTCTTCAGGGAGCAGAGGGGAGAAAACCAGCCCTTGCCTGACCATCCAGGAGTGAAATCTTCCTGTAATCCCTGAGGATCACGTCCCTGCTTGAGAGGATGGGGAAATGGGTAGGGTCATGAAAAATGTTTCTGACCAATGCCGGAAAGCCCTTCAGGGAGAAAGGAGAAGGAATGGCTGCACAGCCTCCAAATTGCTCTTGTGCCCTGCAATCTTCCCTGCCCTGAGGGCAAAACACAGTCACTTGTTCATATTTTTTTGCACGCTGTTCATCTTACTCCAGCTCAGGAAGAAATCTTCATTGTTGCTGGAAAAACATGTGAAAAATCATCAAGGCTCTTCAAAATGACTGCAAACGCCTACAAGAGTCTAAAAATATACAGCATTGACAGTGTGTGCTGCACTAGTTATTGTCTCTGTGCTTGAGGCTGCAAACTGATAATTTCACATGCCAGCACTAAATTGAGGAGTCTGGTATCTCTACCTATAATACAAATCATTTTAGTGATGAAGCAGTAGAGATATTTGTCACTGTTGCTTGCTGTTCAATGTGAAATAGGGACAGTATGAGGAGGGTGGTACTGGCTGTAGCTGAAGCCCATTTAGATTTTCCTGCCTATGTGCTCTCTTTCCAGCCAGCACTTCTGTCTGCTTTATTTTCTGTGTCTCAAAGGGTCTACACGACAACCTGCTGCTTGCCTGCAGGCAGGCTGCTGTGCATCAAGAACAGGAACAGGCTTCCCAGGGGGGCTGTGGAGTCCCCTTCTCTGGAGACATTCAGAACCCACCTGGATGCAGTCCTGTGTGATGTGCTCTAGGGGATCCTGCTTTAGTTAGGAGAGTTGGACTAGATAATCTCTAGGGGTCCCTTCTAACTCTGACAATTCTGTCATTCTGTGAAGAAATCCCCTGTGGAAGAGGAAGGGTTGGGGTTGAGCTGGACCAGGCTGCTCCAGTAAGGAGAGGAGATGGGGCAGAGACAAGAGACTAAGTGAAGCAGGGGATGCAGGGTTGGGATGTTGGTGGCTCCCATTGCCACAGTGGGTCGCAGAGGGGTGAGGATGACATCACCCACTACCAGAAGCACAGTTCTTTGCCTGATGACTGAGCTGTTCTTTAGGAAATGTAGCCCACAGGTTTCCCACAAGGCCTGAGGAATGCTATCAACAGTAACTGGGTTTAAAAGAGTATTCCTCTTGTTACAGTTGTCACCAGAGATGTTGGCCCCATTGCTGGCAGTAAGACTGGGAGCACGGAATGTGTGGACAAGCTGCAGAGGTGTTAAGGGAATGGTTAAATGGTACGTAAGCATCTGAAATTTGGGTTATCTTATTGCTTGGTCAAAAAGGAGCCTGGAAATCACTGTTTAGGTGTTCTGTACAGTACCATCTTGCTGTTTCTGGAGTCTCCACTGTGGCTGCAGCCAAGGAGTGGAGAAGGTGGATGTGGTCTGTGCACTGTGAAATGCCCCCCAAAAAACAGGATCAGCCCCCTGAGAGCCATCTTCCTGCTGTCAGACAAGCCACCTCAGCCCAAACCCTTGGAGGTATGCAGGACTTTCCTGCACAGTGACATCAACAGCACTTGGTGCTGGAATATCAGCTTTTAAAGATCAGGACCTTAATCCAGACCTTAGATTTCTAGTATGATTGCAGTCCTGCTCCTGATATCCAGACCCACCTGTATCTCTCATGTCTGCTTCTGTTTTCTTCCCATGTAGACCAGAGCACTGGACAAGGCTGCTGGTGTGCCCTGGGCCTCCACTATGGCATTAGGAAGCACCCAAGCCATGCATGTTGGTTGCAGAAACTCTGTGCCTGTGTTTCCAGCCTGTTATACTGACAGTAATGTGTATATACACATAGTGTATATATGTGTATATAATGTGTATATATACATAGTGTCATGGTTTGACTCAGGATTGGCAATTAAACCAGTGACAACAATGCTCTCGATCCCCTTCCCCAGGCAGGGAAAGGAGAGAGAGAACAAGGAGAGAGACTTTCTGGATTGAAATACTAATGATAAAAGAGAATATGTACAGTTATATACAAATGTATTCAGGAATGTGCAAACCCCTGTTGCCTCCCCCCGCAATTCCCACAGCATCTCCTGAGCTGTGAAGAAGTTCTGAAAAGTCCTGGAGCTGCCAGAAAGAGCAGCAGAGCAGACAGGAGCTGAGGGCAGAGTTATGAGGGTCAGGAATGTACAAGCCTAGGGATCAATGGTGATAGACAGGTGGAGTCCTCCCTAGACACTGGTCATGGACAGAAGAGAAGGGAAGAAGCAGGAAGCAAGCTGACTTCCATGGTCCCTGACCTTACACAGAGCTTAGGTAGATCTATGGAATGGAACACTTTGGTCAATGTTGCTGTCTGTCTAGTCCACTGCTCCCTATGGGAGTGTCACAAACACGACTCTTCTGCTCCTGTAGCATCTGAGGCCACAGTCTCAACAAGTAGAGTGAAGTGACCTTGAAGTCCCAGCAGCATCATAAACATTCCAGCAGTATAGTCCACTAGCTGGAAAACTTGCTGCTAGTTAAAAGAGAACTCTTTAAAGGAAAAAAAAAAAAAAAATCGGTAAAATGAAAATGGTCTTCATCCTGGCTCCAACCAGGACACATAGTATGTGTCCTGACCACACAGAAAAGCTGTTCTATAAAATTGCTGGGGGGTGTCGGATGTTCACTAGGAGAAAGTTTTTGTGATGGGAACGGAATTACAAAGGTATGTGAGAGAGGACATGCAAAGAGAGCAGCCTATGGACACACAGAGGTGTAGTAGGTGTCTCATCACTGATGGTCCTGTAAGCAGATCTGTTTGCCTTCCTACAGGACAGCATCTGCCTGCAGTAAACTATCAATGCTGTTCTGTGAGATTCTTGAGTCAGATGCTAAAAACATCAGGTGATCATAAAGACCCATTTTAGGGATTAAATCTAAGATGGCTCCACCCCATCTGTTTACGTGGAGCCATGGCCATGCCCTAACACCTGGATAAGGCTGGCTTGGCTGGTGTCAGCCCATATGAGACCCTGTCATGATCCGTGACCTATTATATCTCCTTATTGGAGTGTATTAACTTATCAGGATTTGCTGAGAGATCCACACGGGTATCGCCTCACACAGAGGATACAGGAACTTATGCCCTGACTTTTTCGAGTGAATAACTCGCTCAGTGCTTACTAATATTTCTAACAACAGCAAGGTTTATTGTGGGGAAAACAAAGCAATTTGGGGCAGGAGGTTCAAAAGGAGTGATTACAACACATTAAACATATATGGGTACACCTTAGTTACACACCTTATTTACTTATTTAAGTGAGGGAAGGAGGGGGAGGGATATGCCCGACACCGTTCCCGTATAGGGTCGCGATTTGTGTGCAGGTAAGACAAGATTACTTTCCCCTATAAGCTGGGGTAGCCGGATTTATCTCACCACACGGCAGTGCAGGTAGGATGAGCTGGGTAGCAAAGAGGCTGCGGGCACTCCAAGCGCAGGTCGCCCCCCACGGGCGGCAGCACGCGGCAGGAACAATGGTGGCGGCAGGCTGTGTGTGGAGACGACCGCCTCGAACACGAGGAGAGAGCGAGAGAGAGAGAGGGGCGTGCCACGCTGCCTCTCTCATGGGGTTCTTCGGCGCCAGTTTTGCATTTCCGGGCTTTTCAGCCAATCAGACGGGACCTAGTCCTGCCCCTGCTTCCGGCCACGGCTCCTCCCCTGCAGCAGCTGCTCCCCCCCCCACACACACACAGAGGGGGTTCAGCGCCGTGTGGAGACACCGTGTTAAGTCAGTTTTGTCGGCTGACTCAAAGGACATTTCATGTTCGTGTAAGGAAATACCTGGTCCTTCACAGACCCATGCCAGTGGCAGTGTAGTTCTGCCTGTGCATGGGGTCCTACACCATCCTCAATGAGTGAACCAGGGCTGTGCACCTGTGGCTTCCCATGTATGGTGACATGTATTGCATCCAACACTGGGCTTTGTACAGGGGGAATAAGGCTTAATTAATCACCGGATTGAAAGATGATGGTTGCATAGAGAATTCTGATTGCAAGATATCTGTACTCAGCATGGGCAAATGCAGGACATTTCCATCCAATACATAGTTGGGAGCAGTTTGTTTAAAAGGGCTGAGGTCTTGAAATAACAATTAGAATCACCTGGAAGATAAACAAAGAGGAGAAATAGAAATTCCTTGTATGTTCTGTGAGGCTGCTTAGGTGTGGAGACCTCACCTTGAGTACTGTGTTCAGTTCTGAAGCCCTCAACAGAAGGACATGGATCTTGTTGGATTGAGTCCAGAGGAGGGCCAGGAAGATGATCAGAGGGCTGGAGCAACTCTCTATGAGGACAGGTGGAGAGAGTTGGTGCTGTTTCGCCTGGAGAAGAGAAGGCTCCAGGGAGACCTTATAGTGGCCTTCCAGTATCTGAAGGGACTAAAGGAAAGCTGGGGAGGGACTTTTTACAGGGGTTTCTAGTGAGAGGACAAGGGAGAATAGTTTTAAGCTGAAAGAGAGTAGATTTAGATTATAGATGTTAGGAAGAATTAATTTTGGTGAGGGTGGTGAAACACTGGCACAGGTTGCCCAGGGAAGTTGTGGAAGCCCCATCCCTGGAAGTGTTCAAGGTCAGGTTGGACAGGGCTCTGAGCAAGCTGATCTAGTGGGAGGTGTCCCTGCCCATGCCTGGCAGGTTGGAACTAGATGATCTTTAAGGTCCTTCCAACCCAAGCCATTCTATGATTCTATGACCTGAGGCAAAGCAGCAGGAGCTGCTCCCCAGCAGCCCCAAGCCCACCCAGTGAATCACAGGATCACAGAATGGTGAGATAAATGCACTAAGGGCAGGACATGCTCTGAGACCTCTGAATGGGAAGTACCATGTAAGTACTATAAAAGTGCAAAATACATGGCTGCTGCTGCTGCTTTCCAGCAGGCTGGTGTAGAGCTGATGGATCACTGCAGGCTTTGTTATTTCTGCCTTCATTAGAAGGATCAGTTTACACAAATTCCCAAGGATGGGAAGGATGGGTGCTTCAAGCAATACCTGCCCTGTTAATCAGCTCCCCCTCTATCAGCCCTTGATTGCATCTGCTCTCAAGGAAGTGCTGCCTCAGTTGATCAGTGCAGATCAGTTGATCAGTCAGATCATGGGTTTCTTTCTTTGTGAATTATTTCACAGTACTAATGACTTCCCATCAGGCTGTTATTTAGGCTGGCTTTCTAAATGAAACATTACTGCTAATTGCAAAGATGCACATCTGAGTACCGTTGAAAAGAAGATATTGTATCTTGGTACAATGTAAAGCAAATATAGGTCACTTTAAAAATTGTGTCTATCTGATGAGTATGAAGCAGCAGAAGGACGTACAGCTTTCTGTTCAGTGGACATGGTGTGTTTGGGCTGCAGATTGAAAGTGCCATGGAGTCTGCAGGGAAAGCTGCTTTTTTTTGTGAGTCAGCAGAGAGAGAGCATGTTCACAAAAGAGGCCCCCGCTGTGCTCCCAGTCAGACTTCCCTTTGGCTCACATCTTCCCTCCTGCCTGCAACACGGCAGCCGAGTGGCAAATGCAAGGGGCGAACCCAGACATGAATTGGAAATTTACTGGCAGGGTGAGCAGCCAAGTAACAGCTTCTCAACCCAATTTCTATTTCAATGTTCTCAGGCTAGCTAAGCAGAGCTCTGGAAATGTGGCAATTCACATCAAGAAGAATAATCATAACGGCCATTCTGCTTGAAAAGCTCCCATGCCAAAATGCTCAGAAAGCTGCGGTGCAGGGTAACAAAATCATGGCACCATAATGCACGTTAAGCAATGTGGAGGGTGCACAATTGTGTTTCCATTAGGACCAAAGACATGAGATTCTTAATTAATTTTTGCTTACTGTTCTGGAGCAGCATGGAGAAGCATGGGATGCTAACCAAGGCAATGACATGAAAGGTGTGTTGTCACAGCCCCACAATGAGGTCACCTGCTTCCACAGTGTTAACGCTGAGATTTGGTAGGTCAGGAGCTGCACAGCTCCTGCTGTCAGAAATTGTCTTCTATTTCAATAAAAGCACATCTAAACCTGTCATCTTATGCTCAAACTCACCACCCCCTGTGAGTTCTCCCCTTGCCCATTTCTCACACTCCCTGAGATCCAGAGGTAGCAGAATCCCAGCTTTAATTCTAAATATGGATTTATGTGGGACTTCAGAACATTTTAAGTACTCTGAGAGAGCACAGACCAAGTGAATTTCTGGATCAGGATCAAAACCTTCCCCCAAATCCCCAAATGTCTAGAATCTGGAATCTCCTCCCTATCTGGAGATCATGATTCTAGTTCAATGAATAAATAAAAGACAACTAAAAAAAGAAGACAAGAGGGGAGAGGCAGGGAGACAAAGGGAGAAACAGAAAGATTTTCAGCATTATACAATCATATTTAAAATACAGTTTCCTTGTGGTTCCTCTCTTCTTTAACCCATGTTAGGTGTTAAATTCTGAAGGGTGAGAGTGTGGTTATTTTTTTTCCCCACCTGGTATTTTCAGCCATAGGATTCTATCACCTCCAATTTCCATGGCACTCTCTGCCCTGGCTTTTCCACAATTCAGCCAGACTTCCTGGCAGAATGG
The DNA here is from genome assembly GCF_000747805.2 of Chaetura pelagica. Classification (NCBI taxonomy): domain Eukaryota; kingdom Metazoa; phylum Chordata; class Aves; order Apodiformes; family Apodidae; genus Chaetura; species Chaetura pelagica. The sequence goes on along the minus strand of NW_009953393.1, from coordinate 6,722 downwards.
CAACAGGATTTTGACTCATGCCTGGGTGCTCTCCATACCTCTAATTTCCCATGAGTCACAAGCCTGCCTTGCTCCTCCTATGCAATGACTGACACACAGAACTGCAAATTATATCTATAGATACACAACACACACACACATAGATACACCTACATATACTGAATACATTTAATTTTCTTCTGTTGCTCTTACCATTCCGGTTTATGACACATAGACATGTAGGTTGACTTAAATGACTTTCTACCATTTCCCATCTTCTGCCTCTCCCACGAGGTAGCTCCACAGCCACATCACAAGGGCTTTCTGATGACAACGCTGCATTTTAAAAATGTGTGAGCTCAGGAGGTACTTCTTTCTCCCATTCAAATATTTGTGCTGATTTGGCACTAATGATTCAATCTCTTTATTGCTCTGCTTGAGAGTTATCATTCCTCTGTAAGGCACTTCATGCTTTGGGATGTTCTGCACTTCTAGAGGTATAAAGCTGCAGTCCATAATTTCTACCTTTGCTGTGACCCTGAGCACAAAACAAACTGTTCTGAGAAGTGTGAGAAGAAACTTTAAAAGAAAAAAACCTCAAGTATCACCTAGAAACATGGATTTCAGGTTTAGCAGCATCCTCACTGGCTCATGAATGAGTCCAGGGCTGCCTTTCAGTGTGGATAAAGTGGGATTCTTCTGCCTCAATATATTTTTTCTGTAATGTTTTCCATTGTCTGCCCATATTTTTGTCCACTTTACTAGGGAAA
>NW_009953393.1:0-5918 GCF_000747805.2 Chaetura pelagica | reverse complement strand
GAAAGAGAGAACAAAGTGCAGCACCTGCACCAGAAAGCAGGTGAGCTCTGGGTGTGCAACCCAGCCAGTTAATCAAATTTCTGTGTCGTGTTGTCAGATCGCTCTGTGCAGGACTTGCTAAGCCTTCAAAACTTTCCTGAGTGCACACAGCTCATTGACTTTCAATTAATTACACTGCCAACATATAATGCTCATTTTGGTTCATCACATCTCCCTGTATTTGAGTTTTGTCCCTGTGTTTACTGTGAAATTACACTAATTGTTCTGCTTCTATCTTTAATGCCTCTTTATTTCAACAGCAATCACAGGAAGTCTGATTATGGTCTAAAGTTACATGAGCTCCTGCTCTGCCTGATTCTGTGCCACTGAGCAAGTCCTGGGTTTGCTCTCCGACCACACGGGGCTGAGACACCCTGGGATGCAGAACAGGGCTCCTTGGGGCATCGCTCTGCAGAAGGACCCACCAGCACCAGGGCACCTTGGCACTCATGTTTAGTGTCCAAAGGGTTTGATTGCATCACTCCTGACTGAGTCTCTTCTGCAAAGTATGCACTGTGACCTGAGCTTTTGACATCTTCAGGGATTGCAGCTGGATGCTGCAAACTATCTCTATTTTTCAGTCTTTTGGACGACAGAAGCATTCCAGATACCTAAAGAACTTGGTCAGTGAGGGAGGTCAGAAGGACAAGGTGTGGGCTAGACTGGGAGATGTGGGTAGAGAAGACAGTGTTGGGATTCAGAAGGAGACACACAAGTCAAATGGAAGGGCTGTTCCCCAGGTCATCTGTGGACAGGACTATGGACAAGAGGTCAAAACTTCAATTAGGGAGATTATCCTAAAACACCACAAAAAAACCCTAAAATAAGTATTATTTTAATAATAAGTATATAAATATTAATATATATCATGAATTCATTTTAATAATAATCCTAGAGGATAGGTGGAAGACTAGTGCTGGACATTAAACCAGCAAAGCAGCTTAAACAGGTGCTTTCATAGAGCATTACAGGTTTAGCTGCTTTTGAAGCACAAATGGACTCGACAGCTTCTTTAGTTCCTTCCACCCTACTTCAGATGAGTCCAAGCTTCAAATATCTTCAGTTCTTCAGACATGTGCAGTTCTCTCCTGGTCCCAACAGCCAACTTATGCCAGATCAGCAGACATGCTCTTCCAAGAGAGGTGTATTGATATTTTTTTTTCCCTTAGAATTTCATGCTCAAAAGCCTCCACGTACATGTTCTAGGGTGATAAATGTAACCAAGCTTTTCCTTACAGTAGGTATTTTATTTGTTCCTCTTGTTACTTTACCACTCCAGAGAGTTAGCAACGACTGGCTTTGTGACCAAAATTCATCCTCAGTCCAGTGCTGGTGGACACAAAGCAGGTGCCCTCTAACTTCCCACTTAAAATACTCAGTCCCATAAACCTTGCATGTGGTCCCTTTCCAGCAACGACACCCAAGGAAGGGCCACTCTGAAACTACTGGATGGTTGGAGTAATTTCAGTGGAGCTGCCAGCAGTCTGAAACCATATTGGAACATGCTTCTCTCTGACTAAACTTCACAGAATCACAGAATCACAGAATGGTAGGAGTTGGAAAGCACCTCTGGAGATCATCTAGTCCAACCCCCTGCCAGCGCAGGATCCCCTAAAGCAGATCACACAGGAAGACATCTGGGCAGGTTTCGAATGTCTCCAGGGATGGAGACTCCACAGTCTCCCAGGGCAGCTTGTTCCAGTGTGCTTTTACTCTCAGAATAAAGAGGTATTTTCTTATATTTAGGTTAAACCTCCTGTGTACCAGCTTTTTGACCATTGCCCTTTGTTCTGTCGCTGGACATCACTAAGAAGTCTGGCCCCACCCTCCTGATACCCTTCCCTTAGATATTTATAAGTATTATGAATGCAACACCCCGTCAGCCTCCTTTTCTCTAAGCTAAACAGATCCAGCCCTCTCAGCCTTTCATCATATTGGTAGATGCTCCAGCCCCTTCATCATCTTAGTGGCCCTGTGCTAGACTCTCTCCAGTAGCACCTTGTCCTTGAACTGGGGAGCCCAGAACTGCACACACCACTCCAGGTGAGGCCTCACCAGGGCAGGGTAGAGAACCTCCCTTCACCTGCTGGCCACATTCTTCTTCCTTGGCTCCTCTAGGCTGCCTTAAATTTCACAACCACTGTACTTCACAGCATCTTCACCAGGAAAACATTGTTCAGCTCTCCTGTGAAAGGAGTGCCTAGGAGCTCTCCCAGGAGCATTCCATGGGCTTCAAGTTCTTTGCAAGAGAAAGCATACCTAATTTTAGTTTAACTGAATGTTAATGTGACATGGATTTAAATAACTGAGATAAATTCTTGGCATTTTGACATTAACATATAATAAGTGACAAGTGCTTTTTGCATACTGTAATTTTCTGAAAGGTTCTTTCTCTCTATATCATCTAATGATAAAGCTCTAATGTGTAAGAGTTCTGAATTTGCAGGGTGCTGCGTTAAATGGTCTAATAGGTCATTTAAATCTGGCTGACATGGTAATAATTGAATAATAAAAAAAAAGGTTGCAAAACATTCCTACCCTGGCTGATTCAGCTGGCTTTTTTTATGGGCTGGTTATTCACTGAGCAATAAATATTCATGGATTTTTCAGGAAAGGCGTAGTGCATAATTTGTCTTGAGTACAATTAAACAGGACAGGCAGCCTTATCCTACAGCAGATCACAAAGGACTGAACTTGTGTGACAGCCTTGAGTGACAGCCTAAGTACGTCTGAGAGCTGCAGAACTCATCAGATTCTTCAACCACAATTGCAAAGGCTTCTTACATTGTGTCCTTGAGCCTTTTCAGTGTGAAATCCTACTGAAGGGAAATAAGTTACTAATGCTACCACACCAGGAAAAAAAATGCAGTGCCTGGTTGAAACCAGTGAGAACTTTTCACTGTTGTTCTTGTCCCCCACGCTCCAGCAGAGTGGGTCAAATGTAGGTTTGCCTCTGGATCAGCCTTTACAGCTCAGCCCCTGAAAACATGAAGCAAGAAAAAACACAATTCCTGTGCCACAGCTCAGCAGCAGGCACTGGTTCTGTACTCAGATCACATAAAATATTGCTAAATATTGACCACATGTTGCACTGCAGCTATCAAGGATTTTCTCTTAGGGCTCCTGTACCTGCTCTGGCACCAGGAGCTCAGCAGGTGAATAATTATCCCAATCCCTGTGTGCATCCTTCCCTACTTTGACATGCACACACACACACACACATAGACTCATGCTGCTGTTCTGGTTTGGTTTGGGTTTTTTTTTGGTAGCAGGGGAAGAGCCCCAGGAGTGGCTCCAGTAAGAAGCTGAGAAGCTCCCCCTGCTCCAAACCCAGCCAAGGAGCCATTAGAGGGACAATAGATGCACCTCAGCGATTAACATGTGAAAGAACTGAGATAACACCCGAGCAGAAAAGGACTTGGGGGAGAAGAGCTGTGCTGGTAGAGGAGAGTGGTGCTGATGGGTGGTGAGGAAAGCATTTTGCTATTAGGAGGCTTCCATCTCTTGAATGTTCATCAAGCGATACAAACATAGCTTTGAGAGTTTCTCCTCACATGCTAGGTAGAAATATTCCCATTTGTACTTTTACTGCACACTGAGGCACACTTACAAAGATGTAGGATAATTACATCAGAGTACATTTTTCAATTAGAACCTCATTACTTTCCCACAGAAAATTACTAGATTATATATTTTTATTCCACAAGTCTGCAAATACTCTACCAATTTTCATCAAACCAGTAGTCATTTGGTTGCTGCAGACATATCTAAGAGTGCAGAACTAATGGCTAACAAATCTGATGCAGTTTAGTTCTGTTCTCTTATTAAAATAAGGTCAGATGAATAGATGTAAAATGAAATTGATAAAACTACCTCTTTACTTGGTATGACTCTTTCTGCTCTTCTTACTCTTCCTACCTCTTCCCATCAGAAAAATAAAGTCTGAAAAATATCTAGTAATTGTGGTCATGCTACTGAAAAGCTTAGGATTTTAAAAACTCTATATTACAGGGACATGCAGCTCTTATGGCAAGTGGGTATCTGATGGCCACTGGTGACTGTGAACCATTAGTTTCCTACAGTCATCCTAGAGTGATGTAATTTAACAAATTTTCAAAGCATTGATTTGAAGTCAAGTGATACTGGGTGGAGCTGGAAGGAGTCATAGGGCTCCTGGCACAGTCTGAGCCGTGACTGGTGCTTTGCTTCAGTTTCCTGTGGGTTCTTTCTGAAGATCACCCATCCATGGGTTATATTACTCTCCCTGGCTTCCCTTCTAGTTTAGGGGAACTGGCTGGAAGACATGAACAGCATGTATGCTACTTGTTAGACACATGATTAAATCGTGTCATTATGCTTGTGTGTCTGAATTTGGCATCCAATGTAAGTGCTACTGTATTTTGTGTTATTAGAATAAAGTCAAGTGATGCAGCTAAAGCTGAGCACAAATGCAGCTGGTTTTCAAAAGTAAATCTGTGATCCTCAGTCTACCTAGAAGCTTGCTTTGAAAGTGTAGCCTGAGTCTTAAATGGGCTCCTCCTAATAAATTCATTGGGAAGAAGAGGTGGATGAGTGGGCTTGGAAATCAGGTCTGTCTTTATAGTAGGTATTTAACACGGATTTATGTTTCTAGTTCTTGAAATTTTGGTCAGTTGAACTTATTTTCTGTGAAAGTGTGCAATGCTTTAATTGTATGCACTGTAAATGCATTTAGTGCAACTCAGCCCTTGATATTGCAGGATGTGAAAGAGGCAGAAAAAGTTGTCTTTACTTTTCTGCTGAAATGGTATTAAAATTTAGAGAAGGCTCTTTCATTTCTGTTTGTTTGTAGAGTTCTTCACTGAGTCACAGTGATCTCTCTGTTCATGAGACCTTGAGCCAAATTCATCTCCATAATCCAGCTTGTTTGATGATAAAAACAACTATCAACAGCAAGCAACTGAGAACAGGCAGAAAGAAGGAGATGCTTTGAGAGGACTGCAAGACAAACCAAGATTAATAAGTGTCATGATTGCTAGGAGATAAGATAACCCTTGGAAATCTGTTCATTTTTTTCTGTTTCAAGTCTTTTTCAGACCTTGAAATGTCACAGTACTTCAGCTAGAAGCGGCTTCTACCAAAACACTTTTTTCTTGGGGGGTGGTTCTGATGTTTCTTGTCTGAAGTTCAGAACTACTTTTTTTTATCTGGGAATAGTTCAGATACAGTCCTGTTCATTGAAGTCTTGCTGTCCTGGCAAGCCTCTTGTTATTCTTCTTCCTGGATACTTCTCTTTGCAAAGGGGTTACCTCAGGTTGTGGAAAGGTTTTTCTTTCTTCTCTCAGTTTGTTTCATCCCTTCCTGCAGGGACTGTTTCTGCATTCCAGAATGTTTTCATGCTCTGTATGTTCCCACCACAGCTCCCCATTTGACACTGTAGCTGGAAAACACTGATGATGGAAAGAATACTATTTAGTTAATTATGTTCTGAACTTCAAAGAAAACTAGTTGTTCTAGACAAGAGATTTTGATGATGCAAGTGCCACAAATGGCACAGAAAACACTGTGTGGCAGTGACATAGTGAAACCTTTGGATATAAAAATTTTACCTTCCAGCTCTTGCCATTAATCCATGGAGCTGCCACAGCAGCAGGATATTCTTTCTTTCTCTCCGGTTTTCTTCAGTAGCCTCTTTCCTCTTCACAAGGGAAATTCTATTGCCAAAGGTCTTTCAGCTTTAAACTCTTTGTCCTTTACCATTTCAACACAAATTTCCTGTTAAAGTGTGGAGATGGATTTCACCCAAAAGTGCTTTCAACACTGCCACCAGTAACAACCTTCCTGGGAAGGACTCAATGGATGAACCTTTGCTCTTTGGAATGCCAGTAAACAACCCAACA
>NW_009953392.1:352096-352300 GCF_000747805.2 Chaetura pelagica | reverse complement strand
CGTGCCCAAACCACTCTGGTGTGTGTCCCCCACCCCCTGCCAGGGAGGTGTCTGCTTCGACCTGAGCCGCATGGACAGCATCTCAGAGCTGAGCCTTGAGGACTTCTCGGTGATGGTGGAACCCGGCGTCACCCGCAAGGCCCTCAACAGCCACCTGGGTGGCACTGGGCTCTGGTTCCCTGTCGGTACAGCACGTGGGGGGGG
>NW_009953392.1:349906-351205 GCF_000747805.2 Chaetura pelagica | reverse complement strand
GTACCCATGGGTTTGCTGGGGCTCCCAGGGGACTGAGGGTGTCATGGTCCCAGGGCTGCTGGAGGTACCCATGGGTTTGCTGGGGCTCCCAGGGGACTGAGGGTGTCATGGTCCCAGGGCTGCTGGAGGTACCCATGGGTTTGCTGGGGCTCCCAGGGGACTGAGGGTGTCATGGTCCCAGGGCTGCTGGAGGTACCCATGGGTTTGCTGGGGCTCCCAGGGGACTGAGGGTGTCGTGGTCCCAGGGCTGCTGGAAGTACCCATGGGTTTGCTGGGGCTCCCAGGGGACTGAGGGTGTCGTGGTCCCAGGGCTGCTGGAGGTACCCATGGGTTTGCTGGGGCTCCCAGGGGACTGAGGGTGTCGTGGTCCCAGGGCTGCTGGAGGTACCCATGGGTTTGTTGTGGTCTCAAGCGTTGCTGGGTAGCCCGTGGGAGTGGGGTGCTGAGGTCCAAGAGGTCCTGAGGTCTTCCTGGGGTGCTGTGGACCCACAGGTGCTGGGTGTGTAGGGGAGTCACCTTGGGTGTGCTGTGGTCCCAGGTATGTCCATGGGCCTGGGGTCTCAGAGATGCTGAGGGTCCCATAGCATGCTGGGGTCCCAGGGGTGCTGAAGGGGGTTCTGGAGTCCTCATGGGGCAGGGTGTGCCATCATCCTAGACGTGCTTGGGGTGCCTGTGGGTGTGCTGGGATCTAAAGGGTGCTGGGGGTCCCCACTAAGGTGCTGTGGTCTGAGGGGTGTCCGTGGGGTACTGTGGTGCCAGGGGTACTGGTATCTCCATAGTCCCAGGGGTTCTGGTGTCCCCATGGTCCAAGGGGTGCATGAGGGCTGTCCATGGGGGAGTGGGTACTGTGGTTCTAGGGTTTCTGGTGTCCCCATGGTCCCAGGGGTGCACCAGGGCTGTGCATGGGGGAGTGGGTACTGGGGTTCTGGTGTCCCCATGGTCCCAGGGGCTCTGGGGTCTCTATGGTCCCAGGGGTGCACCAGGGCTGTGCGTGGGGGAGTGGGTACCGGGGCTCTGGTGTCCCCATGGTCCCAGGGGCTCTGGGGTCCCCATGGTCCTGGGGGTGCACCAGGGCTGTGCACCCATTCCTGGGGGAATGGGTACCATGGTTCTAGGGGTTCTGCTGTCCCCACGGTCCTACGGATGCACAGTGGCCGGTGTGGGCTCAGGCTCCTGGGTGCCAGCCAGGCTCAGCGCAGGGTCCCACGGGGACACCCCCTGGGGACATGCCCACAGCAGCCCCCTACCCCTTCCCGCAGACCCCGGGGCGGACGCCTCGCTGTGCGGCATGGCGGCCCA
>NW_009953392.1:339686-340461 GCF_000747805.2 Chaetura pelagica | reverse complement strand
GGGGGGGCGCACCCAGGGAGGAGGGGTGGGTGCCCAGGGATGGAGGGGATTCGGGGGTATCCTGGGGTGAAGGACTGGTGCCCAAGAACAGGATCTGTGAGACCTGGAGGGTTGCCAGGGTGAGGAATGGGTGTCCGGGGCTGGGGACTTGGGGTAGCAGGGTGCCACCAGGGAGAAGGAGGTCCTAGGGTGAGGGATGGTTTCTCAGGGGGTCGTGGTGTGGCTCTAGGGTGTGGGATGGGTGCCCAGGAACAGGGGATGGGGGACAATGACCTGGAGTGTCCTGGGGATGAGGTATGGATGTCCAGAGCCAATGACTGGGTGTACCTCAGGATCAGATGAGGGTCTGGGGATCTCCAGAATGAGTGCAGAGGACTGTGGGAACAGGGATGGAGACTGGGGAAGGATGGGAGGGTCACCAGGGTGAGGGATGGGCTGGGCATCTGCTGGGGGGGAGTAAGGGACCTGGTGCAAGGGACAGGGAAACCAGGGGTGTCCTGGGGTATGGGCTGGTTGTTCAGAGCAGGCACTGGGGGTCCCAGGGCAAGGGCTGGGGGCTGCGGGTCCTGCCCCAGCCCCATCCCCACAGCTCCTGGCCACCTACAGAGGAGATCGTGCAGCTGAACGGCGGCTCCCGCCTGGCCTGGGCGGAGCGCCCGGAGGAGCGGGAACAGCTCTGGGCCATGAGGCACCGCGCCTGGTACGCTGCCCTGGCCCTGCGACCTGGCTGCCAGGTGAGGGGGGGGGGGGGGGCAGGGCAGAGGGCTGGATGGTG
>NW_009953392.1:338484-339091 GCF_000747805.2 Chaetura pelagica | reverse complement strand
GGGAGCCCCGCAGGGCTGGGAACCCCCTGGGACGCGCTGACTGCCAGTGTGGGTACATCCAAACCTCCCCCCCCAATAAACCCCTTGGCACCCACACCTGCCGTGTGCCATGATGTCTTTGGGGGGGGGCAATGCACCCCAGGGCCTCTCCAGGGGCACCAGGGGGGACCTGGAGGGTGGGGGGAGGGACCCCACATGCTGGGAACCCCCTGGGACACACGCTGAGTACCAGTGCCACCATCCCCCTGCCAAGGGAAGGGTCAGTGTGTGTGTGGGACACACACTCCAGCCACCCCCTACCCCCCAGCACCAGCACCAAGAAAGCCAGTGAAATAAAATAACAGTGAACATTTTATTGAACATTGTTTTAATACCATATCAAAACACCTTGACTAATGAAGGAAGCTCCCCCCAAGCTCTGAACTCTTGGTTTGTTGTTTGGTTTTTTTTTTTGGTTTTTTTTTTGTTATTTTTCCTTTTTTTATTTTTTTTCCCGTTTGTTTTTTCTTTTTGTTTGTTTTTTTTTCTTTTCTTTTTTTTTTTAATATATAAATACAGAAAGGTTTTCCCGCAGGGCCACGGCCACGGGCAGGGGAGGTTTTACCCA
>NW_009953392.1:336261-337450 GCF_000747805.2 Chaetura pelagica | reverse complement strand
GCGGCTCTCCCAGTCTCTTGAGTGGTTTTAGCTGAGTTAAAGAGTGACCAGTCTGTAAACATCACTGGGGCAGGGAAGCTCAACTCGAAGAACACGCCAGTCAACACCAAGCTTCAGTTGTGGTGGGGTTGTATTTTGTTGTTGTTGTTGTATTTGTTGGTTGTTTTTTTTAAGTTTTCTTCTTTATTTTTTCCTTCTTTTTTTCTTCTTCTTTTTTTCTTCTTCTTTTTTCTTCTTTTTTTTTTTGTGTGTGTTTTTTGGTTGTATTTGCTGTATTTGTTGGTTGATTTTTTGAAGTTTTCTTCTTTGTATTTCCTTCTTTTTTTCTTCTTATTTTTTTTCTTTTTTTCTTCTTATTTTTTTTTTTCCTTTCGTGTTGTTTTTTGTGTGTGTTGGTTTTTTTTCCTCTCCTTTTTTGTTGTTGTTCTTCGTTGTAAACACTTGAAAGACAAGAGCCCTGCAGCTCAGCAAGGGGTGTGGGGGGGTGGGCAGTGACCCCTCTCCCAGCGTGGGGGGCAGAGTCCCCGTTCTCCCCCTACTTGGTGGGGAGGAGCAGGGAGGGAAGGAGGGTGAAGATCTCCAAAAGGGAGATGGGAAAGGGGAGAAAAAAATTTCCCATTTCAGTCAGTGCAAAAAAAACCAGAGCAGAGCCCCCAGGGCGAGTCTGGGTGGGTGGGGAGGGTTGTTTTTCTTTTTTGGGGGGGTTTGCCGGTGAGAAATGCCACGTGCTCCGTTTGGCTGTCCCCCCGGCAGCTTTCCCCTTCGTTTTTTTGGGGTGAAAGGCCAAACATCATGGCAAGGTTTAGGATTTTTTTTTTTGTTGGCCGATGGTGTCCTCCAGGGCTCCCCCTGGTTGAAGCAGAAACTCTCCTGAGGACCAGCAGCTTGTGGAGGGGAGAGAGAGGAGCAGCTCCTTCCACTGTCTTCTCCTGGATGATGCTTCTTCTTTTATGTTTGAAATGAAACAAAACAAAACAACAAACCCAAACAAACAAACAAACAAAAAAAAGGAACCAAAAAAACAAGAAAACCGATTAAAAAAAAAAAATTCAGAATTAAAAAAAAAATAAATAAGAAATTTGCCGTTGTCCCAAGTAGATTCAAGTTTCTGGGTTTTATTTTTTGGGGTTTTTTTTTTTTGTCTTCTTGAGGAATTTAAAGTCAGCCCAAACCTCCAGGTGGGGCGGGG
>NW_009953392.1:335611-336248 GCF_000747805.2 Chaetura pelagica | reverse complement strand
GAGAGGATGCCAGGTGAGGGCAGAAGCCCATGGCCACCCCATCCCAACCCCATCCCACCCTCCTGGCCCAGGATTCCCACCCAGCACGGGCAGAGGGCTCTGGAAGAGGTGGCTGCAGACTCACCTGGGAGAGAAGTCAGCAAGCACGCCCGGCGGGTCAATCAGAAGGATGCTCCGGGCAAGATCTGTTCACTTCAAACCATGAGTCTATACAGCTGCAGAGAGGACAGCCTGTCACCACCACTGCCACCCAGCCCAGGGATGTCCCCTCCTGTCCCCCTGCCACCCCTTCCCGGCTGCAGGGCAGTTACCTTTTGTGATAAATGCAGAGGCAGGGCTTTTTTTTCCTGTCCCCCTGCAGCAGCTCTTCCAGGCAGATCACGCACTCGCCGGCGTCCTTGGTCAGCACGTCATCTGGGTGGGGTGGGGTGAGGGTGAGATCTGGGTCCACCCTGGCATCTCCCTTCCTGGGATGGAAGGGAACCCCACGGCCACCCCCATGGAGGTGGCTGGGATGGGGCAGCTGAGTGGCAGGAGGCAACGGGGGTGGAGACAGGGCTGGGACGTGTCCCCTGCTGTCCCTGGCCAAGCTGTCCCCCTCTGGACACGGTGAGCAATATGGGGAGGGGGCTGCGTT
>NW_009953392.1:327644-327947 GCF_000747805.2 Chaetura pelagica | reverse complement strand
AGGGAACCCCGCGGCCACCCCCATGGAGGTGGCTGGGATGGGGCAGCTGAGTGGCAGGAGGCAACGGGGGTGGAGACAGGGCTGGGACGTGTCCCCTGCTGTCCCTGGCCAAGCTGTCCCCCTCTGGACACGGTGAGCAATATGGGGAGGGGGCTGCGTTCCCACAGCTCCCGAGATGAGAGCAGAAGGGTTGAGTTGTGCTGGGGGAGCAGAGCAGGGACTGTGACCTGCACTGGAGAGCAACCCCCTTGGCAAGCCCAGCCCTGCTGCTTGCCCACCCAGCCTGCAGCGAGGGGCTCTCCC
>NW_009953392.1:325110-327594 GCF_000747805.2 Chaetura pelagica | reverse complement strand
CCCCTGCCCAGCCTGTCCCCTGCCCAGCCTGGCCACCCTGTCCCCTGCCCACCCTGTCCCCTGGCCAGCCTGGCCACCAGCCCTTACCGTTGTAGGAGAGGCGAGGTTTGCTCAGACACATGATAAAGTGCATTTCCATCTCGTCAGAAGCCACAGATTTGGAGCAAATGGGGCACTTGAAACCTGGAGGAGAAGCAGAAAGATAAAAGAGACTGAAGGTCCATCCTGCATCCTGGCCAAGTCCCCAAGGCCAGGGCAGCCCCCTCACCTGCCTGCATGGTGCCCCGCCCCCCAGCCCCCCACGCAGTGCCCACTCATCCTGTGCTGGCTGCCAGCAGCCTTGGGGACAGCCACCCAAAGAGGGGACAGCCACCCCAAGAGGGGACAGCCACCCAAAGAGGGGACAGCCACCCGAGCCGGTCGTCCCCGTGGGGCGCAGAGGGCACGGAGAAGATGCCAAGGCAGAGCACACGTGGCCATCAGCTGCTGCTGGGCCTTAAAGGGCGAGGAGCAGCCCGGGTATCACAGCACCCTGTGGCTGGCAAGTGCAGGGGCACGTCCCCATCCCAGGACAGTGCTCTCCTTCCAGGACAGTGCTCTCCTTCCAGGACTGAGGCAGAAAAGCTGCAAGGAAGGAGGTTTTTCCATAGGGCAGAGGCAGAGGACAGGCAGGTTTGTGGTGCTTTCTCCTGCTTTTTTTTTTGCCAGAAGGAGAAGGGTGCTGGCCACCCCAAGGCCTGCAGAGAGCCTCAGGAGCAGGGGGATCCCACAGGATGATGTCTCAGCTTGACCTTGGCCCTGCCTTGTCATCTGGACCTGCCTGGTGACCTGGACTCTTGGGCAAAGCTGGCTGTGTTGTCCAGACCTGCTCTGCATCTTTGCTTGGACATGAGGAGGAAATTCTTCAGCACGAGGATGGTGAGAGCCTGGCCCAGGTTGCCCAGGGAAGCTGTGGCTGCCCCATCCCTGGCAGTGTTGAAGGGCAGGTTGGATGGGGCTTGGAGCAACCTGGGCTGGTGGGAGGTGTCCCTGCCCATGCAGGGGGTTGGAACTAGATGATCTCAAAGGTCCCTTCCAACTCAAACCAGTCTGGGATTCTATCATGAGGTGCCAGGTGGCACCAGTGCCACCACTCACTCCAGCCCCAGGCCCCCCCACCCACCCCAGCCACACAGCCCACCACGTCCCCAGCACCCCCCAGCCAGGCTGCCCCAAACCTGGGCTCCCAAGCCCCAAACTCCCAGGAACAAACCCCCAGGCAGCCCTGCAGGACCCCCTACCAGCCCACCATGGCCAGCTCGAGGCCCTGCCTTTTGCCACCACCCAGCACAGCAGGGCTCAAGCCAAACAAGCAGGTGCCACCACTGTCACCACGGGTTTGCACCAGAACATCCAGCAATTCCCTGCCTGCAGAGGGTAATTTAAGGACCTGTCTTCTAGAAGCAGATCAGGTTTGACTTCAGTGCTGCTCGAGAGCTTTCTTCATATATATGCAAAGGCTGCTCAGGGAGGAAGAGAAAAGGGACATATGTGAATTATCTGAGGATGAATCAGGTTCTTGTTTGCCACCACGTGGATGTGGTGAGGGCATTTTTTTTTTGCTTCTTGGAAGGGAGAAATTGCTGGTGACTTTAACAGAGGCAGCACAGGTAACTGCTGACACCTGAGCACCCTCCCCTGAGCAGTGGTGATAAATACCCATCACTTTGCAGCTGTCCAGGGGGAAGCCTAGAACAGGGATGCCAACTCCTGCCCCTCCAGAGGGTGGTTATTTCCCAGGAGGGCACAGCAAGGACGAGCACCACGGATGGGTGGGGGAACTAGCTTTAAAGGGTCCTGCTCAAACCAGGAGCCCCCAAGCCCAGGGACCACCTCTAGCAGGTTGCCAAGCCTGCAGTGCCACCCCAGGGACACACCACTGCTGGGACGAGCCACGGGGTCCCCACTCTGAGTCCAGCCCCACTGGCATCAAGCCCTGGCCAAAAGGGCAAGGCTGGCAGGCAGCAGCCCCCATCTGCCACCTCCTCCTCCCCTCCAGCCTAATTTTACTCCTGACCAATTTATACCTCCTGGCAGCAGTTACCCATCAGCTGAAAAGAGCTGGGTGGTTGGTTTTTTTTCTCCCTCCTCCCAAGTGTTTACCCTCCCTGGGTATTTATAGAGCAGGCTCAGATAGCCTCACCCCCCCCCTGCCTTCTGCAAGGTCCAACCAGCCTCCCCTTTGCCAAGGCACCTTCCCCAGCTCCCCTGGCACAGCTTCCCACCCCTGTCCCTGCCTGAACCCATCCTGCTGGAGCACCCGCTGCCCGGGAACTGCTGCAGGCACCGCTTGCCAGCAGCAATTCCCTAGCATGGGAAAAAAAGCTCCCTTTGGGAAAGGTGGTTCAGCTGGGAACTCCCAAGGCGTTTGCAGAGGTTCGGTACCGTCCCCCCCACCCACCCAGCGGGCAAGACCTGCTTTTCTCAGGCTCCCCCCGCCCCTTT
>NW_009953392.1:321673-323325 GCF_000747805.2 Chaetura pelagica | reverse complement strand
CCCTGGCAGTGTTGAAGGGCAGGTTGGATGGGGCTTGGAGCAACCTGGGCTGGTGGGAGGTGTCCCTGCCCATGCAGGGGGTTGGAACTAGATGATCTCAAAGGTCCCTTCCAACTCAAACCAGTCTGGGATTCTATCATGAGGTGCCAGGTGGCACCAGTGCCACCACTCACTCCAGCCACACAGACCACCACGTCCCCAGCACCACCCAGCCAGGCTGCCCCAAACCTGGGCTCCCAAGCCCCAAACTCCCAGGAACAAACCCCCAGGCAGCCCTGCAGGACCCCCTACCAGCCCACCATGGCCAGCTCCCCCCAGCCACAGGGACCACCATGTCCCCAGCACCACCCAGCCAGGCTGCCCCAAACCTGGGCTCCCAAGCCCCAAACTCCCAGGAACAAACCCCCAGGCAGCCCTGCAGGACCCCCTACCAGCCCACCATGGCCAGCTCGAGGCCCTGCCTTTTGCCACCACCCAGCACAGCAGGGCTCAAGCCAAACAAGCAGGTGCCACCACTGTCACCACGGGTTTGCACCAGAACATCCAGCAATTCCCTGCCTGCAGAGGGTAATTTAAGGACCTGTCTTCTAGAAGCAGATCAGGTTTGACTGCAGTGCTGCTCGAGAGCTTTCTTCATATATATGCAAAGGCTGCTCAGGGAGGAAGAGAAAAGGGACATATGTGAATTATCTGAGGATGAATCAGGTTCTTGTTTGCCACCACGTGGATGTGGTGAGGGCATTTTTTTTTTGCTTCTTGGAAGGGAGAAATTGCTGGTGACTTTAACAGAGGCAGCACAGGTAACTGCTGACACCTGAGCACCCTCCCCTGAGCAGTGGTGATAAATACCCATCACTTTGCAGCTGCCCAGGGGGAAGCCTAGAACAGGGATGCCAACTCCTGCCCCTCCAGAGGGTGGTTATTTCCCAGGAGGGCACAGCAAGGACGAGCACCACGGATGGGTGGGGGAACTAGCTTTAAAGGGTCCTGCTCAAACCAGGAGCCCCCAAGCCCAGGGACCACCTCTAGCAGGTTGCCAAGCCTGCAGTGCCACCCCAGGGACACACCACTGCTGGGACGAGCCACGGGGTCCCCACTCTGAGTCCAGCCCCACTGGCATCAAGCCCTGGCCAAAAGGGCAAGGCTGGCAGCCAGCAGCCCCCATCTGCCGCCTCCTCCCCTCCAGCCTAATTTTACTCCTGACCAATTTATACCTCCTGGCAGCAGTTACCCATCAGCTGAAAAGAGCTGGGTGGTTGGTTTTTTTTCTCCCTCCTCCCAAGTGTTTACCCTCCCTGGGTATTTATAGAGCAGGCTCAGATAGCCTCACCCCCCCCCTGCCTTCTGCAAGGTCCAACCAGCCTCCCCTTTGCCAAGGCACCTTCCCCAGCTCCCCTGGCACAGCTTCCCACCCCTGTCCCTGCCTGAACCCATCCTGCTGGAGCACCCGCTGCCCGGGAACTGCTGCAGGCACCGCTTGCCAGCAGCAATTCCCTAGCATGGGAAAAAAAGCTCCCTTTGGGAAAGGTGGTTCAGCTGGGAACTCCCAAGGCGTTTGCAGAGGTTCGGTACCGTCCCCCCCACCCACCCAGCGGGCAAGACCTGCTTTTCTCAGGCTCCCCCCTCCCCCTTTTTTTTCTTGCCTATGCGTT
>NW_009953392.1:308541-321215 GCF_000747805.2 Chaetura pelagica | reverse complement strand
GTGGGGGTGGGGAGGGCCACCCTGCCCCCCAGCTGTTGGCACAAATACCCGGCATTGCCAGAGCAACTGTGCTTGCACCCCCCCCCCCCCCGCAAGCTGGGGAGCCCCCCACAAGGGGAAAGGGGAGGCAGGGAAGGAGGTCGGGGTCCCTCACCCCTTCCCCAGGTGACCTCTGGGGGGAGGTGGCGGGTGGGAAGTCACTGAGGCCAGGGAAACAGAGCCCAGCATCCCAGAGCATCCCGGTACATCCCAGAGCATCCCAGTACATCCCTGTGCATCCCTCCCGGCCCGCGGGTGACAGGGACACCCCCCCCACGGCCCTGCCCCCCTTTCCAGGGCCACGGGGATTTTCCCCGTTCCCCGAAATCCCCATTAATTTCTCCTGCCTAAGCTTCCAGCCCCAGCCAACGCAGGAGATTACATTTTGACAGCTGCTCGTGGAAAATTCAGCTCCCTCCTCCCTCCTCCTCCAGCCCTTTTCCACCCTCCTCCCACATGCCTAAAAAAAAAAAAGAGAGAATGGAGAGGAAGGGCCCAGCTATTCCTCCTTGCCTGGGCCCTCCCACACCCACGGGAAGCTCAGGGGATGCTCCAGGGAATGGCCATGGACCCTTCCTCCATCCCAAGGGGCCCAGGGTGATGCTCCAGCCTGGGGTGTGTTGAACCTGGTTGTGGCAGCACCTCCACACAGCAGAGATGTGCAGGCAGGCCCCAGATCTTGCCAGGAGCAAGTGAGGAGGAGGAGGAGGGTGCTGCAGCAAGCAGGCTGGCCTGGAAAAGCAGGTTCAGCTGCACATCTGGACTCTTGTATCCTGCAGGAGATGTAGAGAAAGCCAAGGGCTTTCCAGGGCTGCAGGTGAGCTCATCTCTCTGATGGCTTGGTCTAGAAATCAGGAGCAAGCAGTGCTGGTGCTCTCTCCAGGGGCTACTGCCCTCTGAGTATTTTTAGGAAGGTTTCATGGTTAATTTTAGAGAGCTGGGCAAAGCAGAGCTGGGAACCTCTGAAAACCTCCAGCAGATCCTCCTGGAGCTGAAAAAGCCCTGTGGTTAACCCACACGGTGCTGGGAGCACCTCTACACAGGCTCTCTGGGCTTTGGTGGCAGCAGGAGGGTCAAGATATGTTCCCAACCCATCTGGAAACACCTCAGATTCCGAAGCCGGGGTAGGAAATTCCCATCATTTGTGTCTACTAGTGATGTGCCAGGTCCACATCCACTCACAAAGCCTCTGCTAACTCAGTGTGGCTCCAGGTGGGCCACTCACAGGCTGTGGGTGCCACCAAGAGATGCACCATCACCCCAGGGGTAGGAGACCCTGGCTCTGTCCCTAGCACACGGCCAAAACACAGGGAGCAGCTACACAACCTTCCCCAAACACCCATGTCCCAGGAGAGGTCCCTCTCCCAGGCCTCAGCCACCCTGGGGACACCCCAAGGAGCAGGGAGCTCAGGGGTAAGCCCCAGCCTGCCTGATGTCCACGGGAGATCTGGAAGGCTCAGCTGCACAGCCCATCCCTGTGTCTCCCAGAGGAGCATCCTGGGCCTCTGGCCAAGGGAGCTGCCTCACTCCAGGTGAGGATGCAGCCAAGCACAGGGAATATTTGGTCCAAGCAAACAGCTGAAGCAGTCCTGGTGCCTCCTCCTCCTCGCTGAGCAAACCCCGAGCATCCCACCTCTTCCCACAACTTCCCTGACATCACCAGATGAACCAGCATCAGGTGGAAGCTGGAGGAGATGGATCAGCTTATAAAAAAAAAGGACCAACTGGGCCCATATATATGGGCTTCCAGTCTTGCCCTCTGCTTCAAGGTGGTCACGCTGAAGCAGAAACATGTGGGGTTGGGTAAGGAGAAAGGACAGCTTGTCCTCCACTTGCCTCACCCCTCGTGGGCTCCAGCACAGCCCCAGGAGGGAAGGGATCCCAGAGGAGTTGTCCTCCTTGCCAGCTGAGTGCAGGAAACCTGCAGAGCCAAGACACTCAGAGCTGACATCTCTGGGAAGATAAACTCCCTACTGGCTTAAGGCAGCCTCACTGGTTGCAAGTGACGGTCACAGGACAGCAGGCTGGAGGTGGCACACAGGGTGCAGAGAGCACATCTCCAGCACTTTGGGCACCAGAGGGACCTGGGAGCTGAGGACCTCCCTGGGTGTCCTCTGGGAGCATCAGCCACCATGGAAGTGAGCGATGCAGCCAGAGATGGGGCTAGGAGGTGGCTCCCAGCTGCTCCAAGGCCCCATCCCACCAATGGCTACAGGGAGTGCCTGCAGGATCAGGCCCCAACCCACTTCCCCTTGCAGAAGGAAACAGTACCAGCTGCAGGGGCAGATAGAGCAGGACACCAGGGGAAGGCGGCGCGGGAACTCGGCTATTGTGCAGCAACAAGGGCTGACACCGGTGGGGACACGTAGGCAGGAAGGAGAAAAGCACTTAAGGGGCCTCATCTACCAGCTCTGAAAAAGGGCTGGAGGAGAGTCCTTCCTCCCAGTCCAAGGATTCAGGGTGGGAACAAGGCATCCCACCTCCCTGAGGCAGGGCTGGGGGACACCAGCCGCCCAGCCCCAGGCAGTGGGGACGTGGCTGGGACACCCCTGGATGGCAGGACTTGGAGAGAAACCCAACAGTGCAGGCTTGCTGCCTCAGGAAAGGAATGGTCCTGCTCCATTCCCACCCCACCAGTTCCTCACTGATCAAGTCACCTCGGCTGGCTGAGCCAGGAGAAAACAAACTCCACACGTTTGCTCCAGAGCACCCAAACCAACCTCAGCAGGTGGACACACCAAAGACCTACAAGACACCTTTTGTGGACTCTGAGAAGCAGGGTAGGGGTGAAGAGACCTGGCTATGTGGTCACAGGAGGGCCAGAGCCACCCTCCTTGCACACACATCCTCAGGGAAGATGTGCAAGCAGCCTCTGCACCCCCAGCACCTCCCCTGCCTGCTGCTGTTTTGAGCATTGCCCCTTTTCATGGGTGAAATTGCCATTTCCCAACACAAGTACCAACACTACAGGCAGAAAGCAGCTCCCTCCTACAGCCCAGGCTGTGCTGCAGGATCAGTTCACTCAGACCTGGATGAGAAAAGCAACCTCCTGGGGGTGACCCTGCCTGCCAGCTAGTCCTAGTTTCCTGCAGGAACACTCCCCCAGCTGCTGGGAACAGGCTCCATAAGGAAGAGAGTGTAACCCAAAGCTAATTTTAGCATCCTGGAGAACTGCAAAGTTAAGCAGAGGGGTCCTGGGTGACAGCCCAGTGAGGGCATTAACACCTCAGGGCTGCAGGGCTTGAATTTACCCAGTTACAGGCTCAATTCAGGGCTCCTGCAAGTCACAGAACCAACCTGGGGCCACCCCCCTGCTCAGAGGAGCTGCAGGGATGCCCCAGAGCTGCCTCCCCACCTCTCAAGCAATGTTCAGGGTTTCAAATTCACTGCCTGGAAAGGAGAGGGATCCTGCAGGCACAGCTGGGAATTTCCAAAGGGTTTGCCTGCGTGTCTGGCTTTTTTTTTTTTTCTTTTCTTTCTTTTCCCCCTGCTGAATATTTCTCTTGTGCAGGAGGAAGCCCAACTGCAAACCTGCAATCACCTGAGAGGTGCATGGAGCCACCAGGGCAAGCAAGGGCATTCCAGGAGGAGCCCAGTGGGAAATGGGAGGAGAAAAGTGAGGGAGAGCCAGAGGTTTTGGCTTGGCAGGGGTTGGGAGGGAGCAGTGAGGTGAGTCAGTCCTGACCAAGCCACCCCTTGGAAAGGCACCCATGGAGTCCCCAGCACGGGGCTCCAGCCCCTTCCAGGCTGCCAGAGGAACTCCTGCTTTTGGGAAGGCTCCAGTGCAAAAGCCTGACCTGAGCCACTCCCAAACACAAAGCAGGTGCCACCCTGGGCCAGCTCCCTGGCCACCTCCCTCCTGAATCCTGGGTTTTCCCAAGGCAGAAAACTCCTGCCTTGACACTGCTGAAGTTCCCTCCCACCTCAGCTGATCTCTGGGAGGATGAATGAAGGGACACTCCAGGGACACAGGATGACAATGCCCTGGCTTTGGAATGCTGGCAGAGCCCAGCACTGATCCCACCCATGTACCCACTCCTGCTGGGATGCAACCTCACCCAGCTCCTGGGACATCTCCTCCCTGGGCATTCCACGGGAGCACCACACGAATGCAGCAGTAGAAGGTCTCCCCGTGGCACTTCATACCCAGCCCGTGGGACACCCTGTGGAGGTGACAGGAGTCTGAGCCCCCCAGGGTGCACGGGAAGGACAGAGCTTTGCTTTTCAGGGTAGAGAAAAGGCAACTTCTTTGTAGCAGGCAGCAAAGAGAGCTTGGAAGGCACAGGGAGCTGTGCCCACAGGCAGGGCATGGCTGTGAAATGCTCACAGCCAGTTAACACTGGTTGTTTCTTCAGGGAAAAAAAGACACTGTTGGGAAAAAAAAATCCAGGGAGGAGCAGGAAAGGAAGCCCCAACCTCACCTGCCCCCCAACTCCTGGAGCAGTGGGAAGAAAGGCATCTCCCTGCTCCCCAGGAGGGTCTGCAGCTGCTGAGGGATGCCCAGCCTGTCAGGACAGCAGGAAGGGGAAAAAAAGGGGTGCAGACCTGCAGGAAGATCACACTCCTCTGCTGGGCATGGGATGGGATGCTTGGCAGCACCAAGCTGCCCACCCAGGCAGCATGAGCTCCCCCTCTCCAGCTGGAAGCTGGGGATTTGGGAGATCCAGGGATGGGGCCAACTCTGCCCTGCTCCTGTGGCACAAGATCCAGGCAAAGAGCAGGCTTCAAGAGCTGTGAAACCAATATGGCAATAAAGAAGTGGAT
Organism: Chaetura pelagica; assembly: GCF_000747805.2. Classification (NCBI taxonomy): domain Eukaryota; kingdom Metazoa; phylum Chordata; class Aves; order Apodiformes; family Apodidae; genus Chaetura; species Chaetura pelagica. The sequence goes on along the minus strand of NW_009953392.1, from coordinate 316,412 downwards.
GGACAATAGCTTCAAAGCAGCAAGATCTGGGTGGGGATAACCCAAAATGCCAAGAAGAAGACACTGCAGGCAGAGTGCTCAGCCTCCCCCCATCCCACTCAGCACCAGCTCCACAGAGGGCTGGCCCCAAAACCAACCTCCACCCTGACTGAACCTCCCTGCAGACAGTAATATAAGCCATCTAGCTAGAGCCAAAGCCCCCCCTCTCATTCTGTACAGGCCTTGGAGGGGTGAATTGAGAGGTGGATCCAATTCCCCCTGCAGCGTTCTCCAGCAAAAGGCAGCTCTGCCACCAGGGAGGGAGAGCTCCCAGGGGAATGACTGCAACCACCCTGGCTGCAGGGAGAAACTGTGGCTTTTCCCTTGCTGGAGACAAAGGCTTCTCCATAAAAAACCAGCCCCCAAAACACCCACCACACCAAGCTGCAGTGCCTGGGATGTGCAGAGCAGAGACCCCCAACACCATCCTGGGGCCGTTCAGCCGCGGCAGCCCCCGGGGAACAGCTGAGGGGAGAAAGGAGCCTTTTCCAGGCAGCAACAGGCAAACGGGCAGGGAGGAGGTGGAAACTCAACTCCAGAAGTCCCAGCCCACCAGGGAACAAAACGCTGGGCAGGGATATGGGAGAGGGGAAGCATCACTTGGTTCTCCTGCCTCCCCTCGCCTTGCAGGCAGCTGGCCTCTAAAAATACCCGCTGTTGTCACGCCACTCTGCCTGCTAGGGCCAAGAAACAGCTCTCAGCAGCTTTCAGTTCAATTCTTCATCTGTGCTGTCGTGCCTCCCTGGCCAGGGCCCATCCCAGCCCCCCTGTCAGTGCCCTGGGAGGTGACAGGAACCGTGGCCATAACCCCAGCGCAGCCTCGAGGAGCCGAGCGCGCTCGCCGGGAACCTACAGCCCTGGGAAATCTCTGCTAGCATGGCTAGAACTAGCAAAAAAGGGTAAATATCTCCTCTCTGCTCTCTCTACAGAGCACCACAAGAGCGTTGCCTGAGGCACAGGGTCTTGTTTCTGCACCACTGATGGAAGGCCCACAGCTGCAGGGGCAGGGAGAGGAATCTCCCGAGCGGCACAAGAGCTCGGCTGTGGGGAAGGAGGGAAGAGAAGAGTCAGCTCCAACCTGGAGGTGCAGCTTCTGGCCACGGCCAAGCACCATCCCTGCTGGCACACCTTGTGCCAAACCTGGCATCCCAGCTGCCCCACCATCAGGGCTTGGGAAGGGGATGATGCCAGCAGCGAGCGGCACAACCCGGCAGCGCGGAGGGGAGCGCTGACCCCCTTGCCAAACAGCCACAAGGACCTCCCTGCTGTCCCATCAGGTCTCCCCACCACCTTCCTCAAACCCTGGGCTGTATAGGGCCACGGCTGAGCCACCCCAAAAGAAAAGCAGCCCTTGAACCCCCCTCAGGAGCTGGCTCTTCCCTCCCCTGCCTGCAGCCTGGCAGGGCAGGAAACCCGCCGGGCTCTGCCCACGGAAACTCTGAGCAGCAGCAGCAGCACAAGAAGAGGCCCCAGGTCAGCAGAGCTTCCTGCAGCTGCACCTCCCCACGGCCTCCCACCACAAAGCACCCACCATTTGGCCAAGCAGGGCCTGCAAGGGACAGTGGAAGCATCCCCAGGGCAGACCCAAGCCCCTAGTATTTGAAACATGCCTGCTGGGACTGGTGCAGGCGAGACACCTGGGGCCTGTCTTCAACAATTTCTGCTCTATCTGAAATTTAAAAAATGGGCCTGTCTCTACAGAGAGGGGCTTTTTATACCCCTTTGCATAGTCAAGCCAGAGCAGGCAGGTAAAACACCCTGCATCAGGGCCTGCTGCTTCACAGCATCACTTGGCCGCTCACGTAAATCACTCCAGAGCCCTCAGGATTTCAGTTTTCAAGGGAACCAGGAGAAAGCCAGGTCACCATTTCCTCCAACCCAAATATTTGACGTATCTGGGGGTTTTCAGCATTAACAGCAGCAGAGGCAATGAGACATGGTTGCCCACCAGCTGGCCAGGGTGCCAAGGGACCACGTCCCTGTGGTGGGAATTCATTCAAAGATCTCTTTGCTGCCTGATTTGTCACAGGGGAGATTGCACCGGGGGGGAGAGTGGGGGAAAAGCTTCCCCTCCACCCCTCCCAGCTCTAAAGTGGGTTTTTCTCCCTCCCTGCATTTCTCTTGAAAGGAATTTTCAGCATGGAGCAGCATTTTTTTTCCCCAGGACTCTCCATGGCTGCTTTGGCCGGGCGCCAGCCCTGGTACTGCTCCTCCACCAGAGATGTCTGCATCTGATTGATCCTCCAGCCAGGCCAACGAGAGAGGAGAGGAGCCCTAAGAGCACCTCAATAAATAAGAGAAGCCTTTATGGTTATTCCAGTCACCCGAAGAACCATCTCAGCAAAACAAACCAGCATGGGATAAACTGACGTCACGGGCCGGGAAAGACAATCCTGGCTGGGAAGTGGGTCAAGCCCAGGGAGCACGAAAGCATCATCCTGGAGTGTGCAGAGGAGGGAGAGGGTGCCCACCACCCCTGCACTGATTTTTTGGGCAGGTTTAGAGAGGAGCCAGCCCAGCCAGGCTATTGGGCACAGCCTGGAGTCAGGGCACCAGGTCCTGGGCATGGAGAGATTCCAGAGGGGATGGGGAGGCAGGGCAGGGGCAGCCTGTGCTTGCTCTGGCTGTGGGGACTGAAGAGAACTGCTGCTGCCACCAGCCTCTTGTGCACAAGGGCAAGGGTGACACACTCAAACTTCATCTCCAGGTTGTGGGACTGCTGTGGATTAAAGCTGCCTTTGAATCTCCCATACTTTTGGCATTCAGTGCTTTGTTAGGCCAGGGTAGCTGCTCTCTCTTCTCCTGGCCCTGGGGGCAGGCTGGCTGTCCAGCAGCCAGCTTGGAGAAGGCAGAAGTTGGAAAAGCAATCCCTCCAGACCTGGAGAGTCCAATGACTGAGTATCTCCAGCCTTGGGAATCAACAGGACTGTTCCTGCATGACTTCCCAAACCAATCCCCAGGCCTGGCAATGCTGCAGATGCCCAGCCTGCCTGCCAGGCACTCACCAGCACCAAACCCCCCCCAAAAAGATGATGGTTTGAGGACAGTCTCCTCTGGAAATTTCCACTGGCAAAAAGAGATTCACAATGGTCAGTTCCTGCAGACCTTGGGGTGCCCTTCCCCTGGTTAAGCCCCTGTGGAAGGGGGAGGGAAGCAGAGATGATGGCTGCACATTGAAACCTTGGTGGCAGGAAAGGCAGGGCTGGAAGTGGAATCCCTCCAGCAGCTCACTGACTAGCCAGCTAGAATGAAACCTTCTGGTTTTGGTGTAGAAATTGCAAGGGCAGGACAAGTTCAGAAGTGAGACAGATGCACCAGACACCCATCTCCCCAGGCTGGGCCCTCCTGCTCCAGGCAAGGAGCTCCTGCAGCAGCCTGTGTGTGGCAAAGGAGACCTCCTGACCTTGCTGCTGCCAACACCCAGGACAAGCTGCTTGTTTTGTCAGTGCATGGAAAGCCTGTGACATTCCTGATGGCTCCACACAGGAAGAGACCTGCTGCTGCCACCAGCCTCTTGTGCACAAGGGCAAGGGTGACACACTCAAACTTCATCTCCAGGTTGTGGGACTGCTGTGGATTAAAGCTGCCTTTGAATCTCCCATACTTTTGGCATTCAGTGCTTTGTTAGGCCAGGGTAGCTGCTCTCTCTTCTCCTGGCCCTGGGGGCAGGCTGGCTGCTCAGCAGCCAGCTTGGAGAAGGCAGAAGTTGGAAAAGCAATCCCTCCAGACCTGGAGAGTCCAATGACTGAGTATCTCCAGCCTTGGGAATCAACAGGACCGTTCCTGCATGACTTCCCAAACCAATCCCCAGGCCTGGCAATGCTGCAGATGCCCAGCCTGCCTGCCAGGCACTCACCAGCACCAAACCCCCCCCACAAAAGATGATGGTTTGAGGACAGTCTCCTCTGGAAATTTCCACTGGCAAAAAGAGATTCACAATGGTCAGTTCCTGCAGACCTTGGGGTGCCCTTCCCCTGGTTAAGCCCCTGTGGAAGGGGGAGGGAAGCAGAGATGATGGCTGCACATTGAAACCTTGGTGGCAGGAAAGGCAGGGCTGGAAGTGGAATCGGCGGGCGGGCTGTCCAGCAGCCAGCTTGGAGAAGGCAGAAGTTGGAAAAGCAATCCCTCCAGACCTGGAGAGTCCAATGACTGAGTATCTCCAGCCTTGGGAATCAACAGGACCGTTCCTGCATGACTTCCCAAACCAATCCCCAGGCCTGGCAATGCTGCAGATGCCCAGCCTGCCTGCCAGGCACTCACCAGCACCAAACCCCCCCCAAAAAGATGATGGTTTGAGGACAGTCTCCTCTGGAAATTTCCACTGGCAAAAAGAGATTCACAATGGTCAGTTCCTGCAGACCTTGGGGTGCCCTTCCCCTGGTTAAGCCCCTGTGGAAGGGGGAGGGAAGCAGAGATGATGGCTGCACATTGAAACCTTGGTGGCAGGAAAGGCAGGGCTGGAAGTGGAATCCCTCCAGCAGCTCACTGACTAGCCAGCTAGAATGAAACCTTCTGGTTTTGGTGTAGAAATTGCAAGGGCAGGACAAGTTCAGAAGTGAGACAGATGCACCAGACACCCATCTCCCCAGGCTGGGCCCTCCTGCTCCAGGCAAGGAGCTCCTGCAGCAGCCTGTGTGTGGCAAAGGAGACCTCCTGACCTTGCTGCTGCCAACACCCAGGACAAGCTGCTTGTTTTGTCAGTGCATGGAAAGCCTGTGACATTCCTGATGGCTCCACACAGAAGGATGAGCCAGGCATCTCCTTGGGCAGCCACCAGGCAGGGAGATATGGATTTATCAGAGCTTCAAACACTCAAGGGCTTTGGGTGATGAGGGGGATTTCCAGATAAACTTTAAGCTACTTACAGCCTCTGCAAACTCCCCCAGATCCTCTGATGAAGATGAATAACGTGAGTGACACTAAGAGAACCACACAAAGCTGGAGACATGTGACATTAAACCACGTCTCCTTTCTCTCCCTCCTGACTTGGGCTTTGCTGAGGTGACCTAATGGTCATGGAGCTGTGGGGACAGGGTCAAGTGCTACCAGCAAACTCTGAAGTTGCAAAAGATGTTTAGTCATCTCCCCACCAGTGGGGGCCAGGAAGTGGATCTCAGAAACCCTGGGCAGGCAGGGAAATCCCAGAGCAGTTTCAGGTGGAGCTGAAGCAGTGACGTGGCTGGCATGGATGGTGGGCAAGCCTGGGAAAATCCCCATCAGGAAAGGGGATCCACTGACCCAGGGTGGCCTCGTGGAGAGAGGGACCCAGCTCCACCACAAATGTCAGAGCCCCCTCGCCCCACCCTGTTTGGAAGGGGCAGTTAGGCTTTGTTATTCCTGAAAGCAGCAGCTCTCCTCCTTGGAAGGGTCTGGAAGCTTGGAGGGGCTGAGCCCATGGTACCCAACTGCTCCTGCTGTCCCTGCAGAGCCTGGAGGACTCAGCAATGGGCTCTCCTCCCCGACCAGCACAGTGCACAGCACCCTACAGATGATGCTGCAGCACATGCTGGCCCTGGGGACCACTTCATAACCTTCTTCCATGCAGGCTTCCCAGTGCAGCCCCCTTCTCTCCCTCCCAGCCCTCCTCTCTCCCTCTCTGGGTGCTCCTGGCTCTTCTGCACACCTTTGACCACAGGGAAGGGAAGGAGTGACAGCAACCAGGGAAAAGAGCTCATCCCAGCCCAGCTTGCTCCTCAGGGTCCCTGTGGATGGGCCTGATGAGCCATGAATCAGCTGGAGAGGCACAGAATGGGCACAGCAGATAAAGGGAGCAGCCAAGCCTATCTGTGTGCTCCTCTTATCACTGACATGCAGCCACAGTGATCCCACCTTATCACTGGCATGAAGCCAGGGCTCCTCACTGTCCCACTGAGGCCCCCTCCCCCTGCTGAGCCCAGGTTGCACTCCAGAGGCTCTTCCCTCAAACCCAAGCACTCCTTGGAAGAGCAGACCCACCAACACAACCTTCCCTGCTCACCAAGATCAGACAGGGATCCACTCTCCAGAGTGAGGCACAGAGTTTGTTGGGGGGGGGTTCCTCTCCCACAGGGTTCAGTGCATCAGCAGGTCCCCTCATCCTCCCCCTGGCATCACCCTTCAAAAGGAGCAGGGACAGTCAGGCATGGCAATGTCAAAGCTCCTCTCCATTTACCCAAGTGCTGCTGCTTCAGCACTTTCCAGGGGCTAATGGAGCAGCTCAGAGGAGCGGGTCGATGGGCAGGCAGGGGGGAAGGAGTGAGGAGCTCCTTGCCTGCCCTGCTGGAGGTTAACCAGCTGCAAGGGGAGATTAGCAGGAATTTTAGCAATCTTACTTCCCCTTCCCCTCTGCCTCCAAATCCTCCATTAACCTCTCACACTGAAGAGGAAGAGACACAAAAGTTTTAATGAGCTCGGGCAAAGTTTTCTGAACGGATTTTTAAGCATCCTCTGCTCCTTTGGTTATTAATTAGCAGGGAGAGGCTTCGGCACGGACTGAGCAGCTCTCAGCGTCTCAGAGGGGCCCCAGAAGAGGCACCAGAGGAACCCAGTTCCCACAGCACTCCCCACAGCTCGTGCTGCAGCCTTCCAAGGGCACCGGGTTGGGCTTCGCGTGGCACCGGCTCTTGGGGGGGAGGCTGGAAAAAGCTTCTCCCCTTTCACAGCTGGTGGATCTTTCTGAAGAGGTTTTTGCTCTCAGCATTGCAGTTGAAGGACTGGCATTTCATGGAACTGATACCCTTCTGATTGACCACCCTCTAGGTCCAGATTAGCTGCAAGGTGTTTCTGCACCAAACCCCTCCTCGCTCCAGCAGCAGCCAGGGCAGAAGGCTCCCTGTGGCACTGAGCTGCACAGAGGCTTTGAGGAATACCTGGAATGATGCTGCACCCTTCCTTTCCTTCTGTGCTTAACAGTGTCTCCACAAGGTCACAGAGCAAGAAAGTTTGTTCCATCTCAGCCCCAGCACCACATGCCAGCCCAGCCCTCCCCATCTGCCAGGGAGGACCCGGCTTACCCAGATCCACAGGAACTGGGCCTGGGGTGTTTTGCCACTCAGGATGCAGTGCAAGACACACAGTTTTCATCTAACTGAGAGATACAGCCCCTGGAGGCTGGATAAAGGGGAAGAAAGGCCAAGATGGATGTAGGAAAATGAGCCCCAGGAGCCTCGTTTTGCACTTTGTTCTCGTCCGCTGCTTCAGTTTCAAGCCTTCCTCAAAATGAGCCATTGTCCCAAGGCACATGATGAAATTCCCAGACCACGTCATGCAAGGAGAACACTCACAGCATGTGCAAGGGGGCCGGGTGGGAGAGAAATCCCAGACTATTCCAGGAAATGCAAGGAGACATCCCTGAAATGACTTCCCTTCCAGCCGGGAGGGGACGGGAGGACCTCCCACCTCACTCCCTGCACCCAGCCAAAACTAGGTCAGTGACACAGCCCTGCTTGCTGCCACAGCTCCTCTCCAGACACCAGGGCACAGGGAAGGGTCCAGCCAGGAGGGTGAGGGTGGGGGAAACCTTGCCCCCCCTCCCTCAGCCTGACAGGTTTCCTGTGAGAGGGCCCAGCTGGCTCCCCAGCCCTGGTAAAGAAGCAGGCAGTTCCTCCACTGCTTCCTCCCCAGCACCACCACAGTGCCAGCTGGCTGGAAAGAGAAAACCCATTTCAGCCTCTCCCTGGCCCTTTCTCAGTCAAAACAAAGGAGAAATATTCCCACACCTTCCTTGCAAAGGCTTCTTTCTGCCCCTTCCCCAGTTCCTAAGGCACGGGAACCAATACACCTGACTGGCATCCCCCCAGACACCTTCAGAGGAGATCCCAGGAGCTCAGCCTGCACTTCAAAACCCAAGGGCT
>NW_009953392.1:288798-306620 GCF_000747805.2 Chaetura pelagica | reverse complement strand
CACCCGGGGTCACCCCCACGCCCTTCCCGGGAGGGGCGGCCCAGCCTGGCCCGGGCCGTGCGGCCTTTGAGCCTCCGTGGATGGGGCTGGGTGGGTTTTGGGGCTGTTTTCGCCGAGATCAGGCTTTGCTTCTCGTCTTAATTAGGTCTGGGGTTACTTTTTGATTGCGTTGGTAAGCCGGATAGGAGAGTTTTCTGCCCCTTCCCACGCTCTTTGCCTCCGAGGCCCTCGCAGCTGCTTTCTTGGCTGCGACATAAATTGTTGCATTTTCGGTTAATGAGCAGGAAAAAGGGGTTCGATTTTTTTGTTTTAACCGGTAGCAAAACGGTCGGATTTGGCTTGTGAAGCTGCTGGTTACAGAACTCCCCTTAGGCTTTGCTGATGTGCCTTCTTGGCAGCTGTTTTAAGGGGGCTGTTTTCGCCGAGATCAGGCTTTGCTTCTCGTCTTAATTAGGTCTGGGGTTACTTTTTGATTGCGTTGGTAAGCCGGATAGGAGAGTTTTCTGCCCCTTCCCACGCTCTTTGCCTCCGAGGCCCTCGCAGCTGCTTTCTTGGCTGCGACATAAATTGTTGCATTTTCGGTTAATGAGCAGGAAAAAGGGGTTCGATTTTTTTGTTTTAACCGGTAGCAAAACGGTCGGATTTGGCTTGTGAAGCTGCTGGTTACAGAACTCCCCTTAGGCTTTGCTGATGTGCCTTCTTGGCAGCTGTTTTAAGAAACATGCTTTTTTTTTAAGATATTGGCAGTTGCTTAGTCAAGCTGGGTGTGGTGGGTGAGCTGTTGAAGTAGGAAACCCAGAAAGGTTTAAAAAAGATAGTTCTGGCAGCTCTTTGATGTTCTCTTCTACTGGAGCAATGTCAGGGGTGAACAGAGGTGTTGAGGCCTGTGCCCTTCATTCAGCTTATCTCCTGTAAGCTCACAAAGCTCTTACACCTCAGGAGCTTTCTATCTGTTGTGTTTTCCTTCTGGGGAAAGGGCTAGAGCAGTTTTGTCTGCTCCTGAAGATGTGCTCTCAGGAAACTGGTGATGAGAGACAAAGGTATGCCTTTCTAGACCAGAGGCACAGGTTGCATCTGGCTCAGGAGGTGTGTGGCCTCAGGATTTGATTGCTGGTGCATAGTAACTGGTGTGGGGGGGGAGTGGAGAGAAGGGGTGTTTCCACCCCCTTCTGCAGCAGTTGGTTTCAGTCTTGCTGCTGTGCTGGCATGGAGAGCTTAACCATGGGTGTTTGGGTTGCTTTGGTTGATTCTGGTGTAATCTTTCTGAAGCTGTGCTGACCTGCCTGCTCTAGGGTGAAACCAGAGAGCTTCAGTGACTGGGGCTGCTCCACTACTTTCCCAGCTAAACTCCATTATCTCTTTGTGCTTGAGCTTTATTTTGAGGAGTCTGCACAAACATTTGCACATGGAAATCCCTGAGCTGGAGGTATTGAAACCCCTTGGCTGTCACCATCCTCTACCAGGCTTGAGCTCTCCCTGTAGGCTCTGCTATCTCCAAAATACCCCAATACCAACTTAAATAGAAACCAGAGTCAAAAAAAAAAAGGGGCAGCTGTTGCATTTATTATGTCTGCAAGCACTGCAGTTGTCTTCCTTCACTGTGACAGAGTGTGTTGTGCAAAAAACTCCAGCACTCAGCCTGAAACACTGCAGGAAATCTGGGTAGTTTGGGGCCTGCATTGCCCACAAGTATCCTATTTCTCTACAAGCTGTCAGAGGTGGCAGTTCCTGTGCTCTTCTTATTTAAACATGACCCACTGGCTCCTGTTGGGCTGGTTGTGCTAGAAAAAGAGTAAAACTCCCCAGGTCTGATGGTGAAATAGTGTCATTTGTGGGAACTTAGCTGCACAGGGAACTGGTCTAGCTTGCTGGGAGTTTGCAGGTCTTGAAAACTAGCAGAGCCTTGACCAGTGGGGTTGGTATGTTGCCTTCCAGGTGGAGAGAATGGAGGTAGGTTCAAAACTAGTGTAAGTTCAGATGTGAAAAGGTGTTTTTCTGGGCTTGTCAGGCAGAAGTCAAATGAAATGCCAAAAGGGACACTTGAAGTCTGTGAAGGGGCTGTGGGCTCAGAGCTGCTTTTCAGCTGTGCCCTGCTCCTCCTGTGTTGATTCATGTGTAGTTGTTACTCATAAACAGCAATTCCAGCTGTCCTGATTGTTGTTTTAGGCTAAAAGCTGCTTTCAAGTTGGTTGGTTCAGTTTAACTCCCTGCTTCTGGAAAGTTGTGCTGTGAGGACTGACATGTCAATGTGCCATGAACATGAGGTGACAGCTGCTTGGTCTTTTTGCTGGTGACTAGGGAACTGTTTATTGCCATAAAATGACTTCACTTGTGACCCACCAGAGTAGCAGCCTGACATGTCAAGCTTTTTACTTCATTTTATGATGTTTGGTGCCTGGAAAATCAGATTCCCAATGTTTGTTATTCAAAACAATTTGTAAGGCTTGATGAGATCCTGGTGCCAACACCAGGAAAAATAAACTTGTGTATGAAATTATCAATCACTCTAAATTGATTTTTTTTCTTGTTCTGTTTTGAGGCAAAAGAGCCACAGCTGTATATGAAATATGTTGTCTCATTAGCTCATCATCACATGAGAAAGTTCTGGTTCCAGTAATTGCTTTAGTGATCCTCATTTGAATTCCCCACAAGTGAAGTGCAGATCACCTGAGAAAACTTCTTCCTTCTTGCTTTTAGTAACCCACTTGGTTGTTTTGCCAAGGTGCTGTGAAATCAGGGGAGCTGGAAATGTTTCTTTGCCATGGAGAGATTTTTTCCAGCCTGAGTTTTCTTATTTCCAGCATGAGTTTTAGGACTAGGAGAACCTTCCCAGAAGTTATGTAGGAAAAAGGATTGTTCCTGGAGCAGCCAAAGTGATGGAACTCATCTTGGTTGGGGTATGGATGCAGTCCATTTTTTGAGGTTTATTGTGGTTTCCTGATGAAGCTCTGCAGGTGTTTGTAGCCCTTTCCTATGTGGACTCTCAGGCTTTAGTGAAGAATGAGCCCATGATGGTGTTTTTTTCCCCTTTGTCAGGGCACTTGCAAGCAGGGGATGGGGCCTTGGTTTAAAAAAAAAACCTAGGGGTTTGTGATGGTTCTTCTCCTGTCAGATCTGAACTGAACTGAAGTGGGGTTGTTGTATTGTCTGCCTGGTTGTAGTGATGCTTTTAGCTGCAGGACATGCTGAAGTCTTGTTACCTCCACACTGAGGGTACTTAGCAGAGTCGTAAACAGCAGCAGAGACATCCTGAGCCTTCAGGGAGGGAGCTTTGAAGATGACAGCAGTGAGTCTGAAGAATGTGGGGCATGTTCTGGTTTTGTACTGTGAAGGCTAAAAACTGCCTTGAAGTCACATCTATGTTTATAGGATGAACTGTTCAGCTTTCCAAGTAAAATTTTCCTTTATCCTCATGACAACTAAACAAGGTGATCAGAGTGAAAAGAGAGGAAAATAATGTTCAAATAATCTATATTTTTTTCTTCTTAAGGCATTTAACTTCCCTTAGTTGCCTTCACAAGCAATGCCAAAGTAAATTCTGATGCTTCTTAGCCAGCTTTCCTTTTGGGAGACCAACCATACACAAATGGTTGTACTTCTGATTCCCAGTACATATATAATTAAAATTTGCCCTGCAGTGAAAGAGAAGAGACTGAGAAAGCTCCTGAGCAGGAGCAGAGGTTGATTAATATGGATTATTAGAGATTGCTGATTGAAAGGCTGCAGCTGTGATTGCCATAGCAGGGGGGAGCAAGGTCTCAGTGCTTGCCATGGTGCCTGCCAGGTCTTGTCTTCAGTCTACTCTACCAAAGATGTTTTCTGTGCTCTCCTGCACCCCGAAAATAAACTGCTACACCCCATCACCAGCTCTTCAAGGGGGCGTTGCTTCTGCCACCCCTCACAGATGTCAGCCTTGACTCTAACCACAGTGCTTTATACCTTGGCAGTGAGCTGGCAGGTTTTCCTGAGCTCCTCCCCAGGGCTGTGTCTGACTGAGCAGCTGACCTGACAGCTGTAATTTGCTTTTGTTCTCTCTTTCTCCTGCACAGGCGACTGCCATGTCGGTGGATTGCCTGGGACAGCGCGCAGTCCTCTCGGGGTGAGTGTGACAGTCCCCGCTAGAAACCTGTGACAGTCATTGCCACAAGCCACATCAGCAACCTTCAGGCTGACCTCAATTGAAGGGCTGATGGATGGGTGCAGAAAGGTGCAGCTGAGTTCTTTTCAAGGCTTGATGGGAAGGATTCTGGGCCCCATTTCCTGTGGGATACAGGCTGGAAAGCCCAACAGCACAGCAAAATCTTGTCACGGCTTTCCTGAAAGGTGCTTTCCCAAATCCAGTTGTGGGAGGTGGAGCATGATGAAGTGCTGTCTGGATTCTGCTTGACATATAGATTCAATCATTTCCTGAAGACAAAATTTACCCCAAATATTCCTGTGGTGTATTTGGGCAGAGGAGCAGCTGCCTGCTCAGCTGCCACCTCTCTCTGCTAACAGCTGTTCCTGTCCCACTCTCAGTGACACAATTACCACACTAATTAGGCTGTTCACTTCAGATTCAGGGTTGTGTGGATGAGCTGACCTTTGGTCAGTCTTAGAGGAAATGGGTCCTTGGATACAACTTGGGGGCTTGCTTGCTTCCACGTGAAGCCCTGTGCAGGAATAACCAGCTCAGCAACTGGTTTGGATCCAGCTTGGTGCCTCCATCTCCTTACACCTGCATGGTTTCAGAGCTTGCCCATTTGGGCCATCAATGAGCTGGGGGTGGCCTGTCTGCAATTCAACATCAGGTCCATGGTTTTCAGGCTTCTGCATGCTCAGCAGCCCTTTAGGACTTCTCTCTTCTATTTTAAAGCTGTGTGAGATCCTCGGAGCCTTCAGTGTCTTTAGAACAGGCAGCCCTGAGGACTTTGGTCTAGGAAGACAGCAAAGATGTTCTTTGTGTTTTTGGGAAAGTTCAGAGTGCTCAGAGCAGCTGCTTTCTTGCTATGCAGCTGACACAGGTGGTGCTGGAGTGGTTAATGAGATATGGTTCAATATGTTTTGGTGCTGGTCTTCCAATAGAGTTCATCTGTCTCCCATTTATTTCTGAGCTGTTCATTGTGCTCCTAAGATGAATTGCACTGTGAAGGGAATGTTACCCTGCTTGGCTCTGTGAGCAGCTGGCCACAGCCAGCAGGATGTATGAGCTCAGGTTTAGCACCTTGCAAAGATGTCTCTGCAGCATGTAGGGTTAGCTCAGGGAACTAACAGAACCAGATCAGTGCTGTGTCCTCCCACGTTAATAACCTGTTGCAGCTGAGCCACCTCTGTGCAGGTGCCCTTGGGCTGTCTGTGGAACCAAGCCCCCCAAACAGTGCAGTGTGGGGGGGACACAGCCAGGTAGAATCATCCCAGGTTTGTCAAGGCTGATCAGCTGTTGCTCAGAGCCAGCTCCTCAGGCTGAGGTTGGCTCCTGTGCAGCTCCTGCCTCGTGCTCCCAGCCCTGTGCCACCTGGGCTCTGCTGCCTTCAGCCAACAAAGCATGTCTCCATGTGTTTCCACCACTTCCTGGTGCTTCCTCCTGTATCCTAATGACCTGAGGTTTTCTGTGGTCTGAGCTACCTGTTACATTTGCAAATCCTGTCCAATTTCAGTCTGTCTTTTCACCTATTTTTAAAAAATGTAGCCCTTTTGGAAGCGTGTGGTCAAACGTTCTCGGGAGCGCTGTATCCATCTGTCTTGCCAAATGCTGCACCTCTTTGGTCCTCTAGGCACCAGCTGCACGTGAGCCTGGGCTTTTGAGACCAGTCCTGTGAGACATCCACTCTGTGTCTGTGTCTTGCAGCCGCCGTTTCCTCTACATAGTCAACTTGGATGCACCAAACGAGGGGCACCGGAAGATCTCCCGGCAGAGCAAGTGGGACATCGGAGCGGTGCAGTGGAACCCACACGACAGCTACGCCTACTACTTTGCAGCCTCGGTCAGTCCACTCATTTCGAAGCTGGAACTCAGCAGGGAGCTTCCCTGGTCTCCTATGGGTGGGTTTTTGCAGAGTGGGAAGGCTCCTGGAGCTTGCAAAAATCAAAGCTTGGCTCTTGGTTTTCTGCCAGGGACTCGGTGGTTCTCAGTTGTGAGTTGGTCAGTGTTGAATTCAGTTTTGCTTGCTTGTCTTTTACAAAACACCTTGCCAAATAAAACAGGCATCCAAATGGTCCTTTTCTATAGGGAAGGGGGGTTGTGCTCTCCTTCTAACCTCCATTCTGCTGTGAGATTTGTGCACTTACTGATTGTCTTGCTCTGTTTTATTTTCACCTCCCTGCCTTCCCCAATGGGACCTGGTGCACCAGGCAGTCTGTAAATAGCACAAGTCAATACTGGCTCATCACTGGAACCATCTAGGTTTGCAAATGGGCAGGAACCAAGTCTGTGAGGAGTTCTTATTCAGTGTGTGGAGGAGTAAATAGGCTGGTCTGAAGAAGCCATCTGGGACCTGAGTGGAGTTTTTAGCTCTGATCTTGCCTGGCTCTATCAAGCTTGTTCATGCAGAGCCCTGAGCTCCTGCTTACACCAGTCTAAGCCATCAACCACAGCCCTGCAGCAACCAGCACTGTCCTCACTGTCCTCATCATGAGGTGCCTTTGCTGCTGTGTTGCATCTGCTTTTATAGCCTGAGAGTCCTGGGATAACTGGGGTTAGAGAAGTTCCATCTACTTTTTAACTTTTTTTTGAGAAAACATTCCCTCATCATGAGGTGCCTTTGCTGCTGTGTTGTATCTGCTTTTATAGCCTGAGAGTCCTGGAATAACTGGGGTTAGAGAAGTTCCATCTATTTTTAAACTTTTTTTTGAGAAAACATTTAGGTGAAGGTGATTTCCTGGGATTTCTGTTCCTTTTGCTTCCTGGACTGGCTGTGATTGAAATTGAAGGCAGGCTTGAGAGTGGACTGGTGTAGGCAGTTAGAAGCCTTTTTTTTGCTCTCTGACATACCCCAGCCTGTCTCCTCCCAGCTCTCATACATGAGTGACAAGTTAAAGGTGCCTGTGGATGGAAAAGGAGTGGAAAATATTGCCATCCTGTTTGCCAGCAGCTTCACCTGGTTTGCAGATCAGTCAATTGGAAGTTGTGCAGGCAGAGGGGAAGTCTGTCCTTGGGCTTCTTGTTTCAGCTCTTGTGGAAAGGAGCTAAAAAAAAAAGTCCCCTTGCTGTGCTTGGCTGTGTCTGCCCTCTGGCTCAAGCACATTTCTGAGGACTCCTAAGCTGTTGTTTCAGAAATGCCATTGTTTCCCATCCTAGATCCATGTCACTTCTTTTGTGTGGTCACAAATGCTAGAACTGAGAGGGTGATGAAATTGTTGGAGGCATATGCTGATACTTTTCACAAGAAGCACATATTCTAAGAAAACTATGCTGGAAGGAGCTGTCATTCTCTCACACCTGGTGGTACAGGCAGCATTTTCCAAGTGTTGTGTCCCACCAGGAGTCTGTAAAACTCTGGTGATCCTTGTCTTGTAGCATCAGCCCTGGAGTCCTGGATAAATCCGCTTGGGTAATTTCACTCTACCCTTGTAAATCCTTCTGTCAATGAGAAGCATGCAAGAAGTTTTCCTTGTCCTGAGCTCTTGTGCATCCCTGCTGTGAGCTATTAGGAAAATGTCATATATTATTGCTGAGCTGGGAGGAGATCTTCCATTTCAGGGAAGGCTGGAGTGTTTTATCCATCTGCAAGTTCATATTCAAATCAAGCAGCTTTGGGGTAAAAAACAAACAAAAAAAAAGTTAGCTAAGTTTTCTCTCTATCTACCTGGAAGTTGGAAAATGAGGGGTAATGAAGGTTAAAATTTGAAGTGGTTTTATTTCTGTTTTTTTAAAATCAACATGAGTTTTCAGTCGTGGCCCAAACCCCACTCTGCTTGGTGCTGTGCATGCCCCAAAAAGGCAATTCCTGCCCCAGAAAGATGAGAGTTTGGCTGGGCTGAAATGAGCCCTGAAATGAAGCCGAAGATAAACATAAATACTTTCAAGCTTTGGGGTAAAAAACAAACAAAAAAAAAGTTAGCTAAGTTTTCTCTCTATCTACCTGGAAGTTGGAAAATGAGGGGTAATGAAGGTTAAATTTTGAAGTGGTTTTATTTCTGTTTTTTTAAAATCAACATGAGTTTTCAGTCGTGGCCCAAACCCCACTCTGCTTGGTGCTGTGCATGCCCCAAAAAGGCAATTCCTGCCCCAGAAAGATGAGAGTTTGCCTGGGCTGAAATGAGCCCTGAATTGAAGCAGAAGATAAACATAAACTACTTTCAAGTAACTTTGTGTGGCTGCATTTGGGGGAGGATTTATTTCTGGAATTGGTGAAGAAGCCCTAAATAATGTCATTGATTCATCTGGTTGCTCCTGTGGTTTACAGTTAGTGATAAGCACTTAAAGCTTTTTGTTCCTGGGCTGGCAAGGATGGAAGTACCCTCAAGGAGGTGACCTTGAAGCCATTAGACTGTATCATTCCTGTTTGGCAGTGGCCCTGATTATCCCAGAAGGGAACTGAGGGAGAGGTGACAAGGACCAATGGTGATCTGTCACCCCCCCCTCCCTGAAAACTCCAGTTGTTAATCTGAACAGACTGGCAGGGGACTCCTGCTGAGAAACTTTGGCTGCCTGTTGCCTGCAGTTAAGGCATGTTGTTAGGAAATAAAAGCTCTGAGAACATTATTTTGTGGAAACATTTTGCAATGTGATTTTGTGGGGTTGTTTGTTTGGTTTTTTTCTCCCATTCTTGTTTGTCTCTGTTTTTAAGTGGGTGTAATCAAAGTGTGAGCTTTGGACAAGTCCTCACAGCCTGTAGGTTCATCTCTGCTCTCCTGCTTTGGGCAAGGACTTTGCTAAGCACAGGGTAACTCCTTGGTAACTGGGGTTGTTTAGAGAGAAGGGGATGTGGACCTGCCACATGGATTCCTGCCCAACCTTGTTCCCCTGACCCTGTCTCTTTTCTTCCATCTCATTTCAGAGCAATCAACGAGTTGACCTGTACAAGTGGAAGGAAGGTAATGGTGAAGTTTGCACCTCACTGCAAGGACACACACGTGTGATCAGGTGAGGAGCAAGTGATGGAAAAACTGGATGGAAGACAGAGTGGTGGGGGCTGGAAGGGACCTCTGCAGATTGTCTAGTCCAACCCTCTGCTAGAGCAGGATCACCTACAGCAGATCCCACAGGAACACATCCAGGTGGGGCTGGGATGACTCCAGAGAAGGAGGCTCCACCACCTCTCTGGGCAGCCTGGCCCAGGGCTCTGCCTCCCTCCAAGTACCTTCTCCTTATGTTTAACTTAACCCTCCTGTGCTCCAGCTTGTGCCCATTGCCCCTAACCAGGCACATGACATGAAATTCACTTTCCATGCTATACAAATACTCCAATTTGACTGTCATGCGCCCCTAAAAAGATTTTTAAATCCAAATTCAGCAAGGAGGGAGTGACAGGGATAAAGGAAGAATAAATACATCTTGGGGAAGATGACCTGCTGCAGGGTGCTGGTTTGTATCTGGTCAGTCTGATCCATCTGGCTACAGCTTAATATTTAGAGCAGTGCTCAGTGAAGGAAAGTGCTCTTGTTGACTACCAGGAAAGCTTCATAAAACCATGGGTTGTTTCATGGAAGGTGGATGTTTTGGTCCTGGCCCTCCTCAGGCTCTGCTCTGAGCCTGTTGTCACTAGCTTTTCTGGACTGTCTTGCCTTCCCATTTGGAGAAGACAGATGTGAAGCTGCTCATCCCCCAGTATATCAGCATTTGATGGCTCCAGTGTCGCTGCCTTAGGTTGCTGTCCTTGTAATGAGCAGCAGCCATCATCTGGGAACCAGCATGTTTATTAAATTGAATCCCAGCTGTCTTTCTGTGTGATAGCAGTCTAATTAAAGGAATGTAATCCCAAAGATCAAGTTCAGAGTGTTATGGTGGTGCAGGGGAGACTTCAGCTTCTGGTTCTAGGGGTGTGTTTTAGTGCTGGGCTGGAAATGCAAGTGAAAGATTATTTTTACTCCAGCTCCTGACTGTGGAAAGTAATTTCAGCCCTTGCAAGGGCTGACTGGAGACTGTTGGTGTCTCAGGACAGTGCTGAGCCCAACAGGAGGGCATCCCAGGGTGTGTGGTGACTGGGAACTCCCTGAGACAGTGTCCACATCCACCATAGCTGGAAGGGTCAGGGCTAGGAGGGTGCTTCACTGGAATTTGCTCAGAAGCATTCCATTGCTTCTTGGAATTTACTTAGAGAAATGATCAAGATCTTGCTTTTTACTAAAAAATTTCCAGTAGGTGTTATGGAGAGGCTGTGAATTTGTTGGGAGAAGTGCCCTGAGGGCTGGTGAGAAGTTGATGCAAAGTGTGTGTGCTTTTCTTTGCTGACCTACTGTGATTATTTTGCACTTGCAGTGACTTGGACTGGGCAGTATTTGAGCCAGACCTGCTGGTCACCAGTTCTGTTGACACCTACATCTACATCTGGGACATCAGGTAAGAATCAGGGTGTTTCTGCACTGCAGGGAATTAGGTGGACTCCTTTCCATGATTAGCAGCTTGCAGGGCAAAGCATGCACTGATGGCTGTTGCTCACTGGTGGGCTTCATCTGCTTCCCATGATCCCAAAGATCTGTTCCCTATTTTCAAACCAGTTCAGAAGGGCAGGAAAATGGTGTGATTAAGCCACTGCCATGCTCCTGGTTGAAAATACCAACTGGCTTCACTCCCTGCCCTCTTCAGATCTTCCTCTGGAGCTTTTCCTGGAACCCAAGGGTGTTTCTCCACCTGCTGGGTTTTTTTTTTCAGCTGAATGAATGAGCACTATTTCATGATCCTGCAGCCAATTTCCATGGAATTCAGTGGTTGTTGCTGATTTTTCCCTCAGTGATGGGAAGACTGGCAGTGGAATTCAGGAAGCTTTTCCTGTTCATGCCTTCCCTTGCTTCCTGGTGCTTTCTATCATGAGTCATTTCAGAGTAACAAATCTTTCCAAACCCACCAGTACTAAAACTCCACATTTTAGACCTGGGAAGCAAGGAGTTGGCACTGGGACTGCTGGGATCTCTTGCTGGCTGCACAGCAACTTTTTATGACCCCTGGCAAGTCACTTTGTTCCTCTCTGCCTCCTTTGCTCAGTTATAATAGCAGGATAATTGTATAACCCCACTGCACCAGGCTACCCTGAGGCTTGTTTAGCTCCTATGAAGCACTTAGATCCTTAGTTAAATGGTGCTTGAGAATGACTATATATTATTAATGTGTAATTAAAAGACACAGAGAGACAATAACTGCTGGTTGTGTTTTCCTGGGATGCTATCTAAGTGCCAAGCAACAAATAGTTTCTCTGAAGGTTGGTTATGGGAAGCCCTGCTTCAACTCTGTGCCCTTCCATCATTTTCTGTCTGTGTGTGTCACTTGGCCAGAAATGTTTGCTCAGGCAGCCTCTGCAACCCACTTGTGCTGTGAAGGGCTCTGAGCTTGCTGGGGTGGTGAGGTCCTGGGACTGCTGGTCTCCAGCAAGTGAACATCTTGCTGATGAAATGGCTGTCTCTGGTGATACCCTAGGGAGGTGGCCCTGCCCAAAGGGTAGCTGGAGGTTTCCTGCTTCATTTTTCATATGAAATAACTTTAGGTGGAAACTCTTAGAGGGAGAGGTACAGTTCATTCCAGAAAATGTTCTGCTTTTCAGCAAACATAGAATCCCAGACTGGTTTGTTTTGGAAGGGGCCATAAAGGTCATCTAGATCCAACCCTGCATGGGCAGGGACACCTCCCACCAGCCCAGGTTGCTCCAAGCCCCATCCAACCTGCCCTTCAACACTGCCAGGGATGGGGCAGCCACAGCTTCCCTGGGCAACCTGGGCCAGGCTCTCACCACCCTCACACTAAAGAACTTCCTCCTCATGCCTAACTTCAGTCTCCCTCTTCCAGTTTTAATCCCATGTCCTCTTGCTACATGTCCTTGTCAAAAGTCCCTCCCCAGAAGCTGCAGACAATATTCCTTATATTCACAGGCATTTTTCATGGGAGGGCAGGTGAATTCCTGAGGAGCTAAGGCCAAGGAATGAATTATTGCCTTGTTCCATGTCCTGGCTGCTTGGAGTTGCCATGGTGCTGCACTGCCTTCTGCCACCTCAGAATTTGGTCTTCAGAGCCTTCCCACAGCTGGGCTCATTTCTTCCTGATTTCCTGGTTACATGCAGGACATGAGGTTCTTGCACTGCAGTTGCTGCTCCATCTGCCTTCAATCATGGTCTGCAGGGGTTTGAGAAACACATCAGTGGCTTTTGTTGAGTTTTTCCACAGCTCTTTTCCTTCTAATCCTCCTGGGAAAGGCTTTTTTTGTTGCTTTCTGCAACAGTGCTTTATGAGCCCAGTGTTGCCTTGCCTGCCCAGCTGCAACAAGCCACCCTGTGCACATTTCTCCTCCCTCTGGTCCCTTCCAACCCCAACCTATGTCCTAAACTTGCTGCTGTGTGTGGTGACAAACCAGACTGGCTGTTGCACCTCCAGCAGGTCACCTTTCTTCCCTTTCATGTGGTGTATTTTGGTAAGCAGAAGGCACATGAGCTCCCAAGAGGCAGCAATAAGATTAGCAAGGAGCTCAGTGGGGAGGCTGGACCTGCTGGGTTGTGCTCACATCAGCCATATTATGTTTCAGGGACACCAGGAAGCCTACAGTCTCACTCTCTGCAGTTGGTAAGTATGGCATGTGTGTGATACATTGTTTAATACCTGTATGCAGTGTCCTGTGTCCCTGCTGCTCTTCCTCCCTCCATGCTCTGAGGCTGAATATGTTGGGGAGACATGAAACAATCCTTAGAATAGCTTGAATGAAAACAGAAAGGTTTTGGGAGGGAGGTGGTGAACCTGCAGCTCTTATCTGGAGTAAGTTGCTCCATCTGAGCTCATGGACTTGAGTAGTTTAATCAGGTCCAACCTGTGGCTGTAAACTGCAATATAGATCTCTAGGCATGTAACTGGGGCACTTTTTTTTTTTTTGCTTTGAGGTCCTCAGGACACAAAACACTTAAGCTGAGGAAATGGGAGTTAATACTTTTCATTTCCTGCTGGCTTCTGGGGAATCTTTCCTCTTGAACTGCTTTTCCTCTGCTAAGAACAGCACCTCCCAAGCCCAGCTCAAGGGTCTGTTGTGCAACTTTGGAATTGCTTGTTTTGATCTGCTCTTGTTTGTGCTGCAGCTGGAGCTTCCCAGGTCAAATGGAACAAGAAAAATGCCAACTGTTTAGCAACAAGCCATGATGGGGATGTCCGGATTTGGGACAAAAGGGTGAGTTGAGAGGCTCTGCAGCAGCCTGTGTGTATTCCCACTTAGTTAATACAGACATCCCTCTGCTCACAGACAAATACTGAGGAAAAATGTCCTGCTTTATCCCAAATCTCTCTTGTGGGTTGACTTAAACTGGAGGGAATTGGGAGCCTGAAGAGACCATGTAGAAAACCTTCCCCAGAAACCTTTCCCTTTAGCATTTTGCTTTCAATCTCATAATACTTGGCTATTTTACTGAGTATGAAGTGTAGTTCAGGGCTGCACTTGGTGACTGGAATTGACCACACCTTCACAGGACCTTTTCAGTTCTTTCTGTTGAGCTGCTTGCTTTTCCCCAGCAGGAGGTTGTTCTGCCTCTTGCCCTTGTTCAAATGTCTCTCGAAGCCAAAGAACTAGAACAGATTTCCTGTGCTGAGAAGGAAAATGTCTCTCCTTGCAGAAACCCAGCACTGCAGTAGAGTACTTGGCAGCTCATCTCTCCAAAATCCATGGTCTGGATTGGCATCCTGACAATGAATATACCTTGGCCACTTCCAGCCAAGACAACTCTGTCAGGGTAAGTGTGACCTCTGCTTGGGAGATGTCAGGATGGTGGAGCAGATGGCTTTCTGTGACTGCTCAGCTCTTGGGGACTGCTTGCCAGTGGTGACTTCTGAATCCTTATTTTCCAATTTCTGTGTTGGGCTAAGGCTGTGCTAACAGACCAGTCACTGCAGGATGGGTGCACATATATTTGCCACATCTCTGGTGGTGGTTTGGGTAGTACTGAAGCTGCAAACAGCCACCTCTGCCTGTTGCTTGCCAGAAGGGAGCTGGCCACACATGCCAGAAGAGCCTTCTCCCCAAAAATCAGTGTTACCAGCCTCAAACTGCCTACAGCAACTTGGGGAGAGATATCCCTGGGGTTCCCAAACTCATGTTTGGGTGATCAGTAAGAGACTGTCTGCAAGCATTGCTGTGCAGGGTCTTTTGCTTGGGGTACAGGGGGGACAGTGGGCCTTGTATGACAGCCAGATGGAGTTAGCTCACATTTAGCTGAGCTCCAAGGCAAGTGCAATTGGTGTGTGTTCTAGCAAAGCAAAAGGTTAGATTCTTCATTACCAAATTAGCAGTAACAGCAGGGTGGGCCTGCCTCCAGTCTGGGCTGGCAGCCTGCAGGGTGCCTTGGAGCTCTGAAAGCCCAAACAGGCTGCCTGTCTCCCTGCTTTAATGACTCAAGCTCTGATCACTGTGACTGTGACCCCAAGTCACACATTGGGGCGTTGCTGCCAGATGCTGGTGCTTTGGGGGTTTGGCATTTGGGGCCAGCTCTGCTCTTCATGAATGGCATTGCTAATGATGCTGCAGGCACCCTGGCATGATTGTTGCTCTGTCTGCAAGCCACGTGGCAAACTGCTGCCTGAAAGTATAGCCAGCTGACTCTTTGCTTGTCTTTTTTGTGTGTTTTGGGGCCTTTTTGAAGTTCTGGGATTACCGGCAGCCTCGGAAATACCTCAACATCCTTCCCTGCCAGGTTCCTGTCTGGAAGGCAAGGTACACGGTGAGTGAGTCAGCCCCACTTGCACTTGGAGACATGAAATAAAGAACTGTTGAAGGGCTTCTCACCAGTTCTTCTGCTGGACATGCTTACGTTGATTTTAAAAATCCCTTTTTGGTGCTTAAAAGGCCCAGCAAAGCAGTGTCTGCAATGGTGGCACTCAGGAGAAGGAATGAGCAGCAGTGTGAGATCCCAGTCTGAGGCATTGTCCTCCTAGGGGGGGGAAACTCAGGTGCAGGTGGCTCAGAAAGTGGCTGCTGCTCTTGTCCTGTTTTTCTTTTCAGTACCTGTGGCAGGGGTCTTCTGCCTTCTGAGTCTCAAAGTTATCAAGCATGCCACACTGGGCTATGTCAGATCTCCCTTTTAGAAATCAAGCACCCATCCACCTAAGAGCTAAGGCTCTTCACATCAGTCATACCCATCCTCTTCCCCTGACACCTGAAGGTGGCCTGAAGCCAGTGCTGTGCCTTGTGTCTTTGATCCCCTTTCCTCATCCCTCTGGTGGGGATGCAGGACTGGTTTCCAGAGTTCCTCTGAGCACTGTGACCCCTGAGAAGTTCTTGCAGCTCCAGGCAAACTGGTGTAAGGATCTCATGAAAAGACAAAGGTGAAAACCCTCCAGCCTCACAGCTGCAGAGTGAGGAAGCAGCAGAAAGGAATTATTAATCTTGAGCTGCATTGAATATCTCAGTGTGCTGCATCTTATCCCTTGTAAGAGACTAGTTTTGCACAGCCATTTTCTTGGACCCTCCCAGTTCTAGGCCTAGTTCTGTTTTGTGTTGAGCTCCTTTAAAATCCATTCTTGTTGCTGGGAAAAGGGAAAAATTAAGAGAGGATGGGAGCAGAATCCCCCAGGGCTAACTGGAAGGGTTTTTTTTTTTCCTCTCAAGCCTTTCAGCAATGGGCTGGTGACAGTGATGGTCCCCCAGCTCCGACGAGAGAACAGTCTTCTCCTCTGGAATGTCTTTGACTTGAACACACCTGTCCACACTTTTGTGGGACATGATGATGTGGTGCTGGAGTTTCAGTGGAGGAAGCAGAAGGAAGGTGAGTTCAGGGCTGGGTGTGTCCTCTCCCCTGTGCTGCAGCCATGGGCTAACCAGGGGTGTGGAGGCCTGGCTATGATGCTTATGCTGTCACCATTTCAGTCTTGTCTGTCTTTGGAGTAATTCCTGGTGTTTTCATGCCCTCCCTCCAAGTTACAGCTGTGTTGTACTTGTTTTTTGGCACTGCCCACACAAGCATTGTCCTGTTGTTTCCCTGCTAACAAAGCTGAGTAGGTCAATGATGATTCTTAATTGCTTCCACTCTCCTGTGAGTCTATTTTTAAATGGACCTCTTGGAATAAACTGTCCAAACTATTAGCTGGGTGCAGGAGTGCAAGTTCCCTTCCCTGCTCAAAGCTGCAGACTGACCAGTTAACCCCTCTGCCTCCAGCAGCAGCCCCCAGTGTGTCCCAGACCACAGACCTGGCCAACCCACCTTATCTGTGTGCTTGCAAAATCAGGGGAGGAAGAGTGTGGCACAAAGAAGCTGCTGCTGTTTGAGTTCAGTCCTGACTAAATTTTCCAGTGCAGGCAGCTAAATATAGGAGATTCCATGCTGGAGCACACAGAGCACAGCTTTGTTTCCAGCACCTCAGCTGCCATGGACAGAAGAAGCTTTGGTGTCACTTGTGCTGCTTTGCAGGGCTGTGTAAAAATTCTGGTCCAACCCTCTGCTACCAGCTGCTGGGGTGATTCAGTTCAGTCATCACCTTCTCATGACCTTGCTTTTCCTCTTTCAAAAAGAGAGAAGTGGTGTAAAACAGTGTTGGGATCTGGAGGCACAGTCCAAGCTTGTGAATTCAAGCAAGTTTGAACCACAGTGTGAGCTGAGTTAATATATCTGAGCCTGCAAGTCATGCTCATCTCCAGCAACATAAATCCATCATACCAGCATTCCAAGTCAGGTTCAATGCAGAGACAACCAAGATAGCACAGATCTCTTTCCACAGGACTGGATTTAGCCCCTGTGCCTCAGCAGGGGTGTGGAGGAAGCAGCTGTGCAGCAGCAAATTCCCAAATGCAGCAGCTGCTGGACAAGGGGAAATTCAAACTGTATCACAAGGCCTAAACATGGGCATAAATAAGTCTGTGTACCTTCATCTGTTGACAGATAGTATGTGGCTGGATAGATTTCATTACAACCTGAGCTTGTCTTGGCTTGATCCAAGTCTGAGAAGGAAAAAGGGGGGAGGGTAGAAGCAGCTTCTCTTAGCTTAGAAATGTTTCAAAACACTTCAAACTCTATGATGAACTAAAAGGTGTTTCGATTTTCTACTTATATAAAAAAAAAATAAATCAAGCTGGTTTGGAACTGGATGATTCCTTCTGCTTAAATAAGTGTTGGAGTAGAGTTTGAAGGAAGTTTCATGAACCACATTTTATTTCCTTCCTCCTTTTCCCATGGGAATTATACCCCATGCAGGGGTGTGGTGGCCCTGGTGCAGGGCAAGACTAAAAGCCCCCAGGTCAGGTCGGAGTGAACCAGGACTCACTCTGCCTTTTGGTTCAGTATCTTGGCTGTTGGGTCTCCTTGCTGGAATCTGGGTATGCCAAGTGCAGGGCTGAGATGGTCTCTGTTTTTAGCAGGGTCTGCAAGTTGTCCCTGTCCTTTTTAGGTTCCAAAGATTACCAGCTGGTGACGTGGTCCCGGGATCAGACTCTGCGGATGTGGCGGATTGACTCTCAGCTGCAGAGGGTGTGTAAATGTGTTTGCTCCCCAACTGTAGGCTGTTCTGGATTCACTTCCCTTTCCTCACGCTCCCAGTTGCTCCTCAGGTATCCCAGAGCTGCAGACACAGAGCTGCTTCACTTTCCTCCTCAGCTCCAGCCCAGAAACATCCCCAAGGAGACCTGTGAGGTCTCTGTGCCTCAAAAGCTCTGTGAAGTGCAAGGTCCCTTGGTTGTGTAACAGTAAGTGTACAAGCTATGTGGGGAAAGTGGAGAGCAATTACTGCTTGCATT
>NW_009953392.1:286604-288627 GCF_000747805.2 Chaetura pelagica | reverse complement strand
CTGCTGAAGGAGCCACCTCCATGGCTGCAAGGCTGTTTGAGTCTTCTCTTGGCATTTTAGATGTTGGGTACATGCAGGGATTGTGCCTCCACATCTTCCCCTTGTTGCCATTGCCTCTTAGCCTGGTGCAGGTGAATCCTGCTGTCCTACCTGGCAGCAGGTACAAATTGTTCATGCAATTACTAGATCAGCTGGGTCAGACCAGAGGTTCATGTGGCCACCATGGCCCATGCTGCTCTCTCTCACCTTCAGCTGTGGATGTCATGGAAGAGGATAAGAATGAGGCAAGTATGGGTGATGTTTCCCTCAAGTTCCCTGCCAGCCTCCACTTTGCAGCTTAGAGGCTCCCTGAGTCTAGCATCCTTGTGTTTGACAGAGCTTGATGAGTTCCACTTCCATAGACTTGTGCTGCCTTTGCTTGGACCCCTCTGCATTTTTGTCATCTTAAACATCCTATGAGCAAGGAGTTTCATGGCTTTTCTGCCTGTTGTATGGAAAACCAGCTCCTTCCATTGGTTTATTTGGCAACCTACTGGTTTCATTACATGGCAGATGAGCTAAGCAGCCACCTTGTCTCTCCTGCCTCCATCATCTCTCTCCTCAGCTGCCTCCTTTTTCAAGTCAAAAAGTCTTGTTTTACTTCATCCCTTGTGTGAGAACTTCAGTTTTCCTTTTGCCCTTCATGACCCTTTTTCAGTTCTGCTGGATACTTCTTGGGTTGATAACTTGAGCTTTGTTCTTCCCAAAGAATTCCCAGTACTGGTTTTATGTTTTTTTTAAATGGGCAGGAATAATTCCATGAAAAGATCTGCTTCATCTGCCTTCTGCATCTTGTTCCCTCAGTCAGCCTGAACTTGTCATTTTTTTTTCCCCCTGGATTGCATCTTGTTCCCTCAGTCAGCCTGAACTTGCCATTTTTTTTTCCCCCTGGAAGCATTGCTTTGGATTTATCTGAACCAAAGTTCATCTTTCATTTGAATGCAGTTGCTCCTGGAAAGTTCTTCTGTGATTGTTTGCAGTCAGCCACTCTTGCTACTAGCCTGAACAACTTGGTGGCATCAACAAACCTGGTCATGTTGCTATTCACCTCCTATTCCAGGTTTTTAATGAATCTCTTTGAGAAGCATGTGTCCCAGCACAGATCCTGCAGGAGTCCTGCAGGTCTGTAACAAACCTTCTCTGTGAAAAATGACCTTTCTTTCCTACCTGATATATTTGTGAAGATTTGATTCCTTCCCTGCCTTTAAACCAATTGTTCATCTGTGTCAGAGCCTTCACTCCTCTTTTGTCCTTGTCTTTGGATCAAACAACACACATGATGGCACCTTGCTGGTGAGCAATGCTGTGATTTGTTACATTGCAACTTATCCTTTCTCCTCCCTATACTTTTGTTTCTTTATCTTCCCTGTTTTTTCTTGTGTTGAACTTAAAATACAAGTTTTCATGGGCTCTTTTTGGTGCAGGACCTAGAGTACCAGGGTTCCTAGTATGTATCTGAGTCTCTAGGTCCTACTGGAGTGTAGTTATCAACAGCAGAAAGTGTGCTAGTTATAACCTGTGTAGAAAAATGAAACCAGTTTTGACTAATTCA
The DNA here is from genome assembly GCF_000747805.2 of Chaetura pelagica. Classification (NCBI taxonomy): domain Eukaryota; kingdom Metazoa; phylum Chordata; class Aves; order Apodiformes; family Apodidae; genus Chaetura; species Chaetura pelagica. Next base: position 287,036 of record NW_009953392.1, on the reverse strand, counting down.
TGGAATTAGTCCTATCATTAGTTTGGATTAAAGTAAACCCTCTGTTACTTAGACTGGTTCTGTCAAGTGGCTTTAAGTGAGCAGATTTGTCCAGGCTGTCTGAGGTGCCAGAGGTGAGGGTGCTGGAAAGTGGAAGATCACTTCTTTGTCCCAGAAACAATGCTGAGGTCTCAGTGATGACAGTTGTGTGGACAAACCTGCCTTGCAAACCCAACTCCCTGCAGAAATGAGCTGCTTAGGGGTGGCTCTTTCTGCAGCTTGGTTTCCATTGTGCAGCGTGTGGATGTGCTTGATCTTTTCAGCTGTGTGCTAATGACATCCTGGATGGAGTGGAGGACCTCATTGATGGCATTTCTCACCTGCCAGAGCCAGACAAGACCCTTCACCCCCAGGACTCTGAGCCCCAGCATAACTCTGGGCATGGGGAGGAAG
>NW_009953392.1:256267-286561 GCF_000747805.2 Chaetura pelagica | reverse complement strand
GGGAAGATGATGCATCTTGTTATAAAAAGGAGATGTTGTAGACAAAGCACAGACTGGTGCTGTTTCAAAGACCCTGGGAAGAGGGAAAACACAGGGGGTTTCTCAGCATGGTTCTCTCTCCTCTAGCAAAATGATGTCATTTTAGTTGTAAAACAGAGCTCTTCCTTGTCACTGATCTCATTTAATTGTCTTTAGGGTTGTAGTTCTGGCCTGCTGGCAAAAGTAAGGCTTTTAAGAAGGTTAGAGTAGTTTAAGCTGAGACATGAGCCCACAGGTGAGTGTGTGGGTAAGGGACTCTGACACAAGCTGCTCCTCACACCTGGTACCTACACACTTCTGCTGGGGTCACTGTGGGAATGGATCTAACAGAGATGTGTGGCAGGATCACCTTCCATTCACCAGAAGCAGCATGGAGACAGCTTGTGGGTTTTTGTGTCTTAAGGAGAGGTGGCTGAAGGCTGGCAGAGCAGAGGGGAGGATGGTCTCTCTGACTTCCAGGTTCCAGATGGGTGGATGGGAATGGGTCAGAGGCTTTAATGGAAAGCATTGGTTTGACTTTGTGGAAGAGGAGGATGTGAAGAGGCAGGGCTGGTGTGGTTAAAGCTCTGGCCAGGCTTAATGTACAGGGTGTTAGTGTTTGAAGAGTGTTAAGTGTCAGAACAGAAGAGCTTGCAGCAGCTGAGACCCGTGGGGATGGTGTGCATGTGGAAAAGCTGTCTTAGAGGTTCTAATACTAATCAGTATCTAATACTGAGGAAGAATTGGGGGTTCCCATGTCTCTGTGTCAGTTTGGGTTGAAATGGACAGTTCCTTCCTGTGTTGTAGCAGAGGGCTGCAGTGGATCCCCCAACTGGAGGGAGGGACAGGTCTAATACCTGGCCTCTGAATAAAGGAGCCAGCTGTGAGGTCTGTTGGGGAAGGCATCTCTTCCTAACTGGAAGTTTCCTGCCCAAATCCCAGTGAAATTCCTCTCTGCCACCTTTCCTACATGACAGCAGAACAAGTTTCTAAAAAGTGCCAGCACCTCTGTCTGCAGGAGGGATCTATAATGTGATAGAAAAAGCCCCAGTTATGGGTGCTCCCCATCTGTGGGGAAGCACAGCCCTCTTGCTGGAGCTGAGAGCATGAAGTGTTCTCATTCTGGCTGCCTGACCTTTCCTTTTCCACTGCAGAGACTCTTTCACTGTCCTGTGTGGTTTCTGTGTGGGTCTGGCCTTGGTTCAGGCTGTTCAGGTTTCCCTTTGTGGCTAAAGCGAATGAAACTGGCTTTTCTGTAGCAGGGTAGATTTTGCTACAAATAACTGTGACCACAAGATCAATGCATAAGCAAATCCCTGGGTAGGGATTTCACTTTTTTCTGACCTAAAAGCTGTTGTGGGCTGTGGGTGTTTCAACCTGGAGGCTGAAGCTGCATTTCAGCTGCAGACAAAGTGTTCATGTTATATTAGCAAAGCACTTGGGGGGAGCTTGGAAAAGAGCAGTGGTCTGCAGAGAAATCAGAAAGCCCACCACACCAGCTGTGTCCTCAGTTTACAGCTCTCCTCACTGGCTGCTGCCTGTAGAGGATCTTCAGGAATGTAGACAAATATGTGGGCTTTTAGGGATTAGAAACTAGCTGGAAGGGAATGGGAGGAACAGAAAAAGGGAGAGCACTGCCTGTGTTGGGAACCTCAGAAATAAGTTTTCAGTGAGCTGTTATTATCTTCCTGAAAGTCACTGGTTTTCCTTTAATACCTTTTCCAGCTGCCCTTAGTGAAGTATATCCAAGCACTACACAAAAATTGCAAACTGGAATGAGTAGCAAAGCATCTACAAACTCAGCAGCCCACTGGGCAGCAGTCAAAGCAGATATATTTGTCCCAGCAGCAAAGCCAGGCCCAACAGCTGTGAAAGGGCAGCTTTTTGCATCTCTTCTCATTTATTTTTGCTAGGAACAGTCTGTGCAGTATGATACTGCAAGGATGGGAATGGCAGCTGAGTGATCAGGGCTTCCCTCGTGTCCTTGGAACCATCATTAAAGAATCCATTTGGTTGTCTTAGGAAGTGGGGCCACAGTGAAACCCCCTTCAGAAGGAGCTGTCACTGCCCTAAGAGGGGGACACATGAGGCCAAAGCCAGGCATGACCACAAGCAGAGAGCAATTCCTCTGAAACTCAGTCAAGTTTGCTGTCTTAACCATAATTCCTTGTGTCCTGCAGCACTTGGCTTGGTTGTTTAAATGGATTCTGGCCTATAGGGGTTATTGTCCTCCTGGAAACTGTTGGAACCAGGCAGCTGGAGTCTTTAAAGACCATTAAAGCACTAGAGTGCTTTGCAACATTAAATGCAAACTGCTGCTGCAAATAAATTAAGCCTCTACTGGGGCCAGAAATACCCTCTTCACTCTCCCAAAGCCTTATTATGCTTTGGAAGGGTTCTCTGAAAGCCAAGAGTGGTGTGGTGTGAGTCCTAAAGATCAGAGCTCCTCCTGGAGACAGCTTTGGCAGCAGTTCTTTCCCACTGAGCTGAAAGGCTCCTGTTCAGCTGTTTGTGGCTCTGGCAGTATTGTGTAGAGAGGAGAAGGGGTCTCAAATGAGTAGGGCTGGACCATTTAAGGCTGCACAGAGTCCTGGCAGCTTCTGTGACCTTCCTGGGAAGCCTGTGTGCAGACAGGTTTGGTTTTCTGTAGAGCAAGACTCAGAAGCCTGCCTCTAAACACCAGCTGAGACCTTCCAGCTCACAGGTCTCTGCCAGGTAAAGCTCATACCTCCACATGAGCAGAGGAAAGCCTGCTGTCTTGCCTGCCTCCTGGCAATTGCTTGCCAAAAACCTGTCTGTCATAGCTTGTCTTAACCTGTTCTCCATCTTCCTGTCAGCCTTAAAAGAAGATTTCCTGAATGACCCCCTGGTGGGAAAGAAAACAGACCAGCTGGGGCTGCCTCAGACACTGCAGCAGGAGTTCTCCCTGATCAATGTGCAGATCCGAAATGTCAACGTGGAGGTAAAGACTTTCCTCTCTCTGCAGGGGCTGTGGGCAGGCTGGCTCATCCAGGCTTTATGGGGAACCTTTTATTTTTCCCCTGTTTAAACAACGTTTATGGGGGTGCAGAGGAATTGTCCTCTCTGCACGAAAGGAAGTTGCAAAGTCCTTGGAGATCTAACCGCAGAGCAGTTGCTTTTCCTCACAGATGGATGCAGTGAGTCGGAGCTGCACGGTGTCTGTGCACTGTGGCAACCACAGGGTCAGGATGCTGGTGATGTTCCCTGTCCAGTATCCCAACAATGCTGCACCCTCCTTCCAGTTCATCAACCCAACCTCCATCACGGCGTCCATGAAGGCAAAGCTGCTGAAGGTGTGTGGGGAGTTTTATCCTGTCTTTCTAAACTCACTCTAAACAATCAATGCCTAGATTGTTGACACAATAAACCACCTGCCCTTGCTGAAGACATCCCCCAGGTCACTGTGAACACTGTGGAGCTCCTGGGGTTGAAGGTTTTGTCTTATCATTGAATGGTTTGGCTTGGAAGGGACCTTAAAGATCATTTAGTCCCAACCCCCTGCATGGGCAGGGACACCTCCCACCAGCCCAGGCTGCTCCAAGCCCCATCCAACCTGCCCTTCAACACTGCCAGGGATGGGGCAGCCACAGCTTCCCTGGGCAACCTGGGCCAGGGTCTCACCACCCTCAGAGTGAAGAGTTTCATCCAAATGTCTGATGTAAACTTCCCTTGCTTCAAGTTTGAAGCCATTTGAAGCCATTTTGTGTGTGTTCCAGATACTGAAAGACACTTCCCTGCAGAAAGTGAAGAGGAACCAGAGCTGCCTGGAGCCCTGCCTGCGTCAGCTGGTCTCCTGGCTGGAGTCTGTTGTGGTATGGAGAACTGCTTGGGCTTTCTGCCCTACTTTTCTTGTCTTCCCCCACATCCCACACTCCTGACTCTGCAGTGAAGAATCCAGCCTCATGAGAGGTGTCAACAGCCCCCTGTGAGTGGCTGTTCCATTCGTGGAAGCCCTTCTGATTCATGTTGAAGACAAGAGAGTGGATGATTAGAAGTGTTTTGTTTCTGAAAATCAGGCCCTGAAGGTTTGTTTGCCTGGGGGAACTCCTCCTGCTCACTGCTCTTCAGGTCACCAGGAGTAGCTGGGCTTTGGAGCATGGGAGCTTCCCAGCTCTGAGCATATCTCAGGGTGCCAGGGCATGGTTCTCATCCGTGAGAGAAGAGGCCTGAGGGAGATGGTGGATTCAATCTGAAAGGCAATGGCTGATGGTACCTTCTCAGTTTGAATCCAAGATCCTGCTTGTCCTATTCTAGGATCTTTGTTTTCATCCCTTGGGGGGAAAAAAAAACAAACAGCTTTGAAAGTCTGTTGTTTTGAAGCCTTGTGCTGAGGTTTTGTAGGGATGATAAATCCAAGTCACACTCTGCCCTTAGCTGAGAGATCTGATACCTACTCAGCATCCCAGTGTCAGATCTCTGTGTGGGTGAAGTGTACCAGAGTGGGGGTTTTTCAAGACACTTGAGAAATTCAATAAACCTCCTCAGGTTTCCTTTCAGAAAGGTTTTGTTCAGGGTTGGTTTTTTTTTTTTCACATGGAAAGGCTTAATTCTGTTTGTTTTCAGCAGTGGTGTTGTCAGAGAGGGAACTTTCTCTGTTGTGTGGAAGTCTGATGACTCAAGCCAGGCACTGCTGCCTTAGAGAATTCCTAAGCTGTGCTCTTTATGCAGATAAATGCAGATTTCTGCCAGAATTTCTATGGGTAGGCTTGAGGTCCCCCAGTATTTCACACCACCTGCCTTCCCCATTTCAAGACTCCCAATTTCCATTTGATCCTGCACAGTTTTGTGGTGTTCCTATTTCCTTCACCCACATCACCTCCATGTCTTGAGAATCATATCCAGAGTCTGAAGGTGAGATTTTTCTGTTGAGTTTCTCACTGCTTCACCTCCAAGTGAGCTCAGTGTTTCAAACATGGCTGTGGTGGGAGAGAAATCTTTGGCCAAGCAGCCAAAGAAGCTCATTCCTCAAAGCTCTATATGCTTGCAAGTGCTTTTGCAGCCAGGGCTGTAACCATGCTCTGTCCTTGACCTGCTCTGGCTCCAAAGATGAGCTGCTTGGTGCTTCCTGCAGCATCAGGAGTGTGACCTTGGCTAACTTCTGTTTCAGAACCAAGAGGACAGCACATCCAGCAATCCCTATGCTCTGTCAAACTCTGTGACCCCCCCTTTGCCCACCTTTGCCCGGGTCTCCAATGCCTATGGCTCCTACCAGGACTCTAACATCCCCTTCCCACGGACCTCTGGAGCCAGGTTCTGTGGTGCAGGTTAGAAACTCTGTCACTGATCTGTTTTCAGCAGATACCTGGGGAATGGGCCTTTTCATATCTTGGGGAGCACTTGCCTCTGGGTTTGGTCATTGTGATAAATGTATAAATGGGAGTAGTTAGCAACTGTTGGCATGTAGAATTAAAAGATTTGCAAATCTAGGACTTGTTGGAGATGGCCTTTGGCTTGTGGCATGACAGAGGCATTGACAGACCTTTACAGGAGACTGGGAATAGCTGTTTTCCTTGCCTAGTTCTTTCCAACTTGCTGGATTTATTCTGGCTCTCAGTCTTCATAGAACTACTGTGATTTAGGCTTGATCTTTACCCCTTGTTGAAACCATATTCTTGTTACTAATGTTTTTGTTCTCACTCTGCACCCTTTCTGTTGTCCCAGATAGCTTTCCCAAGGTCATTAGGAAAATTCTTCTAACTGGGAGAGGGGGGTACAATCATGTCCAGGTTTCCAGGAGAGCATACAGTGCAAAAATCATCCTCCAAAAAACAGGTTCAGGTCTGAGTAAGAGCTGCTGAGCTTCACTGAGCTGTTTCAGATGCAACCATGCCTCCTCCAGACCTGACTGCACCCCAGACTGGGCATGTTTTGAAAGCTGCTTTTCATCCAGGCAGCACCAAATTCCCACGAAAATGAAACCAGGGTAGTATTGAATGGAAGAGGCTCAGTGAAACCTGAAACTCCTGCAAGAGTGGGTGGCTGAAGACTCTTGAGGTGCTGTAACAAATGGGGTAGAGCCTGGGAGAGGGCATTTTGGGGTTGACTTCAAGTGGTTTGGGTTATCTTTCCAAGAGAAGGATCATACAAGCTGCAGTGCTTTCTCTGCACCTCCCTGACCTCTGGAGCATCAAAGTGCTTGTCAAGTCCTGGTGAACAGTTAAAACATGAGTATGTGTTTGTTCATTTCCCTTTACTGCCTCTTCTCTGACATCTCTAAGCCACTTGAGCTGAGGCTTTTAAGACAAGTCACCTCGGCGAAACCTGCTCTTAAATGGGTTTGTAAGGAGTAGGTTTGAGGAAGTGAGTTTTTCTACTTGCACTTGCAAAGCTCTCAGGGTAGAGGATAAGCACCCAGCCCTTTGGCTGTACCTGAATTGACCAGGTTTCCCTGGGTAACCTGTTTCTCCTGGCCTGTGTCCTGTCTCCTCAGGGTACCTGGTGTACTTCACGAGACCCATGACCATGCACCGGGCAGTGTCTCCCACTGAGCCCACACCCAGGTGAGTGCCACTCTCAGAGGGGTGGGAAGGCAGGAGGAGAGCATCACATCCTGGGCTGGATCTTCTGGCCCTCAGAAAGCAGTGACCTCTAGTGTTAACTGTGCCCTCCACACAGGTCCCTGGCATCCCTGGCCCTCAGCAGAGGCTCCTTCTTTCAACACGCCTCAAACACAGCTAGCACCTTGGGTTGGTGGAGATGCCAGTGTGAGCCTCCAGGGCAATCTGGTGAGTCTAAGCTCCTGAAAAGGATATTCTCTTGTGTCTAGGTCCCTGTCAGCTTTATCAGCCTACCATAGTGGCCTCATCACCCCCATGAAGATCCGCACGGAGCCTCCGGGCAACCTGCGCCTCTACAGCGGGAGCCCCACGCGCAGCGAGAAGGAGCAGGTCTCCATCAGCTCCTTCTACTACAAAGAGAGAGTAAGTAGCAGGCCAAAAAGCCTTTCCCAACACTTCAGCCTTTGGGGCCTGTATTCCTGTCACATAGCTGTGAGCATTGCTGGTAACAGAAGCTTCATGTGCCTCTCAAGAAGGCATCCTCTTACAGGCAGCTCTGTAAAAATGTCACGTGGATTTACCTCCTATTAGTCAAGTCTTTACTGATCCTCTCCAGCATTTGACCTGCTTGTTTTGATCTCTACACTGACCATCACAGCTTTTTTTAGTGTGTTACAAGGTCTCCCTTTGCATTACATAGGGTTAAAATCTCACCCTTAAGAAGCTGCAGTCTCCAGTAAGTACACAGAGGCAACTCAGCTGTTCTCTGCACTCCCTGATGTATGTAACTGCAAAGGGTTGTGGCTCTCTGCAGTTTACTGACAACCCCTCCAGGATTATGGGTTATATTTGGGTTCTTTGTGTTACAGATGTCTCTTTCAGGGACATATGGCCTTTTGGATTGTTTGAAACAAAAATAACTCCTACATGATTCTCCAAAGATCTTCCAGTCCACGTGCTTCTGGTTTAGGTGTAGGTCTTGCTGTAGTTGCTGTTTACAGGCAAGGCTTTTTGGGGAAGAATGGGATTGTTTTCTTCTGGGATATAGTGAGGGTGAGGAACAACACCCTTTAGTAACTGTAGGATGGCTGTAGGGTAGTCCTGAAGCAGCTGAGGGCCCAGAGCAGATGCTGTGGGAGCAACTGGCTGGGCAGCTTGCTCAGAAGCAAGTTCTCTATGCTTCAGCAGGGGGTGAAGTGGCTGGCAAAAATAGGGCAAGCTTCCAGAGAGCCTGAGAATTCAGGGCACTGGAGTAGTCTGTGTTGAGGGCACACATCTGCTGCAGCAGTAGAGAGCTTCCAGGTACCCCCAGGAAAGCCAGGAGTTGTCTGCACTCTGCTGCAGTGGAGTATGGGAACTCCTATCCCAGGAGCAGAGGGAAGGTCAGAGCCTTGAGTTCTCATCCTTCCTGGGCACCTTAAGAGGTCTTAATTTTCTGGTAGTCCTGGACATGACAGCTGACTCCTCTGGGTCTGTCCTGCTTAGGTGACATGACCCATGGGGTCACCTCTCCCCATTGCAAGCTTTTCCTCCAGAGAGACTTTTGGAATTCCAGTTCTATTTTTTTTTCCCCCCACACAAACTTCTTTTTGATGAGAAAACAAAACAAAATAAATGGTGCTGCCTGGTGCAAGAATTGCAGCCTGGTCTAGTCTTTGCAGGAGAGTTGATATTTAAAGAGCTACCTCTGTGCTCTGCAATGTGCTTGTTTCTGACACAGACAAGGCTAAAAATAACATGTGGAAGCAGCTTGGTGTGATTTTGTGTGACCTGGCTCCCCAGCCCTTGTATTGATGGCAACAAGATTTTTGTCAGGGAGGGGAAAATGTCAAGAGAACAAAGCTTGTGTGTAGCCATGGCTGCTGAAAGAGAGAATTCCTGTGTTCCCCTTGCCCCTGCCAAGCCAACTCCTGGCATGCTGGGTTGGAAGAAGTGTAAGGGAGCTAGCTCAGATGGTCTTGCAGATTAAACAGTTTTAAAAATACCCAAAAAACCCTGTATATCTCCCTTCAGCAAAGGTTTTTTGATTCTACAGGAGTTGTCACAGGCTCTATTAGGTGAATGCTACGTATTTTTGTCACTTCATGGTGAGGATTTTAAACAGCCCAGACTCTGAGTCTAGTTGACTCCTTGCTCTGAAGCTTGGATTTTATATTTGATTGAAATAAAAATTGACGTGTGTTTAAAACTCTCATGGCATAGAACTTCAGCCCCCAAACTGAATTTGTCAGGGAGAAGCAGGTATTTAAATCCCATGGAGCAACCCACTGTTGGCAAACAAATGGAATTTGCCCCTTACTAGACAGGCAATATGTCATGTTCCCAGAAAGGCAGGAGATTTTGCTGAACTCCAGAGATCTGCTTGGAAAACCAAATTGAAACTAAATCTGGCTCTAAGCCTTTCTGTGCTCATTTAAGTGTGTGTCTGTATATATATATACACACACTGATGCACACATTATATATATATAATCTCACTTTTTTATTCACACATGCACAGTCCTCCTTTCTTCCTCCCTTTTTTAATTTTCACTCCTCAGAAAAACCCCAGGGAAGTGCAGCAGTCAGCAGAAAGGAGGAGCTGGAGCTGTGCTGCACCAGTGGCATTCCCAACCTGGAGTCTCTCAAAGAATCTCAGAATTGTTCTGGTTGGAGAAGACCTTGAAGATCAAGTCCAACCATTAACCCAACTCTGAAGTCCAGAGCTAACCCATGTCCCTCAGCACCACATCTACACAGCTTCTAAACTCCAGGGATGGGGATTCCACCACCTCCCTGGGCAGCCTGGGCCAGTGTTTAATGACCCTTTCAAGGAAGGTGCCATGGCTGTTTCTCCCCCCAGTTAGAGGATTGTGCCAGTGGGGACCTGGGGACAGGTCAGCCTTGCCTGAGGGCCAGGAGTGGTGACAGCATGCTTCCCATGGAGGAGTTTGGCAGGGCTTGGAACCTGCTGCCTCTCAGGACATCCCTCAGGCTTTACCTGACACCCACCTGCTCAGAGACCCCTCAGACTCCCAGCACCTGGGAGGGTAGGTTGGCAGCAGTGGCTGCCCACAGGAGAGCAGGACTTTGAAGGGAGCCTGAGCTTAGTTTTGCTGCTTATCATAGAATCCTAGATGAGTTTGGGTTGGAAGAGAACTTTGAGGTCATCTAATCCAACCGCCCCACGGTGAGCAGGGACATTTTCAACTAGATCTTCTCCAGTATACTGAATATCCTTCACCTAACCCTTTTCTCCTTCTTTTGTAAAACCTGGTGGAGAAAGCTTCAGCAGAAAGCTGCAATCATCTTCTCTCCCTTCCTGAGGGGCCAGCCTCACCCCTTGGCTCCTTGCCTGCAGGGTTCTCCCACCACTGAGGGGCACAGGAGGGGGGGAAGGTGAAGCCTGAAGACATGGCTGGTGGCCCCCCCTGCCTGTCCTCAGCTGGAGAGAAATGCAACATGCATTGCACGTGGCACAAATAACCCTTTTTGTTGGTGTTGAGTCTTGCAGAGCCATTGTGGGACTTCTTTTTATTTTTCATGTCATGTGCTTTGAGAAATGCCATTTGTTGTTGCTAGAATGATTTGTTGAGTACTTTGTGGAATGTCTGCAAGTTTGTAGTGGAAGCCTCCTTTGGAGCTGTGCTGCATAGCCAGGGAGTTTGATTGCTCACTCAACCTGAATGAGTCCCTCAACCCATCATGACAAGTTCCACGTGGCCCTGCCAAGGTGCAGGGCCTCTGTGTCCCCTCCCACACCCTGACACGTGCCTTTTATTATTTAAAATGAACAGTTGCAGCAGGTTCCAGTGAGTAAAGTCCTGGAGGATGTTAAAGGACTATCTGAATAAGCAGGAGTGTTTCTTCAGCTTCCTGCAGTTTGCACTTGGTCTTCCTCTTCAACCAAGAGGAGTTAAAACTGGTTAGAGTAGGAACCTGGCGTGTGGAGCACCAGGGTGTTACCCTGTCAATTCATGCCACGAACAAGGTCCCATGAAGCAGTTCAGTGCTTCTTGCAGTGATCCAAGGCTGGGAGGAAGACTTGGTTCAGATTGGAGGTTTGTTGAGGTGTTCCAGGGAGGCTGGTGGGGGGCACAGACCCAGCAACCCTCACCCTGCCAGAGGGAACAAGGTGCAGCACCATCGTGTGTGGAGGAAACCGGGGGTTTGCAACTGTTTGGTTGGGGAACAGTATCTTTTTGTACTCTGCTGGTTCAGGGCACTTTTCATTTCAGTTGATTGACCTCTGTCTTTAATTTTCTTGGTGTCTTTCTTCCCTTCTCCTGGGTATAACCTTTTCACACACAGATGTCTCCTCGCTCTGCCCGGCGACGTTGGTCCATACAAGCAATTAACGACTTCCCGGTACTGTGAGCTGTGCTAATCACTGTCCTTGATATATCCCTGTCTTCTGCCCAAGGGCCCAAGAATAAAATGCCACCTGCCTGCCTTTGAGTAACCTGCAGAGAGGTGGGGGGCTTGCACTCCACACAGGACCTTCGGTGAGAGCCAACAGGAGCAGACACTTAATTTGCAGGGTACAAACACTGCCCCGCAACACGCCCGTTTGACCTGGCCCAGGAGTCAGGAGAGGATGCCAAAGGGTAGTTTGAAGTGTAAGGCAAGATGAACCTTTAAAACACAAGAGTGCACTGCAGGGGAGCTGAACAATTACTGTGCATCATCAGCCAACTGATGAGAGTGACAGTTGAGCACCTCATTTCTGAGAAAGCTGAAGCCTTGCTGGAAAGGGAGAGTCACTCAAGAGCTGTGGAGGAAACTGGTTGATTTGCTGACAAATGATCTGTCATCTCATGCAAATGAGCTGCCTATTCTCAGCACAATGCAACACCAAGTCTTCTTTCCTGGGGCAATAAATAGAACTTGTGAATTTTGCCATCTTCTCCCAGCCCTTGGAGTCACACCACCCTTCATTTAGTTGGAGTGGTTGCTCTTCCAGCCCCCCTGGCAGGTACCCACCTGCCTTTCCTAGTCATTTGCCATTAGTCAGGCCCCTGAACATCATTCCTGGGAACATCTTGATGATACCAGCATTACTCAAGCTGTTTTGTAACTTTGGGCCATTGCTAGCTCATCCCTCATCTGCCAAGCATAGGTAAAGTTTGAAAAACCCCACTTCAATTTAAATATTATCTCTTCAGGTTCCTTTTTCTTAATATCTGTGTGAACAACTTTTTTCACAGCTGCTGTCCTTCATGCTATCTCTTCACAAGGCAGCAGGGAATAAAATAGACACCTGTAACACCTAATTTAACTTGGTGTAATAGGATCAAGCCTTCCTAATTACAACAGCTCTGAGACTATACCTGGCAAATAGGTGAAAGAAACCAGAAGTAATTTACTTGACTCCATCGAGTCTTTTTGCAAAGAGCTAATGAAGAAATGTGAGCAGTGGAGGCAAGAAATGACATTTTGTCTTGGATCAGGAACAGGCTGAAAGAAAGAAAACCAAGCAAGGAACTTGCCAGCTCGTGGTGTGGTTAATTGTGATGCACAAAGAGCCCCAGTTTAATTCCCTTACCACTGGCCTGCAGGGAAGAGCAAGTAGTGCTAAAGTTATAATTTTGTCTAATTTATCCTTAGAAATGATACATCCAAGCCTTGAAGAATTGGTTGTGTTTGTGGATCACCTTTGGAACAGGCTGATCAACCTCTCTGAAGTGGGGAGTGGTGCTCAAGGTGAAGATGCAGGCACAAAGAGGAGTGGGTTATTTGTGCAGACCTGGTGCCTGCCTTCTGGGCAAAGAGCTCAGCAAAGCTCATGGAAAGCAGGAGCTTAGGAAGCCTGGAAGAAGGAATAATTCCTTATTTTTTTCAAGGTAGTGCCTACCCTCCAATTCAGAAGTGCCTGGTGCTTCAGGGCAGGTGCCAGCTGATAATTGGTGGAAGCTGTAAAGAAATAGCCCTACAGGGGGGCATTCAATTCAAAAGTGCCTCGGATTTTTTTAGCCCCCTTGTGGAAGGTGCCTGGTACTGTGGGTGAGTCTGGCAACAGTAAATGTTGATTATTTTGAAGAGAAAATCCAGGCAGGGCTGCATGACCTGCCTGGGGGGAGTTAATCTGGAGGCAGCTGCTGGGCATACAGGAGTGTAGCTTTCTGCAGGGAGGCAGGGATTTAAAAAAACTACTTCAAAACTAACAAGAGGAGCAACCTGAACCTGATTTTGGCCAAGTCTTAACTCCTGATTTTGTAAATACCTTCTTGCAGCTTCATCTTTGGCATCAGATCTGTCCCCTCCTTCCCTTCGTCCCACTAACACCAGTTTACACCACGAACCCTGACATTTTTGCAGAGCCTTGTGCCAGAGGGGCATTTTGGCAGGCACTTGACATTTAGGGAAGCTGCTGCTTGCAGCCCTGCCTGGGTTAGCAGGATCCCAGGCACACACACCCAGGTGTTCAGCATCCCTCCTGAGCAGGCAGGCAGCCTTTGGGAACTCCTGCTGAGTACGCAGCGAGGAGGGCGGTTGCTACGAAGCAGTCGGTGGCTTATTCTTGGGCTGTCTGTTTCTACATGTCACCCATTTGCTGCCATCGTTGTCACCTCAGATTGCAACAGACCACAGCCTTGGGGATGGTAGTGCAGGTGCAGGCTGGCTTTTCTAGTCACTACTCAGTGCTGTTCCCTGCTGTCACCTCCAACCCCACGACTGTCCTGAACGCTCTGGTTTCTTCTGGTGCTTGGAGGAGCTGATGAGCCTTCATTTGCTCTCACTGTAGCTATTTTCTTTCTTCCTCTCCTCAAACTCTCAGGAGCAGCTGGGTAGGTGCAGTTCTCCTTAGTGTGGATTCTAGACTGCAGAAAGAAGTTGGGACAGTGCAGAAGACTTTGACCTTCAGCTTGGTGCATGCATGTTGATTTCTGCTTCAGCCCCAGCGTTGTTCCCTGCTCCCCCTGTGACCTGTGCTCCAGCCCCTAGGAAGAGATACATGTTTTCTGCCCTACCCTAATGCCTGTGAGCCTTGGTGACACCTTTCCATAACACCAGAGCAGGAGCTTCTCCTGGGAGAAGAGGTGGAGCAGAAGGGAGAGAGGAACCTTGTGGTGGACCTTGGCCAGGCAGACCCAAGCTAGAGCTCTCCTTGCCTCTGATAATCCCTGTGCTTAAATGCTGCCTGGTGGAGAGCTACTCCTGTAATTAACACCAGCAATTATTTGTTTCAAAGTCGAGCTTCTGCTGTCAGTGGTGATGAGTTTTGACTCATTCATGATGGTTCCCATACTTCTGCTTGCAGTTTTTTTTCAGACACTCTGTTGCTGTAGTTGAGACAAACCTGAATTGCAAAAATCCAGACATTTTTAGCAGTGACTCTACATGTGGCTTTATTGTTTTCTTCTGTCACAGCTCAGGGGGCAGGAGATAGAGGTCATGGGGTGTAGTACTGACAGGGCATGTGGCCATCAACTGACTCTACTCCAGGAGCTGCACCAGTAAAGAATTAGGGCTTCCCTTCTTGGCAGTGCTAAGAGGAAGAAAACAGGACAATTTTGTTCCAAGTCCAAGTTTTCAAGGGGTTCTGATGCATTGAGTGTCTTAATTTGTCTGGTGATATGCTAACAGCAAGAAGTGGAAACCATCCATGGGATCTCTTGTTCCATTCTCATCCTCATTTGTTGTCATTCTCAAAAAAAACAACCCAAAAAGTGACTGGTTTTACCTGTGGAAAGTGATGTGTTGTCCATGTTTCTGGTCTTTGCAATGCCTGTTGGGAGGCTTCCTCTGTCAGAGGGCAGGACAAGGTTGAAACTGTTCCCAGTGACAGGGCAGTCAACCTGCCTTGATCAGAGGGAACTTCTGTAGCTGCCTGGGAGGTGGCAAGTTGCTCCCCAAAATGACCTGCCAAGCTCTAAAAGATAGACCTGCAGCATGTGGGTTGGAGTCTGCAAGCCTGGCTTCAGCTGCCTGCTCAGACACAGCACAAACAGGTTTTGGTAGGACAATATTGGTGAGAAGCCTGGTGGCCCTTCCAGGACAGTCCCAACACTCTTGCCCTGGTGGCATGTCCTTGTGCTGGGGCTCCCAAGTGTTGGTTTTGGCAGCATCAGCAGCTCCTTGCTGCTCACAGGAGACAGCATGTGGCTGTCCTGCCAGGGAATGAGGCACAGGTGCCACTGTTGTTTGGGAAGCTTGTTGTGAGACAGCCCACGTCCTTCAGCTGCACTTTTAGGTGGCTTTGAAGACACTTGGGTGGTCAGAAGAGCTAGAGCTGATCCTGGCAGCACCTTGGTTAGGAGCTGATGGACTGGAGGTTGGTCTCCCACCCAACCACGTTCTACCCAACTTCCACTGCAGCTTCATACTGATGTAGCAGATAAATGCTGCAGGCAAATGCTGTTTGGATGGGTTAGGACTTGAGAGGAGGTGGCAGGGAACAGAATTAAGCCCTAGTCAGCCAGTTTTCCCATAGCTCTGGGTGCTGGCAGCCCTGTTTGCACCAGCTTTTTGGCACCTCTGGGTACTGGGCAGTGTGCATACTCTGCTCCTCTTGGCTCTGGGGAGTGGTGGAAAGTCAGGGGAATTGGTGATGCCTGGAAAAATCCCCCTTCCACCTCCATGAAGTCAGAAACACCTTCCCTTACTGTCAAGCCTCTGGACCTTGGGCACCCAGTGTCCAAGGTTTTATGCTCAGCATGGCAAGACCTCCTCAGTGTATTGACCTAAGCTTGGGCCAGGCAGGCAGTGAAGGAGGAATGAATTTTTGAAGGTGACTAGTTGTTTGTTTGAGGGTTTTTTTAAGGGCATTTTGTCTCTGTGATAAGCCTGCCCAGGTTCTCACAGGACTGCATGGTCATGGGCAAAGGCAGTTTGGCATCCAGCCACCCCAGAGCTGGCCAGACATCCACAGTAGAGGTGACCCTGCTAGCTGGGCAAATACCTGCCCTTCCTGCAGCCCAGCTCTTCAGGAGCACCAACATGTTGCCTGTGTGATCTCCTTGCCTTGCAGAGCCATCAGCACAGGGCTGCTTTGCTGGGTCCTCCAAAGGGGCTGTTCTCCTTCGGGGGGGAGTGTAGGAAGCCCCACCACAAATCCCTCAAGGCCCTCTCCATGACTGTAGGACCAGGAGACACTTCTGCTTAGGAGCAGGGCCAGCATGTGTCAGGGAGAACCAGTGCCACAGGGGAGCAGCATTGCAAAGCCTCCTGCAGAGCAGCCAGTGCTTCCTTCCGTGGAGCTCCAGTGCCTTCTGCCTGTCACACGTCCTCTCATCCCTCCTCCTCACCCTCCTGGAGGAGCTGGAAGAGGCCAGGATCCCAACCAAATACTCCATGGAGTTTCACACAGCCAAGGTGGCTTTCTGCAGCCTGGTGTTGAGGTGGCCTCCTTGGCTGTTATTTGGGAATCTTGGCTTCTTGGTTGTGTTCCCCTTGTGTTCATTCCTCTCCTTCTGCTCCCCCACCTCATGTCCTGAGCCAGCTGTAAGTAGCTAAGGAGCCTTGCTAGGAAAACTTGGGCCCTGCTTTATCACCTGCCAGTTGTTTGTTTGAAGGTGTTGGTAAAGCAGGAGGTGGGAGCCCTGTCCTGATTCTAACCAGGGGTGGGTTCAAACCCTGAGAGACCAAAAGAGACAGTCTGGAGCTGTCAGCTTGCCCTGAAGCTGAGGGCAAACAGGAGCTGCCTCCCACCCATCTCTGTGCTGCTGGTGGCTGAAGTCAGCGGGTGGTCTGTGTGCAGAGGGTCCCCAGACCAGCCCTCTAATGATTGAACCATCCTGAAAACCTGCCTGGGCTTGATGGGCATCCCACCCTGATGCTGATTCTTATTGGCTTGCACAGGAGAACTCAACAAAATGCTGATTTTTGAGTGAGTTTGACCTTGACCTTGACCTTGCTGCCTTGACCTGCTTTCCACTTCCTCCAGATGGAGATGCTTGTTCTCCTGGGCATGTCTTGGGTGTTTCCTAGGGTAACACCAAAGCCTTCTGAGAGGCAGGTTTGGGTGCTGCTTGCATTATTCCTGACCCTAGTGCTTTGTTCCCTGGCCCAGAGGAACCTGCTCTCCTGCTCCTTATTAACACACTGTCATTTGTCCTGCAGAAATCAAGGAGGTGGAAAAGCAAACGAGAAGGGACAGATGCCAACAACCGGCCCATCAAAGCTGCAGGGAAAGTGATTATCCAAGATATTTCCTGCTTGCTGCCTGTCCACAAGGTGCTGGGGGAGCAATACATGTGAGTATGGGCTGGCATCCTGCCCTGAGTGCATGCAGCCCTCTGGCATTGCTGAGTTTTAATCCTGCTATCAGCCAGCACTGATCTTCGGTTCCACACCTTGTTCCTTCCTTCTTGCCTTGCTTCTTTTTTATGGTGTCCCTGTGTGAGGGGGGGGACTTGTCTCCTGTCAATCCAAACGGTGTGATGGGAGGAATTTGTGATGTACCCAGAGCATCATCACTGCTAATCTTGCAGGCTCAGTTTTTTTTGTCAGCTGAAAAGAGAAGTGATCAGTACAAATTATTCCTCAAACCCCACGTTAAACTCTTACGTAGGTTTAAAAATCCCAATAAATGCACACTCCCCTGCCATGGAACTGATCTTATAGTTCATAAAGCTTTAGAATTTCAGAAGCATTTGGAGTGCCACATTCACTTGGAGGACCTGGTTGTACATGCCAGTGTCTGTACAGCAAGTTCTGCTTTGATAGAAAGGCTGGAGAAGTTCTGTGGTTTGTTGTTTGGTTGATTTTTTTTTTTTACAAGGAACATATTTTTCCAAACTAATTTGGATATTAACAGAATCTCTTGTTACTGGCACACATTTAGTTCACTGTCTCCTTGGAAGCAGTGCATGTTAGGAGCAATCCCAGCTAGTTTGGAGCTGGACTTCATGTGCTGTGAAGGTGAATAGTGAAAATTGCCAGAAGGATGATCCCTGAATAACAGGGGAGGAAGGGATGGGATCCTGGCCCTGCTCACAGCCTCATAGTAATCTGGAAGTTCTGAGCTGCTCCCTGCTGCCAGAACCACATTCCCCTCATCCCTCCTCACCTTCCCAGGTGAGTTGCCAACCAGAGCTGAGCTATCTCCTTTCTTTTTAGACTGAATGTGAATAATATCCAGGAGACCTGCCAGAAGAATGCTGCCTCAGCCCTGGCTGTGGGACGGAGGGATCTTGTGCAGGTATAACTTTGAATCTCATTCCTCAGCACCCTGTGCTGCCCTCAAGTCATCTGTCCTGTGTCACCTGGATACCCCAACAACCACCTGGGTCCTGCAGTTGTTCAGGGAGTCCTTGGTTGGGGAACTGAGGCCTGTGGACCAGCCACAGGTGTAGTCTCTGTCTCGTTGACTCTTGGCATCCAGAGCTTCCTTCCCAGGCTGCAGGCAGATTGTTCTGTCCTTTGCCAACCTCCATGAAGCACATATTTTCAGGGAATTCCTGCAGGCAGAGGAGTGTAGCCTGCTCTTTCAGGGGGTAACTATGCACACAAAGTGCCTGGCTGCCATCAGCATTTTGATTTTTGTCTTATGGAATTGTTCCTGTTTTTTGGCATTCATCTGTTAAGTGCAGCCTCTCTCCAAGAGGCTGAGCCCAGGGACCCAGCTCTAGAGCAGGCCTGGCCATTTCCCTTTGGCTAGAAGTGAGGAAAAATGGCTATTTTGGCTCATCCTTGTCCATGTGATTAGTCCATCACAACAGGCAGGACATTTGTGACAAGGTTCAGGAGTGCCTGGAAGAGGGGAGCAGGCTGGCACTGCCAGGGAAGCCTCTGCCCCTCCCCTGGGCATTTGGCTCTTCCCAGACCAGGGCAAGGAACATGCATGGACTTACCTAATCTAAGCAGAAACAAGCTCAAGATGTTGTCTTTCTTCTTGGTGGGTCCTGCTAGATCAGGAGGGAGAAGGTAGATGTTACTCCTCTTTGTCAGTGCTTCCTCTTACTGTCTGGTTTGCCCTCGTTGGACCACAGCTTGGGTGGAGCAACTTGAGTGAGATTTCTGAGATATCTCTGTTTCTCACTTGTTTTTCCCTTGTCCCATGGAACTCCAGCCTGTGTTGTCAGCAGGTTTGCCCTGCAGGTTCCATGTTGGACGTGCTCCTCAGCAGTGTAGGAAGTGGCATCTTTCCCACTTCCTTTCTGTCCTCTCCTGCCCCTGTTCCAGTTTATCTCCTGTTTTCTCAACACTGGAACCAGGTTGCCCAGGGAAGCTGTGGCTGCCCCATCCCTGGCAGTGTTGAAGGGCAGGTTGGATGGGGCTTGGAGCAGCCTGGGCTGGTGGGAGGTGTCCCTGCCCATGCAGGGGGTTGGAATTAGATGATCTTTGAGGTCCTTTCCAAACCATTCTGTGATGCTGTCTGGTCTCACAGTGAGCAGTTGTGGGTCTGCTGTTCCTGGCTGTTCTTTGTGCTTGGAGAACATACTTTGGTTTTACTTCTTGCTGCCAGCACTCTTGGTTTCTGCTTCCCATCCCTGTCCTCCTTTTCCTTTCCTGCTCTTTTTTACATGCCAAACTAGGAACTTTCCTTTACCCTGGAATGTTCTTATTGCCCCATTTTCAAAAGCATGGCAGAATAAACAGTCCTAGATCAGTGATAGAGAGACTGAAAAGATGGAACCATTTCCAGAGTAGAGAATGAAAAACAGAGGAGAAATTTCATGTGAAATGTTGGATTAGAAGTGGCAAATTTTACTCCTGCCTGTGTTGTGCTGTGTTAGGACAGAAATCTTCAGTAAGACAGATAATCAAAAGATCATATCTATGCAAATAATGATTCACCAGTAACCTTTCTACCACCAGCCATCTCTGAACCCAAGAACTTATCAAACTTGTATCAAACCCTTTGGAGGTTTGTGAGTCTAAAATGCACCAAGAGGTCTGTGAAGCTGCTCTGACAGGTCTGACTCTGGAGTGGTGTTCTTCAAAGTTGAAAGCAAGTGGGACAGGGAGAGCTTTGGGTTTGTGTTACTCTCTATTATTTGTGACAGAGGTTGAAACTGTTTCCTGCTGCCAGGAAATAAAATAAATAAATAAATGCAGCTCCATCATTATCTGTCTGGGTGAATTTGTGCACACCTATGCCCTGGGAGGGTGGTTATTTCTAATAGTTGTCTTGGTGGTTTTCTTTCCTGTCTGCCAGGTTTGGTCACTGGCCATGGTAGCTACTGATCTCTGCCTTGGCCCAAAGTCTGACCCAGATTTGGAGATACCTTGGGCACAACATCCATTTGGACGTCAATTACTGGAGTCCTTGTAGGTACCTGGGATGCCTGGGAGGGATTGGGAATGGCTGGAGGAGCAGAGGCCTCCAGAACTATGGGTGTTGTGTGGCATCATTTCAGACTTGGAATAGTGCCACAGCCTTCTTTTTTGTTGTTTTCATCCCCTTCTCAAGACTGGGATGCTTCAAGAAGGGAAGGTGCAGGTGTGTGGAGGACATGCAGGAGGCAGCATTTGGCCTCCCACCTGTCAGCCACATCTTCTTGGGCTAAGGTTGAGCAACAGGCCAAGTGCAGCCAGAGCTCAGATTGCCTGACTGGGAGATGTGGGATGTCTGCTCCCTACCTCCTAAATTCAAGGGGATGAGGCTTGGAGCAACCTGGTCTAGTGGGAGGTGTCCCTGCCCATGCAGGGGGAGGTGGATCTAGATGATCTTTAAGGTCCCTTCCAACCCAAACCAGTCTGGGATTCTAAATGAGTGTGTTGCTGCAGCTGGTTTTTCACCTTCAAATTCCCTGTCTCCCTAGAGCATTACTTGGGAAATCATTTCAACTGGTCTCAAAGCCAAGGGTTAGCTGCAGGTGTCCTCCTGCCAGAGAAGCTGTTCAGGACGGGACATTGTCATAGACCTTCTCTGTTGATAGAACCCATTTGGAGGTGCAGGATTTGGGAGGTGTATTTTGCAGCTGTGGGAAGGGAGGACAGGTTCCGTGTCTTCAGAGCAATCCAGAAACTTCACAGTCTTCCAGAAAACCTGTGGTGGGGTTTTGCCTGGTGATCCAGATGTGGGATGCTTGGATGTAGAGGGTTTTGTTGAAGATGAGGTGGCTGGGGGTGACCCTAATGGCTCTACCCCTGTGGACCTTGTTCCTGAAGCTGCACAAACATCAGGCCATGAGCACTGTTGTGTTCCCAGAGCTCCCATCTTTCTCCCACCTGTTAGGCCATGGGTGTTTTCAGAAGGAGGACCTGACCCCTCAAAGGTGTCCAGAAAAGACCACCCAGTCCTGCAGGGTGCTGGTGCCCCCTGTCAGCACTTGTGTGACTCCAACTGATTGATGCCATGGGCTCAAAGTGAGTTGCCCTGGAGTCTCGATGCTTTTGTCACTGAATCCTCTCATCCTGTCTGTCCTTCTTCTTTCCCAGGCTGGCTCATTACTCCCAGCTCCACGATGTGCAGACCCTGGCCATGCTCTGCAGTGTCTTTGAAGCCCAGTCCAGGCTCCAGGGGTGCCCAAACTCCTATGGTTCCTTTCCTCAACGTGCCTCCAACCTGGCCTCCCACAGTCGCTATGTACGATCACACAACGTGTACTTTCCACTTGGCTTGGATCTCTTTGACCATCTCTCACGTAGATGACATGATGTCCTCTCCTTTCCCCCTCAACAGCCCAGCTTTACTTCCTCTGGCTCCTGTTCCAGCATGTCAGACCCTGGACTTGGCACTGGAGGCTGGAATATAGGTACTGAGACCTGGGTAGTGAATAGGAGTCTTCCTCTCCCTCCCTCCCAGCCTAAACCCTGACCTGGGCTTCAGATGTCTCCAGTGGTGGGGACGGAGGGGGGTTAGTACTGGCTGTGGCTGCAGGTGGGCTCTTCTGGAGCAGCTTTCCAGGGCTGGGCTAAACTGGAAGTGAGCAGGGCTTGCAGGAACCTTGTCCTTGTTCCCACAGTCCTGCCCCTTCTGATTTCCATAGTTTGTCGTCCAACCAGGCTTTGGAGGAACTGCCACAAACACCCTCAGGCATACCAAGCTAGGTCCCTGAGCCAAGAGCTCCTGCTGCTTTCTTTTCCAGCTGGAGACAAGTACAGAGCCAGAGCAGTTTGTGCTGTTTTGCTCCCAGTCTGGCTTCAGTGAGCACCCAGGGAGGCTGCCCCTGGAGCCATGAGCTCCCCACAGCCCTGGTGCTTGGCACACTTGGAGACCATTATCCATGCCTGCTCATTCCCCTGTCCTTCATCTGCCTGGACATGGTTCCCAGGATGAACTGGTCCATCACATTCCCGGGGTTTGAGGTCAGGCTGACTGGCCTGTAGTTCCCTGGGCCCTTCTCCTTGTCCTTTTTGCAGACAGGGATGACATCTGCTTTCCTGCAGTCCTCGGGCACTTCTGCCCATCCCCAGGATCAGTGAGTGACGGAGAGTGGCCTCCAAGTGTCCCCAGCCAGCTGATTCCACAGGGTCCTGGGGGAAAAAGCAATGCTGTGCTTCCTCCTGTCACTGGAAACCCAGCAGGCTGGGTTCCCAGTACCACCAGTACCCGTGGGCCTAAGGGCTTTTCTGCTAAGCTGCCAAGGTGTCAAAGACAAGTCACTCCAAAGGGCTCAGCTGTCAGAGTTGAAGCTGTTGACTGATTCCTGGTGATAGGAATGGCCTGGGGCAGCATCAGCCCTGTTGGCTCCAAAGCCTGGAGTTTCTCTTTGTGGTTTCAAAGCATCTGGGAGGGGGTTAA
Source organism: Chaetura pelagica (assembly GCF_000747805.2). Lineage (NCBI taxonomy): Eukaryota > Metazoa > Chordata > Aves > Apodiformes > Apodidae > Chaetura > Chaetura pelagica. The sequence continues at coordinate 264,412 of NW_009953392.1, read as the reverse complement.
TGGAGCTGATGTCGTCTGGTAGTTGTTGTAAACAATCTTCTCCCTGCCCCAGGGCAAAGCCTGACCTACAGAGGCCCCTTTACATACCAGATGAGTCCTCCCTGTCTAGGAAGGAGGATCCCATCCTGCCAGGGCTGATGTCCCCAAGCAACCCCCATGGGATTGATTGCCTGGTTCCTCGAAAGAGGAAGGCAAAAGGGATCTCCCTCCATGATAGATTTCTCAGCCTGATGATCCCTGTTCCCAACTTGGCAAGCAGAGGCTGGCACTGAGGCCAGGGCAGTGTTTGTAGGACAGCAGAAGGTGACCTGGCCACCCTTGGAGAGCAAACCGGGGTGTCTGCGTGTGTGTGGGCTTCGTGTCTTCCTTCCCCACCCCAGTGCTGGGGGGGTTGTGCTGCTGGGTGCTGTGTGGTTCCTCAGGTGTGCTCACAACCTTGTGATCCTTGCAGCCAACAAGGACACGGAGCAGGTCTCCACTCCCTGGTGTGAGTCTTCTCCAGATGACTTTCGCTACGGAAACCTGACGTATCCCGATCCCCGGGAGCGGGAGAAAGACCAGCACGAGAAGAACAAAAGGTAGGTTAGGGCACATCTTGGGGACATTCAGGGATGTGCCCAAGGTAGCTCTGTGCCCAAGGCAGCTGGAACTCTCTGGCCAGGTCTCTGGCTCCAGTGAGCACCCAGAGTGGCTGCTGTGAAGGACCACACCTGCTCCTAGGCCTTTTCCTTCAGGTACTCATTTGGAGAAGCTTTAAACTGCAGCTCAACTCTGCTGGGGTTGCCTGTGATACATCTGTAGGTGGGCATGGGGGGGGTCCTGGAGGGCAATCCCATCTGTGAAGTCTGCACCCTTGAGTGTAGAACAGGTGAAGGCCAGACCCGTTAGCATTCCACGAGGTTTCAGCAAGACTTGGGAATTCATCTGCCCTCCTAGCAACCTGAGCTGGTTGCGTAGCCATGGCTGGGATGAGTATTGCAACCAGAATGTCTTCAAAGTCCATCAGGTGAGTGTCAACCCTGTTTGTTCCTCCAGGCTCCTGGATCCTGCCAACACTCAGCAATTTGATGACTTTAAGAAGTGCTATGGGGAGATCCTGTATCGCTGGGGCCTGCGAGAGAAGAGGGCTGAGGTGCTCAAGTTTGTCTCTTGTCCTCCTGATCCCCACAAAGGAATTGGTGAGTGTCTGCTCCAGCAGGAGCTGCCTCTGGAGCTTAGGAATGTGCAGGGAGCAGGTGGGAGGAAAGTGTCCATCAGGCTGCCCAGAGATTGGCTCTGCCAACACAGACTTTTGCCTTCTCAGCTCTGGGTGGAGGTGAGGCTCGAAGATGTTGATTCAAGGGTTGTGTAGATTTGTAACATCTCCAGTTGTTTGTGCTGGTGGCTGTTCTTGATTCCCTCTGAACAGAAAGAATTTATTCAGTGTGAGGGTGGTGAGAGCCTGGCCCAGGTTGCCCAGGGAAGCTGTGGCTGCCCCATCCCTGGCAGTGTTGAAGGGCAGGTTGGATGGGGCTTGGAGCAGCCTGGGCTGGTGGGAGGTGTCCCTGCCCATGCAGGGGGGTGGATCTAGATGATCTTTAAGGTCCCTTCCAATCCAAACCAGTCTGGGACACTATGAATAAGAGCCCAGACGTGCCCTGTCCTCTCTGATTCAGGGCTGAAGTGACCTTAAAGCATGTGTGAAATTCCAAGATCTGTACCTGTGGGTGAACTAGCCAAGAAATAGGGAAACCAGGATTTGTTTCCTTTTCTGGTCCTTTAGTGGTCTCCAATTCTGACAAGCACTCTGTCCCACTGCATGACATCCCTTGGTCCAGTCCCACTCACATGAAAATGGAAAGAGAGTTTCCCAGTGGCAACCATCTTATGAAATACTGTCTAAGCATGCATATGTCTGTGGCAGCCACCACTGTGGTATCTGAATATCTCACAAAACCATTGCCACAAGCTCTATCTGCTCGTGCTTGCCTAGACATAGGTTTAGAAAAGATGATGTATTTTGTGGCTGTCTGAAGTTTAAAGTGACACGCCTGACTTCCTTCATCTTCCTTCTTTATGCAGCAGTTTGGTAGCTCAGTGTCTCGTTTGCTTTTGTTGCCAAAGCAGTGTGCTAGAGGTACAGGCTTTTTTTACAGAGATTTCACATTCACCCACAACTGCTAGTGCTGTAACTGTTCCTCTGATAATAAGTATTACTAGTGCCTTGTTTGCTATCTCTAGCATTGTCACATAACTGTACTAGATATTGCTTACCATTAGACTACTGGCCTTTATATATATGGGCTTTTTCAGTAACCATTAGGCTTTCTCACTGCACATCCCTGTAAGATTATTTTATTTTATTTTATTTTGTTTTGTTTTATTTTATTTTATTTTTTTTATTTTATTTTATTTTATTTTAATTGGTTTATCTTGTCTTATTTTATTTATTTTAACTTATTTTAACTGATCTTATTTTAACTCATTTTATCTTATTTTACTTTATCATCTTTTATTTTAATTTTTTATTCTTTCACTTTCCACTATTATATTTTATTCCCTATTCCTTTACTTTGAATTTCCATTATTTTATTTTTATTCTCTTCTTTTGTACTGGCCTACATTCTTTTCATTTATTTTAAATTTTTAGCATTTTATTTCATTCTTATTTTATTTTACTTTGTTTTCCTTTACTTTCTTTTACTTAATTTTTATTATCTTTCATTACTTTATATTATATTTTTATTTTAATTTAATTTAATCCATTTTTTTAGTATTTTCCTTTGAATTACTTTATTTTCTCTTAATTTTTATCATTTTACTATTTTATTTTGCACTATTTTCTTCACTTTCTTTTCCATTCCTTTTTATCCCATTTCCATTTTTTTTCCCACTTTTCACTCTACTTGTTCTTTTCTTTCCCTTCTGTTCCCATTTCATTCTATGACTTATTTTAGCTTCTGTTTCATTTCTTAATTGATCCTTTGCCTTTAATTAGTCTCTTTTACCCACCACCCAGGGCAGAGCAGCCACCCTTCCTGCTCCCACCCACACCCCGGGTCTCCCAGGGCTCTGAACCACCAGGACACAAAATCCATCATTCCACCCAAATCTGGAGTTGGCTGAGATTTGGTGAGACTGTGTGAGCTGCCCCATCCCTGGCAGTGTTGAAGGGCAGGTTGGATGGGGCTTGGAGCAGCCTGGGCTGGTGGGAGGTGTCCCTGCCCATGCAGGGGGGTGGATCTAGATGATCTTTAAGGTCCCTTCCAATCCAAACCAGTCTGGGACACTATGAATAAGAGCCCAGACGTGCCCTGTCCTCTCTGATTCAGGGCTGAAGTGACCTTAAAGCATGTGTGAATTCTCCCAAAATCTTTTCAGCACTGCAGGAGCCCAGGAGTGCTCCTTAAGGACAGCTGCCACAAGGGCTCCTTCCTAGGCCTCTGGGAAAAGGTGCACAGAAGCTGGGAGGAGAGCAGCAGGTGAGGGCTGCTGGAGGAGCAGCAGTTCTCACCTTCTCACCTGGGGAGTAACTGGAGGGGAAACGGGTGACTTTGATGCCTGCCATTGCCCCTCCATGGCCAACAGTGCCAGACAGCACTGATGCTGCACACATCAGGTGTGCTCTGTGCCCTCTCATGAGAAGCCAAGGCTGTTCTGCTTGGCTCTGGTACCCTCAGTGATGTGAGGCAGATGAGACCAGCAGGAAACCTTCACCTCCATCGTGTCTGGAGCTGGGAGCCTGACTCACATCCCCAGCCAACAGCTGTGCAGCCATCAGGGGGAAGGGTGAGCCAGCCTGTGCCCCAACCCACCAACTACCCTTGTCTGCTCCCACGTGGAGACCAAACTGAGACCTCTAGGATCCCATTCTCTTGGCCTGCAGGGAGATTTGAGGCACATCTGGGTTCACAAGACTCACCGCTTGAACAAGGCGGGAGCCGCGCGCTGGGCTGCTTTGCCCACCACCCTGCCAAGCCCTAACTGCCTTCCTCCCCTTTTCTCCCCCTCCCTTTCCCCCAGAGTTTGGGGTGTACTGCAGCCACTGTCGCAGCGAGGTGCGTGGCACCCAGTGTGCCATCTGCAAGGGCTTCACCTTCCAGTGTGCCATCTGCCACGTGGCCGTGCGGGGCTCCTCCAACTTCTGCCTGACCTGCGGCCACGGGGGCCACACCAGCCACATGATGGAGTGGTTTCGGACCCAGGAGGTCTGTCCCACGGGCTGTGGGTGCCACTGCCTGCTGGAGAGCACCTTCTGAACCCCTGCTGACAAGAAGGGATGACGTTTCATCTGGAATTCCCAAGCCACTGTGGAATGCTCCACAGGCGTCTGGAGGAGGTGCCGTGGGATGTCCTGGCCACGTGCTCGCAGGGAGGTTTACCAGTGCTTCCAGTCTTCCTACACTTCCCAGGTGGCTTTCAGACTGATCTGACCAAACTCCTTGTGTCCATTGCTGGCAATGGATGCCAGACCAGATAAAACTGCTCTCTCTTGCAGAAAGGTGTGTGGATATTGGCAAGTCACAGTTGGGATGAGATGTTCAAAAGCTCCTTGGGAAAGCACTTGCCTGGCAGAGCCCAACTTGCTCCAGCTACATCATGTCTTTCCAGGTGCCTCCTGACAGGGGATCAGAGTAAGCAGAATAGTTGTTTTGCACATTTTAAGGCAGAAATAGAACCCATGAACAGCAGTGAGCTCTGAAGGAAAGAAAAGACTCAATGGGACTGTGCTTAGAGTTGCCTTGGAGGCAGCAGGGTCCTTCCTTTGGATGGCACTTGACATCCTTAGGTTACCCCATCAAGCAAAAGCATGAAGCTACATTTTTCAGGATTGCTTCCCAAACAGCTTCCAGTGTCAAAGTTCCACAGGCCAGTGTCTGGGTGGGAAAAGCCCAAACCCACCCCTGAGCTCAGTGGGATTTGTTTTCTTCCTGCATTTTCAGTACCATTACTCTTAAGGTGTCTCCAGCTTCTGCTCTGCCCAGGTGCCACCATGCACTTTAACTCACCTGTCCCTGCCTTGTCAGGGGCATGTCCTGGTGACTGGGGAAAGCTTCTGCCTGTTGAGTTTGTGATCCACACAATGTGTCCATGGATGGTGGCACCTGAGGGTGTTTCTGAAAGCCTTGTCTTCCTCGTGGGGAAAACACCAGGAGGATGTTTGCTCCCAGCAACTCCTTTTGGGCTGTTTTTTCCAGGCTCTACAGGGGGAACCAATGAAGAATTTGGGATTGGCTGCTGCTGTGCTTGAGTGATGAGGCTCCTGAGCTGAGGAGGCAGCAATTGCTAAGGGGAAAGAAGGTTTGGAAGGGGGGGTAGGATTCAGGGAGGCAAAAGGTTGGTGCCTTTTTCTCCTTGTGGAGCTTCAACTGAAGAATGTACTGGATGGATCTGTCAGTTTGGGGCTCCTGGGGACACTGCTGTGACACTGCCTGAGCAGGTTCCAGCCCCAGCTTTGGGTTTGGGCAAAGGGGGCCACGTGCCCTGCCCACCCTCTGTGCTAACTCAGGCTGTGGGATCCTGCTGTGGAATAAACAGATGGTGTATCCTAAACCTTCAGACATTAAAATTATTTTTGTAAGTGCTGTTCTGATGGAACTCGATGTCATTGTGCTTGTTCTCCCTTCCCAGGGAGGCCCCAGCAGCTCTCCCTCCTGGTGTGGCACCCCACAGCCCTCTCCTTGCACCCCGAAGTGGGGTCCTGCTCTGGATACCTGTGCCTGATGGTAGCAGGGGCCTCCAGTAGCTGCTGGGACCCCCAACCTTGGCTCTCACAGGAGATGTGTTGGTGCAGGGATAACGTGACAGCCTGGGAGGTGTCCATGGGTCACCCTGCATCTCTTGCAGAAACGGAGCTGGGTGATGATACAGGCTGGGAGAGTTGGGGTGTTCAGCCTGGAGAAGAGAAGGCTCCAGGGAGACCTTAGAGCACCTTCCAGTGCCTGAAGGGGCTCCAGGAAAGCTGGGGAGGGACTTGGGACAAGGGCAGGGAGGGAGAGGACAAGGGGGAAGGGATTAAAACTGGAAGAGGGAGATTGAGGTGAGACGTGAGGAGGAAATTGTTTGGTGTGAGGGTGGTGAGAGCCTGGGCCAGGTTGCCCAGGGAAGCCGTGGCTGCCCCATCCCTGGCAGTGTTGAAGGGCAGGTTGGATGGGACTTGGAGCAGCCTGGGCTGGTGGGAGGTGTCCCTGCCCATGCACGGGGGTTGGAACAAAATGATCTCTAAGGTCCCTTCCAACCCAAACCATTCCATGATTCTGCCTTGTGAACCCTGCAGCTCCTGGGGGGGGGGGTCCCAGGCAGTGTCTGCACCCCCAGCACCCCAGGATGCTGCCTGCTGCCTTGCTGGGTGCTGTCCCAGGAAGAGGGCTCCCAACCCCCCCTCTTCCTACGTGACAACCATTCACCTGGGAAGTATTTTCATTGCCATGCCCGAGTGCTCCTGTGGGTTGGAAGGGAAAGGAGCCTTGTTATTTAAAGGTGACGGAATGACAGGTTGTGGCATTTTATGTGTGTTATTACAGTTCATTACAGCCTATCTCTGTAGTATCTGAATATTTCCGAGCTGGAAGGTGACTGGTGCTTCAGGGGAAGGTGGAAAAGCTACCACCACCTCTTTGCAGTGGCTGGTTGTGCAACCCTGCAGAGGGAGGTGGAATTTCTGCCCGGGCATGGGTCTCACACCCTGCAGCGTGTGGGGCTTTGGGAGTGGCTCCACACAGAGGCGACTGTTGCAAGGAAACGGCTTATTCTCGCCTGCCTGGAGCCTTGCTGAGAAGAGAAAACATCTTCCCTGCTCTCAAGAGACCCTGGCTGGGGTAAATGATCAGAAATGGGGCTTGTTGCTTGTGCTGGTGACCCACACCAGCCTCTCCGCCTGCTCTGCTCGTCCTCTTGCCCCTCCCTGCTCTTTGCAATGATGTGGTAAAGTGGAAGAAATTCCCAAATCTGGCCAAATTCCCCTGTGAAACTCAGGTTGGAGGGAGGTGGGAGGCAGTGCTGAGGGTCTCAGCAGGGAGCACGGCAGTGAGCACCAGGCCAGCCCTGGGAAGCTGCTGGGGTCAAACCAAGCAGAGCATCCAGTCCAAAAGCAAGTCTGTAGAACACCCATCAGTCCTACCTGCTGGAGGGGGTGACCAACCCTTCCTGCTTCCTGCTGGAGCAGGAACAAGGGGACATGAAATGAAGGCAGCAGCTCAGGGCCAGGCAGGAGCCAGCTCCCCGCCTGCCACGTGGGAAGGGTGTGAAACCACTTCCCTCGGGGCATCACTTGGCTTTGCCAGGGCTCTGGGAGTGACCAGGCATCTCCAGGGAGGGAAGATCCATCCTGGATAGCTGGAGAACCCTGCCCACCCCACTCCTCATCTCACACCCCCTGCCCATGGCCAAGGAGGGTGCCAAGGACAGGGGACCTTGGGCCACCCCCAAAAGTGGCAGCTTGGGCAGAAGGTGCTGCAGCCCCAGGGCTGTCACCAGGGCATCCACAGCAGCTTTTCCAAGGATGGCTGGAAGAGAAGGCTCCCATGCCAGCCCTCCCTGCACCCTTCAGGCCACCCTCAGCTTTTTAAACCCTTCTTTGTGCAGGGCAGAGCCAGCAGGGCTGTAAGGAGGGTGTCCCTGCTCCAGCTCTCCCTGCACAGAGAAGGAAGTTTAATCCCAGTGATCCGAGCTTGGCAGAGAAACAAGGAATGATGGATGTTGGAGAAGGTGCCAAGGGAAGCCTTTCCCTGTGGATGCTGCTCCTTGCAGCCTCTGCATCAGCCTCCTCCTCCCCGTTGCCCCAGGCTGCGAGGGTCTGATCCTGCCCAAAGCCCAGGGGCACATTCCTGTCTGTCCCAGCGTCTGTCTGGTGGGTAAACCAGTTTGGGAGCTGATGAGCCAAAACCCATTTGGCTGCTCTGCTTTTGGCCAGGCTGATCCATCAGCTGCCTCCACTCCCTGATCCTGCTTGCCCTGGGGGCCAGCACAGCAGGGTGGGGGGGACACCAGGGACACAGGGATGAGAAGAAGGGGCCACCAGCAAAACCCCCCCCCCTGTTGCTGAGCTGGTGCTGTTTGCTGTCCCAGCACCGTTCGTCTCCCAGTGCCACCAGTACTCCAGAGCATCCCTGCTCCAGAGGGTTCCCCCTGCTCCCCCATCCTCACCGCAGAGCTGGGGGGGGGGGG
>NW_009953392.1:254702-255920 GCF_000747805.2 Chaetura pelagica | reverse complement strand
CCCCTCTGCCTCCCCCTGCAACTCACCCATGGGTTGCAGAGAGCCCGGGGCTCCCCCTCCCCAGCCTGGGGATGTGGGTGCAGCAGCCTCCGAATGAGCATCTCAGCTCAAGCCTGGGATCTGCCTTCTTTGTTCCCACCTCACCCGAAACCCTTAATCCTCTCCCAGGAGCCGCCCTGCGGGGTTGCTGGGACCCGATTCACCCACCGAGTCGGGAAAATCCCCCTGGAACAGCAAAGTGTCCCAACCCAGCACCTCCTCCTCCGCCGTGTCCCAGCAGCCTCCCCGAGCTCCTCCACCCTCCAAGGAACCGTTTTTACCCTTAACGCCCCAAAAACCTTTCCATGGGACCCTCCTTCCCCCCCCCTCAACCCCTGATGTTCCCATCAGGGTACAAAATTCACCCAAAATTGGGACATTCCCCCCACCCCCCCGAACTGGTGGCAGGAAAGATGCCAGGGGGGGAGAAGCCAATTCCAGTCACCACAGAAGGGTTGGAATCTTGGCTTGATGAAAGGCCTCACTGAACACCCCATGGCACCCCAGGATGGGCTGGAGGGGGGGGGGGACACCCCATTCCTGAACCCCATTCCTGAACCCCATTCCTGAACCCCATTCCTGAACCCCACCCTCATCACAGGCTGCATTCCCAGCAGGGAAGGTGGCCAATCCCTGTGGTCAAGGGTGTCACCCCAAAACAGCCTGGGGTCCCCCAAGCCCAGGGGCTGCAGGGAAGGAAGGATTTCCAAAACCAAACCAACAAACTAAAAAAAAATCGGGGAGAAAAGCTCCTCTTTTGTCTTTTTTTGGTTGCCATTTCTTTGTCCGTGATTCTTTGGGGGGGGAGGGGGTTTAGGGGTGCTGACCCCCCACTGAGGTGCTGTCCTCCCGGGTTAACTGCATGCATGAAATGTCATTAAATATTGACATCAATCTGCTGGCAGCCTGAGGGTGACAAGTCACCCTCACTTCGGGGTGGGGAGGCTGCAGGAGGGACCCCCAGGAGGGATGGCAGGAGGGACCCCCCCCCTCACACTCTTCCCCTCTTCTTCAGGGGGTTCCGAGGAGGGTCTGGGGTTCCCTCTGCTTTGGCCACGTGAGGGAGGGGGGTGTGGGTGCACCTTGGGAAGGCTGATACCCCTGGGGGTGCCCCATGCCCCCCATCACCCCCCCATGAGTACATTCCCCCCTGCACCTGCCTCCATTCCCCCTGTCACC
>NW_009953392.1:243943-252432 GCF_000747805.2 Chaetura pelagica | reverse complement strand
GTGTGTAGGGTCTGGGTGTCCTGGGGTCTGGGGGGTGTCCCGGGACCGGGGTGTCCCAGGGCCGGGGTGTGTAGGGTCTGCTATAGGGTGTCCCGGGGTCTGGAGGGTGTCCCGGGGTCCGGGGGTGAAGGGTGGGGAGGGTGTTCCAGGATTGGGGTGTGTAGGGTCTATAGGAAGTCCAGGAGTCCAGGTCTGCCGGGTCTATAGGGTGTCCCGGCCTCAGGGTGTCCCAGGGCCGGGGTGTCCCGGGGCTGGGGGGTGTAGGGTCTGTTATAGGGTGTCCTGGGGTCTGGAGGGTGTCCCGGGACCGGGGTGTCCCAGGTCCCGGGGTGTGTAGGGTCTGTTATAGGGTGTCCTGGGGTCTGGGGGGTGTCCCGGGACCGGGGTGTCCCGGGGCTGGGGTGTGTAGGGGCTGCTATAGGTATAGGGTGTCCCGGGGTCTGGAGGGTGTCCCGGGACCGGGGTGTCCCACGGCCGGGGTGTCCTGGGGTCTGCAGGGTGTCCCGGGGTCTGGAGGGTGAAGGATTGGGAGGGTGTCCCGGGATTGGGGTGTGTAGGGTCTATAGGGTGTCCCGGAGCCCAGGTGTGCAGGGTCTGTATGAAGTCCCAGGGCCGGGGTGTGGGGGATCAGGACAGTGCCCCAGATCCGGGGTGCCCTGGCTCCGGGATTTGGGGTCTGGAGGGTGTCCTGGGGCTGGGGTGTGCGGGGTCTATAGGAAGTCCCCGGGCCCGGGTGTGCAGGTGCTGTAAGGTGCCCCAGATCCAGGCTGTGCAAGGTCTATAGGGTGTCCCAGGGCCGGGATGTGCAGCCTATTGGGTACCCCGGGTCCAGGACCTACAGTCTGTAAGGCTGTCCTGGGGTCAGGGTGTCCCAGCTCTGGGGCATATATAGTCTAGAGGATGTCCCAGATCTGGGGCATACAGTCTGTAGGGTGCCCCAGGTCTGAGGTGCCCCTGGTCCAGGGTCTATGGAGCCTATAGGGTGTTGTGGCTCCAGGGTGACCTGGGGTCGGGGTGTGCAGAGTCCATAGGGTGCCATAGGTCCAGGGTGTCCTGGGTCCAGGGTGTGCAGAGTCTGCAGGGCACCCCAGGTCAGAAAGATACAGGATTTATAGGGCTCAGTGTCTTGGCTGTGCAGGATCTGAGCAGCATGTGGTTTATAGAGTGCCCCAAGTCCAGGGTGCACAAGGGCTGAGCTGTACAAGGTCTATAGGGCACCCCAGGTCCAGGCTGCTCAGGTCCCAGCTGTACAGGGCACGTAGAGGCTGTATAGGGTGTGAGGTGATTTTTGGGGTGCATGTCACGTATAGGGCATACAGGGCACCCAGGTCCAGGTCTGAGCTGCATGGGACGTGGTGTGTGTTGGGGCTGAGCTGCATGGGATGCTGGGGGTCCAGGCTGTGGCAGGTCTGGGGGGTATGGGGCAGGGGGTGCTGGAAATTCCTGGGGTCCTCTGTGGGTGGTGGCTCTGAGGAGGTCTGTGGGGCTGTTTGTGTGTGTGGGGTGGGGGTCAGTGGAGCCTGAGGTGCTGAGAATCCAGAAGAGCAAAAGGTCCAGGCTCCTGGGGACCTGATGTGGACAGTGTCCCGGGTGCCCTGAGCCTGTTACCTATGGGATCCCATCCCATGGTGACATCCTTCCATGCTGGGAGGCAGGGCTGGTGGGTGCCAGCACGGCCTGGAGGTGTTAGGGACTCCAGAAGGGTGTGAGGGATGGGGACGTGCAGCTTGGTGCTGCCTGCAGCGGGGCCATGTGGCACAGGGTGGGCGATGGGACGGGGCACCCTTCCTGGCACTGCCAGGGACCAGGCTGCTGAGCATCAGGGTTTGCCAGCCACCAGTGGCTGGTGCTGGGGAGAGGAGCCCAGCACCTCCCAGACTGTCCAGGCACGAGCAAGGGTGGCTGTAACTCAGCCCAGGTAAAAGGGAAGACACCCTGGGAAATGTCACCGCTGCCGGGTGAACTTCCAGGAGGCACCAGGGCACTTGGGCAGGATGCCCAAGCAGCAGGGCCAGCCCAGTCCCCTCCACCAGCCCAGTGGCCACTTTCCCCCTCTGGATGTCCCAGCAAGGTCGGTGACCAGTCAGTCCCCCCTCCAGGCTGGCTGTTTGCTGCTTCTCCTCCCCGTGACTCGGTCCCCACGGGCGGGCAGCGCCACAGACGGGGCTTTGTTCAGCCTGGCTGTGCTGCCTTGCTCTGTCCCTGGGTCCCAGAGATGGCACCTCCTCTGCTGGAACACCCCCTTGCTGCTGCTGCTGCCTCCTCCTCACGGGGTGTGACGAGCCCCAACGGGCTGGGAGGAAGGGAGGAAGGTACTGGACAAACGAGTTCCCGCAGCGAGGGGAATTGCCAGCGTCCCAGGGCAAATACACGTGGTGATAACGCTGGGGCACGGGGAGACCAGACACTACCTGGCACTAGATAAACCAACCTGGACTGGAACATGGGCTGGGGGGGGGGGGGGGGGGGAGGGGGAAAAAAAAGCTGCCTGCTGGACAGGGAGGCCGTGCCCGGTGTGTACCTGTGGTGTGAGCTGCTCTGCTGGACTTGGCGCCCCCCAAAATCCCTGTGGGAGGGAGATGGGGGGTGTCGGTGCATTGGGTGGAGCTTTGGCTGGTTTTGGGCAGAAGCACCCCAAGCAGGTCCCCAAAGGAGGGGTTGTGTCACCCTGCTCTGCCTCTACACCCCCCCCATGGCTTTGCCAGTGCCTCTCCTCTCCCAGAGCTGCACCATCCCTGTGGTCCCACCAGCACCCGGCTCCAGGGGACGTGGAGGGTTTTGGAAAAGAGGAAGGAGGAAAAAAAAAAGGTGTTGATGGAGGAGGAAGTTGAGTGTCAGCCTCCATCCACCTCTCTGCACCCCTTCCTGTGGCTTCCAGGAGCTCAGCTCCATCCTTGGGCTGCAGGTCCCTCTCCTGTGTCACCCTTTGGCTAAGGACAGATTAACCCCCAGGCTTTTCAGCCATGCAAACAGCACCTATTGGCGAGATCAGAGGCTGAAGCAACGATCACCCCGAGCAGACAGTGGATTTTTAACAGCTGTGCTGGAGGGTAACTGAATCATCCTAATTACCCCTCCAATTTAAGCAATGAGAGACTTTCATCACAGCCTCTCTGGGGTGTGTGTGACTTGAGTCACGGTGGGTCCCTCATCCCTCTCAGAGCTGGTGTCCTCCCCTTTCTCCTCTCACCCACATGGTCCGTGTCAAACTGGCCCCAGCTCTCTCCCCAACCCCAAACTGGCACCTTCTTCCAAAGTGTTGGAACAACAGGTGGCTTTTTAAAAATTATTATTCTTATAACTCTTATCATGAGGATAAGCCACCTTCAACTTCCTTCTCCTAGTCCTGCTGGACCCAGCCTCGTGGGGCTATGGCAGCTGCTGCTGGGGGCCCACAGAGCCAGCAGGATGAGGATGGTGGTGGGATGGAGATGGTGGGATGGCAGTGGTGGGGTGGTGATGCTGGGCATGTACCACAGCAGCTGGGGACCCCTCCAGGGCTCCCAGTGCCTCCTGGGGTGCCTCCAGTGCAGCTTGGACATCAGGTTGTGGCAGCTGGGGGGAGTGGACAGGCACAGCCAGGCTCCTGTGGGGTTTGACTTGCCAGGGAAAGGGGCACAGGTGGAAAAACTGGCTGCATGGCCCTGCCTGGGCTGGGGGGAGGGATCCCAGCTCCTCCTGCCTGCACCCTGAGCACATCAGCTTGTCCTTCCCATCCAGACCTGCTCGCGTGGCAGCAGCATCTTGTGCTTCTTTGAAAGCCCCGAGCCCTGATGCCAGGGGGTGACATATAGTGCCCTGGGAGCAGTAAGACCCTGTTCCCTAGGGTGTTTACTTCTGCTTTGCTCCATCAGGGCCCCTTGCACATCTCTTCTGGCAGGACCTGTTTGCCTGGGATGCATCAGCATCGCCCACAGGCAGAGCCCGGCGCTCCCCCGGTCCCCTCCAGCCGCCTCCAAACCCACCTTTTATTGGGTGGAGGATGAGGAGGATGGGGTGAGGCCCCAGTAGCTGGGAGGGTTGGGTGCCCCTGGGGTGGCTGCACGGGCTCGTGGCAGGCAGGAGGGTGCTGAGGCTCTGGGAAGGAAGCCAGGGCATGATGCAGGCACGGCTTTCACCCTGGTTGCACCAGGGCTGCCCAGGTCTCTTTGGTGCAAGCCCCAGAGTGAAGAGGGGGAAAGCCTTCCTCCCTAGGATGAGGAAGGGGGAGGAGGTGACTCAGGTGAGGCAGGGTGCTGGGAGGGTGCTGGTGTGGGTGGTGACATCTCACTGGTGACATCTGTTCTCCCCTGTCTGGGGTGTGAGGGAGGTGGGGACTGAAGCCCCAACTCACCTTCCTGGCCTGGGGGGACAGGGAAGCCCTCTGGGCACACCATGATGCTGGCATGTCCCTGGGCAGGGAAGCTGGAGGTGTGTGCACCTTTAGGAAAGGGGACGAGGGGTGTTGCATCAGCCCAGCTTTCTTAAGCATCCTTCCTGCTGCTGGCAAGGCTGTGGGGCAAGTGTGGAGGTGGAGACCATGGGCTCATTCCTTGGGGGGTAAGGGAAGTCGTTTCCCTGTCTCTTAGAGCCAGATTTTTCTTCCAAAGCTCCCACAAGGAAGAGGCAAAACCAATCACTTGACCACCCCTTGTTGGATTTCAAGGCATCCCACCTCCCTGGGACACCTGGCTGAAGGATGGGAGTGTGTGCAGAGCCAAAAGTCTTGGTGGAGACCCTCTCAGAGGGAGGAGCTGTGGCCCACAGCACTGACCAGCCCTTCCTGCAGGAAAACTGGTGCCTGCTCAAGTCCCACCCGGCTGCTGAGGCTCTGGGAAGGAAGCCAGGGCATGATGCAGGCACGGCTTGCACCCTGGTTGCACCAGGGCTGCCCAGGTCTCTTTGGTGCAAGCCCCAGAGTGAAGAGGGGGAAAGCCTTCCTCCCTAGGATGAGGAAGGGGGAGGAGGTGACTCAGGTGAGGCAGGGTGCTGGGAGGGTGCTGGTGTGGGTGGTGACATCTCACTGGTGACATCTGTTCTCCCCTGTCTGGGGTGTGAGGGAGGTGGGGACTGAAGCCCCAACTCACCTTCCTGGCCTGGGGGGACAGGGAAGCCCTCTGGGCACACCATGATGCTGGCATGTCCCTGGGCAGGGAAGCTGGAGGTGTGTGCACCTTTAGGAAAGGGGACGAGGGGTGTTGCATCAGCCCAGCTTTCTTAAGCATCCTTCCTGCTGCTGGCAAGGCTGTGGGGCAAGTGTGGAGGTGAAGACCATGGGCTCATTCCTTGGGGGGTAAGGGAAGTCGTTTCCCTGTCTCTTAGAGCCAGATTTTTCTTCCAAAGCTCCCACAAGGAAGAGGCAAAACCAATCACTTGACCACCCCTTGTTGGATTTCAAGGCATCCCACCTCCCTGGGACACCTGGCTGAAGGATGGGAGTGTGTGCAGAGCCAAAAGTCTTGGTGGAGACCCTCTCAGAGGGAGGAGCTGTGGCCCACAGCACTGACCAGCCCTTCCTGCAGGAAAACTGGTGCCTGCTCAAGTCCCACCCGGCTGGAAATACCCCTTGCCCTGCCCTGGGGTGAGGGGCTGCCCCAGGGCTGGGTAGCTCAGCTCTGGTACGGTGGGATGAGGTTGGAAATCCAGCTGGGAAGGAAGGAGGCTGGGAAGCTGGAAGGGAGGTGTGCCTGGTGGCAGTGCTGGCACAGGGTAAAGTCCTGTCCACCCGGGACATGATGCTGGTGCTTCTGCATCCCAGCTACCAGGACACGAGTTGGGGGGTGGGTTATTCCCGGTGGGGATGCAACCCCATCCCTCCTGGAGCATCCCTGGAGGAGCAGACCCTGCGGGGGTGTGAGCAGCACAGCGGGCACTGCTGTGCCGGGACTGCCGGGCTGTGCTGTCTCCCGGGTTAATGGGTAACTCAAGGTGACAAAGCAGTAGAAAAGGCATGTTTGGCACGTCCTGCCCGGGGGGCACGGCCAGCTCGGGGCTTTGCACGGGCACACCGTGGCCTCACCGAGCTCCCTGCAGGTGGCAGGGGCTGGTGCTGGAGCCGGCAGGGCTGTGGGGAGGAGGAGGAGGAGGAGGAGGAGGCTGATGCTGGCAGCCAGCAGGGGGCTCCGGCCACGGCAGGTTCCTCCTTTTCTTCAGCCAGCCCTGCCAGGAGAACCACAGCCTGGGCATCATCCTGCCACCAGCAGGTCCTCTCCAACCCCAACCAACCCCCCCACCCACCTTTCAGACCCTGTGCCCAGCCCGGTGTGACCCTGCAAAGGCCACTGTTGCTTTTTTTCCCCCCCCACTCCAAGCTGGGTTGTTTTTTTTTCCCCCCCAGTGCCTGGAGCCAACACCAGCCATGCCACAGTGCCCAGCTTCCTCAGGGACCAAAATACCAAGCCAGGCAGGGAGGAGGGAGCCCAGTGATGATGCTGTGAGCACCGTGGTGCCCCTTGGCTGTGCTGGTTCCAGCTGGTGACCTTGGGGGGGGGGGGGAAGGTGATCTCCAGTGGAACACACTGACCAAAGGCTCTGCAGCCTCCTCTCTGCAACATCCAAGCACCATGGGGGTGGCCTGAAAAGTGGCCTTGGGGAGAGGTTTCCCAAAAGAAACTCGGTGCAGGGTTCAAAGGGCAGCAGCCGCATCCCCCGGGGAACCTGCTCTGCAGGAACTGGGTGGCTGGAGTGAGAGTTCATCAGATATTTCCCCTTATTTATTTAGCAGGAAGGGACAAGCTCGCTCTGCCCCTACCCCCCCAGGGTGGCACTGCCACCTCCCTCCCCAGGGGTCTGCCACCAGGGTTTCACTGCAGGGTTATCCTCCTCTTCCCAGAGCCCTCCCGAGCCCGCGGGTGAGGAAGAGGAGGATGTCTCAGCCCACCCGAGGCCGATGGATCCCCGCTGTCAACCAGTGGATGAGGAGAAGGTAAGAACCAGAGTGGGGAGGGGGGGTGTTTTCCCTGGCAAACTGGGACAGACCACTTCTCCTTTTCCCTGCTGGAGCTCTGTCTTTCTGCTGTCACACCCCCCCCCCCAGGGATGGAGGGATTCCAGAGGGAGCTGAGCTGATCCGGCTGCTCCTGCCCTTTCTCCTGGAGCAGGTGGCATCTCACCTGCTTTATTGCCCAGGTGTGGCCAGGTTGGGAGGCTCCCACAACGCTGTGGTGGGCGGGGATGACTTTTCTCTGACAGTGGCAGTGCCCTTTGAGCAGGAGGTGCTGCCAAGCCACACCTTGCTGGCTGCCTCCAGCCTCTTTTATTTATTTATTTCTTCTTTTTGCTTGCTTGGTTTGTTATTTTCATTTCTTTCCTTCTTGGCTGAGCACCCAGAACGAGCACTGAGGGATCCCCTGGGCAGGGTGATCCCCGTGCAGGCAGGGTGCTCCTTGCCCTGCCATCTCCTTTCCACCAGAGCAGGGACTCATCCCTCAGGTGCTTTGGGATGTCCCTGCTGTTCACAGCCCCCTCTGGCCACCATCCCTTGCATGGTCGACAAGCTTTCAGCTTGCAAAAGGATTTAATTTTATTTGTTTTGCTTTTTTGGGGGCAAAATAACCCCTTTCAGCCCCATCCCATCTTAATATTCCACTGCTGACCACCTTTCAAAGCAGACCTGCCAGCCCAAAGGGACCTTTTTGCTCTAACTCCTCCCAGAAGGAGGATACACCCATCCTTGTCCAAGCTGTGGGCTGGGGTTGTTTTCCCTCCAGGATGGTCACAGCCATCCCTGCCTGGAGCAGAGCCCCAAAAATACCTGTGGCCACCTCAGCTCCTTGCCCTGAAATGCCCCAAACCAAACCACCCCCTGCCCGGGGTGGCTGCGCCGGCGCCGCGTGGCACTGGGTGTCCCATGGGAAGCTGCCCTGGGCAGAGGTGGGACCCAGAAACCACCTTATCTGGCCAGGCTGGCAGCAGAGGTGCCTGTTGGGTGTCTCTGTTTTTGTCCCCGTGCAGACATGCACACCCACACGGCTCCTGTCTTGCTCTGGCAGCTGGAGCAGCCTCTGGAATTGCCATCCTGACCTGCTCCCCATCCCTTTCTGCCTCTCTGAGCCCTCATGGCTGGGACTGGCCCAGATGTCCTTTCTGTCTGGGCTTTAGCTTTTATTTTTTAAACATGGAGCTGTTGGAGAGAGTCCAGAGGAGGCCACGGAGATGATGGGAGGGCTGGAGCAGCTCTGCTCTGGAGCCAGGCTGGGAGAGTTGAGGTGTTCAGCCTGGAGAAGAGAAGGCTCCAGGGAGGCCTTAGAGCACCTTCCAGTGCCTGAAGGGGCTCCAGGAAAGCTGGGGAGGGACTTGGGACAAGGGCAGGGAGGGAGAGGACAAGGGGGAAGGGATTAAAACTGGAAGAGGGAGATTGAGGTGAGACATGAGGAGGAAATTGTTTGGTGTGAGGGTGGTGAGAGCCTGGCCCAGGTTGCCCAGGGAAGCTGTGGCTGCCCCATTCCTGGCAGTGTTGAAGGGCAGGTTGGATGGGGCTTGGAGCCAACTTGGCCTGGGGGGGGGGGGCC
>NW_009953392.1:239445-243026 GCF_000747805.2 Chaetura pelagica | reverse complement strand
TGCCCCATCCCTGGCAGTGTTGAAGGGCAGGTTGGATGGGGCTTGGAGCAACCTGGGCTGGTGGGAGGTGTCCCTGCCCATGCAGGGGGTTGGAACTGGATGATCTTGAAGGCCCCTTCCAACCCAAACCAGTCTATGGTTTTATTATTCCCTCTGCAAAGAGAAAAGCCCTTGACTGGGGCAATGTCAGGGGGACAGGCTGTGTGTCCTCTTGGTGCCACGGCACGGCTGCTGAGCAGGCAGTATCACACTCCTTGCTATCTAATCTTGGCAGGTCCTGGGGGGGGGGAGAAACAGCCTTGGTTATCTGTGCCTGGTGCTGAGCCAGGTCTGTGTCCAACCACCTTCCAGTTGAGCCACCAGCAGGTACCTGGTGGCACAGGGATGAGCCCAGCCCCACACTGGCAGGTAGATGTGGCTGGTCCGTGTCTGTCTCACTTTGCCTTTCCGAGGAGCTGCTTGGAGCAAAAAAGCAGCTGCCTGTGGGGAAATGGAAGGGGTTTGTGGTCTGAAATGTGGGCATCTGTTCCCTCAGGACCTGGTGGACTGGAAGAAGCCCTTGCTGTGGCAGGTGGGCTACCTGGGGGAGAAGTACGACGAGTGGGTGCACCAGCCCGTGGATCGGCCCATCCGCCTCTTCCACTCCAACCTCCTCGAGTCCCTGTCCAAGACAGCTTGGTGAGCCCTGGGGGTCTGCACCATGCCCGTGGGGAGGGGGACATAGCTGGCCAGGCCTCCCCCTGACCTCTCCCTTTGCCCCACAGGTACGTAGTGTTCCTGGTGTGGACCCCAGTGGTGCTCTATCTCAGCTGGCTCAGCTACACCTCCCTCGCCCAGGGCAACACCCGGCTCTTCTCCTCCTTCAGCACAGGTACCACCAGCAGCCCAGCCTTTGGGCTCGCTGCCCCCACTCCAGCTCCAAAGCCAGGAGCACCATGGGCAAGGGCAGACCCCCCTGCACCCCTTCCCCATCATCCTTCCACCACCAGCCTCATGCAGGAGCAGCGGGTGTCCCCCAGCATGTCCCCTGGTCCAAGCTGCCTGCGCTGCTTCCAAGCCTGAGCTCACCCATCCTCCCCTCACCCACACCATTCCATCCCTGTGAGGGCACTGCTGGAACCCTCATAAAATCTTAAGGGTTGGGAGGGACCTGGAAAGACCACCCTGCCAGAGCAGGGGCACCCAGAGCACATCACACAGGATCCAGGGGGGTTGGAATGTCTCCAGAGAAGGAGACTCCACAGCCTCTCTGGGCAGCCTGGCCCAGGGCTCTGTCACTCTCACAGGAAAGAAGTTCTTCCTGATATTCACTTGGAACCTCCTATGCTCCAGTTGGTACCTATTTCCCCATGTTTTATCACTAAACATCACTGAGAAAAGCCTGGCTCCATCCTCCTGACACCCACCCTTAACATATTTGCAAACACAGATGAGGCTGCCCCTCAGTCTCCTCCAAGCTCAAAGACACCCATGTCTCTCAACCTTTCCTTATCAGGGAGATGTTCCACTCCCTCCATCCTCTGTGTCCTTGATCCCTTCCTTCCACCCCTGATGGAGGGGTACCACCCCCAGCTGCCACCCACCCCGGGCCATGCCTGCAGGCTGAACAAACCCTGCTCTGACTCCACCAGCCTCACACAGTGCAGGTCTTGTTTGCCCAGAGTGCCTGCCCTTCAATCTCCCACTGTCTGCATCCTCCGGGAATAACAAGGGTGGCCAGGGCAGGCTGTCTTCTTTGTTGTGCTGCTTTATTTATTTATTTATGTATTTTGCTGGCCTCCCTAGTTTATTTCTTTCTTTATATTTTTGTTGCAAGGTGCCACCCGGTGCCAGCTGTACCCAGGCTGCAGGGAGGAGCACCCACTACCCCAGCACCCCCTCACTGCTCCTCGTGGCCTCTGGCACCTTGATGCCAAGGGACTGTTGATTGATTTTTTTTATTATTATTATATTTTTTTTCCCCAAAAAATTAACAGGTTTTTTTGGGAGGGAATGGGATGGAGGGGGTGGGCTCTGAATGCTGCTAGGGAGGAGGCAGGGCTGGCAGGCAGCCCTGAAAGGAGGAGGTGGCTGAAAAATGCTCTGCAGGGGGGGAAAGTACCCAACAATCCAGTTCTTTTTTTTCCCAAAATATTAAAAAAAACACCAACAAACCAATTCCAGCAGCACTCTTTGACTGTCACGAGCGCTGCCTGCTCAGATAAGGTCCCTCCTGCCACTCTCTGGTGGCTGAAGCAGCTTCCTAAGGACAGGGAGGACACACATCCCTGGAGGACACACATCCAAGCCCCCACTGGCATTTGGGGTGCAGGGGATCCCCTTTGCCAGCTCCTTGCAGCAGTGGGAAGCTGACGGATTCCCTAAGGATTGCAAATTCGTGGGAATCAAAGGAAAAAATGTGGTTTGGAGCTGCGTTTGGGGAAGGAAACTCCCTGGGGAAGCTCAGGACAGGAGGTGGAAGGGAGGGAGGGAGAGCTGAGCTCCACCTGGGAGGATGGTGATGGGTAAAGAGCCCATTGCCTGCCCCGCTGACCCCTGCCCGTCTCCTTGCCTAGAGTACTCCATCCCCATCCACCACTACTGCTTCCCCTTCATCTTCCTGCTGGGGATGTTCCTCTGGTCCCTGCTCGAGTACCTCATCCACCGCTTTGTCTTCCACATGAAGCCTCCCGCTAGCAACTACTATCTCATCACCCTGCACTTCTTGCTGCACGGGCAGCACCACAAGGTGAGTCGCTGCCGCCGCCTCCACCCGCCGGGGCCGTGGGAACCGTGGCCTTGGCTCAGCTGGAGCCTGTTGGTGCGTGTTCAACGTGACTCCTGGCAGCCCAGCCCCGAGCAGGGCCCTTACCCAACACCGGCCAGGGCTGCAAGACGGGCTGGCAGGAGCTGCAAGCTCCAGCTTTGGGTGGAAAAAGCCATGGGCTCCCTCTAGCTTTGCTGGAGGAAACGTCCCCGCGGAGCTCGGGGACCAAACGTGGGTGAGGGGGCCGCCCCGATGGCCGGGTCCGCCTTTTGGGGTGGGTTGCTTTGCTGTTGGCTTCCTCTTCCCCGGCGGCAGGGATGTTCTGGTGGACGTTGGGAGTCTCACCATCCCTCTTCTCTGCTTCCAAGTCTCCCTTCGACAGCTCCCGCCTGGTCTTCCCGCCCGTGCCGGCCTCGCTGGTCATCGGTTTCTTCTACGTCCTGTCGCAGCTGGTGCTGCCGGAGGTGCTGGGGCTCTCGGTGTTCGTCGGGGGGCTCTGCGGCTACGTCGTCTACGACATGACCCACTACTACCTGCACTACGGCTCGCCCAGGAAAGGCACCTACCTGTACGGCCTGAAGGCGTATCACGTCAAGCACCACTTCGAACACCAAAAATCAGGTGAGCCCGGGCAATGGGAAGGGGCTGTTGGAGCCCAGCCCACCTGCTGCCGTGCACCTGCTTCTAGGAAGTACCTGGCGTTGGGGAAAACTCCAGAGCTGCCTTGTTTTGGGGGGTGTGGGGAAGGGGGTGACACGCACGGTGCTGCTGCCCCATGGGGTGCGTTGCTTGCCCCCCCCCCCAAGGGCGCGGAGAAAGGGGGGGGGGGGGGGGA
>NW_009953392.1:230415-239097 GCF_000747805.2 Chaetura pelagica | reverse complement strand
GGGAAGGGGCTGTTGGAGCCCAGCCCACCTGCTGCCGTGCACCTGCTTCTAGGAAGTACCTGGCGTTGGGGAAAACTCCAGAGCTGCCTTGTTTTGGGGGGTGTGGGGAAGGGGGTGACACGCACGGTGCTGCTGCCCCATGGGGTGCATTGCTTGCCCCCCCCCCCAAGGCTGAGGAGAAGGGGAGGTGGGGGGATGAAGGCAGCACAGTCCTTGCTGGTGGGCAGCTGGGGATGGCAGGGTGCAGGCAGAGGGCGGGGGAATGGAGGCATCCTTGCCTGGGGCAGCATCTCCTCGTGCTGGGAGGTGTTGATGGGCGCAGGGTGAGGCTTCCCTGAATCCACCAACGCTTGCTCAACCCGCCCTTTGCCTGGTTTCCGACGAGAAAACGCCCCATCCAGATAAGCTGTCATCCCTGGGGCTGGTGGCGTGGCCCAGCCACCTCTTTCTCCTCACCCTGCTCTCCTTCCTCACCCTCACCTTGCCTCATTCCCTGCCCAAAACGTGGGCGTTCCTCCCTCAACCGCTCTCGCCAGAGGAACTGCCCGGCCCTGGTATCTGCTCGTTGCTGCTTTTGCAGCCAGCCAGGTGACATCCCATCCTGGCCACATTCCAGCTGTCCCAGCCCTTCTAATCTCAGTGATGGTGGCCCTGTCCCCCTGGTGGCATTCCAGTGACAGCAGTGCTATGGGCTGAGCCCTCTCTCCCCTGTCCACAGGCTTTGGCATCAGCACCCGCTTCTGGGATCACCCCTTCCGGACACTCATCCCTGAGGAGACCTTTGAGAAAGAGGACTGATGGTCCCATCCTGGCACCTGGCTCCATCCCTTCCCAGGCTGGGGCTGGCATCCCTGCCCAGCCCTTGGCCAGGCTGGCTGACCCCCTGCATCACTCCCAGGGGCTGTGCCACAGCAGCGGAGCATCCCAGTGGTGTCCTGTGGTCCAGCTGTGGCACAACCAAAGGGGATGGGGTGGGTGAGGATACAGGGGAAGGTGAGGAGGAGGTTGGGGGGGCTCCTGCCCCTTCCTTGCTGCCCTTCTGCTCCAGGTCATGGATGCACGGGCAGATCTGCTGCCTGAGAGAGATGAAGTGCCTGAAGCCAACCACCTTCCTCTGCCCTGGCACCTCTCTGGAGCCCCCCCAAGCCCTGCCAGGGTGTCCCCTCCCCAGGACATCCCACTGCTGCAGGTAACCCCATCACCCTAACTCGTGCCCAGGAGCCTCCGTAGCCTGAGTCCTTCTCCTGGCTCCATCCCAGCACAGACTTTTCTTGGCCCAGGGCCCTTGGGGTGGGCATCCCTCAGGGTTGGATGTTGCCTTTTTCTAACCAGTGCGCCCATATCTCTCTACCAGATTTATCCAGGTCATGGTTTTAGGTAGACATTGACTACTTGAAACTCAAACTCCAAGAACACAAATGCTACAAGATGCCTTTATTTTCTTTTTTGTTTTATTTGGGTTTTTTTGGCTGATCCTGTGATTTTATTTTATTTTTTTTTTCTAGCGTTTTCTGCAGATATTTAAAGGTTTGGAATAAAGTTATATATATAAAACTGTAGACACTACAATTGTAAATAAACTGTATATTTTGAAAAATAAATCCTTTCAAAAAGGGTCTGGCAAACACATCCCTTGGGGCTGCTCCCACCTTCAGTGATCTCTGGACGTTTCCGTCGCTTTTTTTGGATCCCCAGGCTGATGAAAGCTGTGACGTTGGCCACGGTGGTGGTGAGGGAGATGCTTTTTTGCAGGAGGGAACCTCAGCATGACCCCGGGGCTCTTGGTAAGGAGAAGTTGGTTGGAGACGCCACTCGCTTCTCCGAAGTTGGGCAACGACATCACGTGCCCACCCTGGGCTTCCCAAAAGCAGCCAGACCTGCTGACGAAACCAGCCACGGAACTTCCTCTGCACCAGGAAGAGGTCAAGTGCAGTTTCCAGCTCTTCCTTTGATGCTGAGGGTATATCCGGGGGCTGAAGGGATGGTGGAGCAAAGTCCCAAAGATCCCGCATCCCTCGTGTGGGATGGGATGGCTCCAAAGGGTCCTGCTGCTCAAGGTGGAGCTGATGCTGAGGGTGATCCGTGGCCTGAGGAAGCCTTGCTAGGGCTGGTGGTACAGCAGAAGGGGTTGGGATGCTCCAAACAGCAGCCAAGGTGTATATTATATATATATATAATAAAGGGGGAGCAGCTGGAATCACAGAATTTTTGGAGTTGGAAAGGACCTTCAAGATCATCCATCCCCAACCCCCTGCATGGGCAGGGACACCTCCCACCAGCCCAGGCTGCTCCAAGCCCCATCCAACCTGCCCTTCAACACTGCCAGGGATGGGGCAGCCACAGCTTCCCTGGGCAACCTGGGCCAGGCTCTCACCACCCTCACACCAAACAATTCCCTCCTCATGTCTCACCTCAATCTCCCTCTTCCAGTTTTAATCCCTTCCCCCTTGTCCTCTCCCTCCCTGCCCTTGTCCCAAGTCCCTCCCCAGCTTTCCTGGAGCCCCTTCAGGCCCTGGAAGGTGCTCTAAGGTCTCCCTGGAGCCTTCTCTTCTCCAGGCTGAGCACCCCAACTCTCCCAGCCTGTCCTCATCAAAGAGCTGCTCCAGCCCTGGGATTATTTCCGTGGCCCTTCTCTGGACACGTTCCAACAGCTGCACATCTTTCTTCTGCTGGGGGCACCAGAGCTGGACACATTATTCTAGTTGAAGGCCCACCAGGGCAGAGCAGAGGGGCAGAATCACCTCTCTCCATCTGCTGGCCACACTTCTGATCCAGCCCAGGATGGAGTTGGCTTTCTGGGCTGTGACTGCACATGGGTGGCTCATGTCCATCCTGCCCCCATCCCCTTTCTTCTGCCCCGCTTCCTGCAGGCAATTCCTCCTTCCAGCTGGAAAAACCCAGCGTGGGGGAAGGGGGGGGGGGATGCATCCCACCTGGCCCCTTCCTTGGGCAACTTTCCCAGAATGCAGGGCTGAGGGTTGTGGGGAACCACGCTGGGTTGCACAACGGCCCTTCCGCTGCCGGCGGGAGCAGCAGCGGGGAGAGCACCCTATAAACCCCTGGGACCAGCCCTGCCTCTCAGTCTGCAGGAGGGAACCAGCAGGAGACAGGCCCAGCAGGACCAAGGAACCCCAGTTGGTCCATCTCAACAAGAGGACAAGCTGCTTCTCTGGGGGCTTTGCTGGAGAGAGCCCGGGGAGGAAGGGAGCGTGGCTGCGGCGTGATCCCGGGTGTGTTGCTGTCTCAGCTCCAGCTGGTAAGAGCAGGACATTCCTCTGGTGGCTGCTCCAAGGGCTTGGGGGGCTGCTGGCAGCTTCCCCACAAATGGGGCAGGTTTTGGTCCCTGCTGCTTGGACATGGGTAGGGAGCAGGGCTCAGCCCTGTGGGGATGTAGGAAGAGTTGGGCTTCAAATCTTCAGTGGGCAGTGCAGGGAGAAAATATTGACAAGCTGGGGGCAGGAGAAGGGTAAAAGAGGAGGGGAGATTGAGGTGGGACATAAGGAGGAAATTCTGTGCTGTGAGGGTGGTGAGAGCCTGGCCCAGGTTGCCCAGGGAAGCTGTGGCTGCCCCATCCCTGGCAGTGTTGAAGGGCAGGTTGGATGGGGCTTGGAGCAGCCGGGGTTGGTGGGAGGTGTCCCTGCCCATGCAGGGGGTTGGGACTAGATGGCCTTTGAGGTCCCTTCCAACCCACACCAGTCTGGGATTCTGTGATGCTATGACACCTGGGCTGTGAAGGTCTGAAAGCTTTTAATTAGGTGGGTGATAATAGAGACATTGGCCAGGAATGAAAATGGGTCTTCATGGTCAAAAATGCAGCGTCTGTGGGCAGGACCCCAGGGTGTGGGGCCAGCACCAAGGAGTGGTGCCTGGAGGTGCTCCTTGGATCCTCACTGACCTCCTTTGTGCTCAGCAGCTGGAGGAGACAGTAGGGGCTAGAGGAGACCTGGAGGGTGGTGTGTCACATTAAGGCTGTTCCTTAGGTGCAAGTCGTGGAAGAGCTGCATCCAGCTGATTTCTGAGTGGTTCCCGTCGTTCAGCTCCACCAGACACCCCCCCCCAGCCCACATCCCCAGTGGCCAAGCCCTTTCCTGCAAGCATGGACATCGTGGAGAGGGTCTTCTCCGTGGCCCAGGCCATCCATGCCCAATTTGAGCAGGTGAAGTGCTGTAAGCACCAGTGCCAGCGCCTCGTGGAGCGCATCCAGATCCTGCTGGAGCCCGTCAGGGTCCTCAGGGCTCAGTCACCAAAGCACATCTCCCACCATGAAGAGGAACTGCTGAAGAAGCTGCTCCTGGCACTGTGGGAAGCCCAGAAACTGGTGATGAAATACAGCCAGAGCAGTTGGATCCAGAAGTTCTTGAGAGCCCACAGTGCCAGCGAGGAGTTTGTCTGGGTGAACGAGAGCCTGGAGGACGTTGCCCAGGGGCTCTCCCTGCTGCTGCAGGCAGAGCAGAAACAGGTTTTCCTGGAGGCTTTCCAGGCAAAGACCTGTCGCAGGCAGGATGCTGAGGACCTGAGGGATGACAAGGCTTTCTTGGACCAGGTGATTGCAAGTAAGTGGGCCTCAAGCAACCCCTCCTTTCCTGCCACCAGCAGTTGTCATCTCTCCCCAGCTGCTGCCCAGCTTGGGCTTGATGGCCAAGGGGATCCAAAGGGACATTTAAACCAGGAGAAAAATGAACTGCATCGAGTCCAGCGTCTCCACCTCTGAATGTTTCTCTCCCTAGGCACTGAGGAACCCAAAGACCTGGCTGGGGAGATCTACCTGGACAGGCAAAGCATGGAGAGCACGGTGGACAGGATGCAGAGCGAGCTCAACAGGATCGTGCGCGTGATGGAGTGTGAGTTGGTGCTGAACCTCCAGGCCCCCTGTTCTCCCTGCCCTTCCCCCCTGCCTGACGTGTCCCTCACCCCCCTCCTGGCACATCTCGGGAGCAGGCTTGAAGAAGGTCAACGTTGGTAAAAGAGAAGACATCACTGAGATCCAGAGGGACCAGCTCACCTTCTACAGACACCTGCAGGACACCGAGAGCTACGACCTCTACCAGGGCGAGTACCTCAAGTACCCGGTGGCCATCAAGACCTTCAAGAGGCCACTGACCACTGACATCGTGTGAGTTCTCCTGGGCAGGAGCCAGCTGGGGCAGCCAGGAGGGGAGGGGGACACAGCACCACGGCCGTGCCTGGCTCTGTGGCCCTCACCGTGCTGCCTGCTCCTGCAGGAAGGTCAGAGACATCTTTGAGAGGGAGGTTCAGACCCTCAAGAAGTTCGAGTCTCCCAACATCCTGCGCATGTACGGGATCTGCATTGAGGAGAGAGGTGGGAGGTGTCACAGGAACGTCACCCTTTCCCCTTCCCTGCCTGCACCAGGTGGGATGCTCAAAGTGTTTCCCTTGCAGACGGGAGCCCCTGCTTCTCCATCATCATGGAGTACTGCAAGCACGGGACGCTGCGGGACGTGCTGACCAAGCAGCAGCAGCACCTCTCCTGGGAGGTCCGCATTCGGATGGCCCTGGGAGCTGCCAGGGGCCTTTACAGGTGAGCTCCTGCCTCCATCAGTGGGTGAGTCCACCTGATGATCCACACACCTCGCTCAGCTCCCTGGGATCTCTCAGGAGTGTCCTCTTAGACGCTGTTCCCACCGCCTCGGGATGCTGGGATGGGGGGGCTGGTGCAGAGCTGGGTGGTGGGTTTGGATGCAGTAGCATCCACCTCCCCTGGTCACTGGCCCCTACATGTGGCTTCAAGCCTGTGAAGGCCTGGAAGGCAGAAACTCCCTTCCTGCACTCACAGGGCAGCTTCAGGAGCACCCTCCAGCACAGCCAGTTCTCCTGACAGGTCCTGCTCCTCTTCAAGGTTCATCATTTTGCCCACAACGGCTCTTCCAGCAGCTGCTGGAGAGGTTGGCTTGGGAGGGCTGGTCCACCAAGACAGGCAAAGAGCTGCTGGCTTCTCTGGGTGCATGTCCATCCCCTGCAGAGCAGGAGGGAGCCCTGAGGTGAGGACGTGTCCATCACCAGCATGTGTTGCCCTTGGTTCTGTCCGACTGCAGGTTGCACCAGACGGAGGAGAAGTCCCGACTCCACGGCTGCATCTGCAGCAGCAAGTTCCTGGTGGCTGGGGATTACTGTGTGAAGGTGAGGACCACACCTGGAGAAGCTTCTGGGTGTTTGGGGTGGTTTTGTGGATGTCTTCCCCCACCACCAACACTGAGGGTAATGAGGACGGTCCAGAACAGCAGCTGGGGTAGAGTGATCCCCCTGTCACTTTGGCCACGTAACATCTCAGTTCATCATCATCTGTGTTTTATGGTGACCATTTCTGAGCCACCCACCTTGGGATGACCTGATGCTAGGGCAGGTCACCTGCTTTCACCTGTGGCTTTGCTTGCAGGAGGAGCCACGTGCACACCAGCTTTTTGCTGGCCCCTCTGCTTTCTCCAGCCCAGGGCATCCTCAGCCATGCCACAGGTTTCTCCAGGCTGTGTTTCTACCACTTCTCCACCTCCTCTCCTTCTCTCAATCAGCTGTCAGGATTTGAGCTGGGTGAAACAGAGTCATCCATCAAGAGGAAAGCCAAGAAGAACTGGAAACACATCTCTCTGTTGGCTTATGCTGCCCCTGAGAACCTGAAGGACATCAGCTACCCCTACCAGAGGCCCTGTGAAATATACAGGTAGGTCTGTCCCTCCTGGGTGAGATGTCCATGAGGTGTCTCCAGAGGAGCTGGTGAGCTATGGAAGAAGGACAGGTTCCATCAGACACACCAGCAGAGGATTGCAGCTGGGAAAAGCCCAACTCTCCTCCATTAGGCAGGAGCAGGAGGTGGTAGGATCAAAGCTGAGACTCTTGCTTATCTCCTTCCAGCTTTGGGATCGTGCTGTGGGAGATTGCAACCTCCAGAATCCCATTTGAAGGTGAGGCAGAAGTAACTCATCTCCTGTATGAAAGCAAAAGGGCCTGGGTGGGGGCTGCTGGCTGGTGTTGGGTGCTCCCTGGCCCTTCCTGGAGCATCCCAGGGCATCTGGGTCCCAGTGGCAGTGCCTGCTGTGCCTGGCTCTGCACGACAGCTCCGTGGCTTCCCCAGGGGCTCACATACAATAGAGCATTTCAGCTAAATTTCAGCTTAAACCACAACCATAGAAGTAATTTTGGTCTCTATGTGGTGTTCCTGTGCATCAAAGCATAAAAATGTCTCCTTGCTCCACTGGAGCCCAAGGGGGTCATGTCAAATCTTGGGGGAAGTTTGCAGCCACAGTTTGGGTGGCTTCTTTGCTGGCTCCTCCATGCCATGGGCTGCAAGGAAGGTTCTTGGGGTGGCTTTGGGCTGGGTGTCCTCCCCAGCACCTTCCTGTGGCAGCAGAGCTCTGTCCTGACACTCCTGTTTGCACCTGTCTAGGCTGCACTCCCCAGGAGATCATGGAGAAGATCTGCACCCACCATTACCAGGACCCTGTTGGGGAAGATTGTCCTGCAGAACTGCAGGAAATCATCAACCAGTGTCGGGCCTTTGACCCTTCCCAACGCCCTTCAGCTGAGGGTAAGTGTCCTGGACATCCTTGTTCCACAGGCCCTTTGTAGCCCTTTTTCCCCCTTATCTTCTGGATGAACTTGTCTGGCTTTGTGTTTTGGAAAGCACCCCTTGACCTACCTAATGAGTCCCCTCATACCAGACATGTCCTTCTCCTGTCACCTGGTGGTTCATACAGTTAGATTCATCAGGGGGGTGTGTGGGTTAATCCCCTCTCAGGTCCTGCAGACCCTGGAAGCCACAACACGGGGCAGGAACCTGCCTTAGGATCCAAGCAAGGAATTGCAACCCTGGTATCTGCAGCAGGGTAGATGTCACTGTCCTGGAAGCTGCTCCAGGTCTGATCAGATAAATAATTGATCTCCAGTGTGAAGAGTTAACAGAATTATGGAATCACAGAACGGTTTGGGTTGGAAGGGGTCCTAAAGATGATCTAGATCTGTGCTCCCCATGCCTCCAGCTCCCAGCAGCAGCTCCCCCAGCAGACCCTGCTGCAAGGGAGTCACCCCAGCCCAAACCAAAACACCCCAAAAGCCACACTGAGGGTACTACATGTCTTGATGGCTCTACCCCAACCCCCAGGCTGCCTGGTGCTGAGCTGGAAGGATGGCTTCTCCCAGCTTGTTTCCAGGCATCTCTCCATATTCCTGGCTCTTTCTCCTGGGGTTGCACCCACCTGTGTCTGCTCGGGGTTGTCCCCTGCTAGTGGTGGCCTGAAGGGAGAGGGACATCATGTCCCAGCTGGAGGGAAAACCACCTTCTCATTGGGGGGGGGGGTTAAAAAATCCAAACCAAAACAAGCCTACAACAATTCTGGTTTGATGAACTCCATCCTTGTGTCCCGCAGAGATCGTGGACTTGCTGGCTGACCTGGAGAAGAGCAGAAACCAAGGAAGTTAACTGAGGGAAGGGGGCTGGGGGTGCCCACAAAAGCAGCCACACGTCTGGGCAAGCAAGGGCAGGGACAGCAGAGGGAATTCCCCTCTCGCTTGGCTCCGCTCGGACGCGTTGGTTTCTACGTGCCCAGACCTTCCCCTCGCCGAGGGAACCGGGAGGAGGCTGGGGGGGCAGGGAGGGGGTCACCCCACCTCGGGGCCTGCCCCCGAGCGGCCGCCCCCGGGGCACAAGGGGGAGTTGGCAGGACCCCCGGG
>NW_009953392.1:228981-229279 GCF_000747805.2 Chaetura pelagica | reverse complement strand
GGTTCGGGGGGGGTCCCGGGGGGTTCGGAGACCCCGCGCCCTGTGTCCTGACTGGTTCTGAGGTAAAAAAAAACACCCCAATAACAATCAGCTGAAACGCTGTAAAAAGCTGTGAATAAACCCGCGGCTGCGGCGCGCGCGGCCTGGTTTCTCAGTGGTGTTTTGTTGGGTTTGTTGGGTTGTTTTTTTTTTTTGGTGCGTTTATTTTGGGTTCGCTTCGTCCTGTGGTTGTTTGGGAGAAGTTTCCCCTGCCTGCGAGCTCCTCCAGGGACTGCCGGGCAGCAGCTGCCTGTGGGGG
>NW_009953392.1:228599-228962 GCF_000747805.2 Chaetura pelagica | reverse complement strand
GGGCTGGAGCAGCTCTGCTCTGGAGCCAGGCTGGGAGAGTTGGGGTGTTCAGCCTGGAGAAGAGAAGGCTCCAGGGAGACCTTAGAGCAGCTTCCAGGGCCTGAAGGGGCTCCAGGAAAGCTGGGGAGGGACTTGGGACAAGGGCAGGGAGGGAGAGGACAAGGGGGAAGGGATTAAAACTGGAAGAGGGAGATTGAGGTTGGACATGAGGAGGAAATTGTTTGGTGTGAGGGTGGTGAGAGCCTGGCCCAGGTTGCCCAGGGAAGCTGTGGCTGCCCCATCCCTGGCAGTGTTGAAGGGCAGGTTGGATGGGGCTTGGAGCAGCCTGGGCTGGTGGGAGGTGTCCCTGCCCATGCAGGGGGT
>NW_009953392.1:209129-224436 GCF_000747805.2 Chaetura pelagica | reverse complement strand
AGGTGTCCCTGCCCATGCAGGGGGTGGGACTGGATGATCTTGAAGGTCCCTTCCAACCCAAACCAGCCTGGGATTCCATGAGTTTGATCACAAACGTGAGTTTAGTGCTAGAGAAGCAGTACTTGATGATGGAGCACTATTATATCTTGGCTGTGTGACTGTTCTAGTGGCATTTATTACCCATTTTTGGCCTAACCTAGGCTTGATTTCTAATTCAGATAAGGACAAAATGTTTCTGAAGTTAGAATCTCTATAAAAATACCTGGGCATCCCCTTCTAGTAATCCTTGTCTAGATTTTCTAGGTGTTCTCTGCACTAGGAGCAGCCTTTGCCCTCTTGGCACAGCGTGGCAAGTTCTGGTCTCTGCTTTGGGTCCTGAAGCTAATGCTAAAGGTCTGCAATTTCCAGGGCCTTCTGGGTTGATTGCCTCAGTATTTTTTGGCAATGTGAATGCCCTTCAGCAGCTTGCAGGGTTGAATCCACCCCTTCCCTCCTAAAAAGGACTTTTAGTGTGTGTGTGCCTATTTATTCAATTTATTAAATTATCCTGAACAGGTTTTTTTGTGTTGTCAGAACAAGGTGACTAAAATGCTCTGATTTGGTGCCTCAGAGCTAATAATTAGCAGTGCCCAAACTGGTGCCTTCTCTGTGTTTCTTCCAAACTGAAGGTGGTTTTATTTAGTGGATAAGCTGAATTCTTTAAAGATATTTGCAGGGCAACCATCATTTAAAAACATATGGGATGTTATCCTGGTTGGAGCCTGGTTTATTGCCAGCCCAGTGCTAAACCATGGCAGAGGTTGCCACGTGCCCCTGGTGGTAGCAGCTGTTGAGCCAAAGGTTTTGAGTCCAGGACTCAGGAGGGTGCTGCCTGCTCTGCAAGCCCATGGACCTGAAGCAGTTCAGCTCTGCTGCATCTCCAGGACAAAAGGACTACTTGTCCCTTCAGTCTGGTTTCTAAAGACTTTTTGTAGTCATTGCACCCAATTCTTGCCACCACCAGGCTAGAAGCAGGGCACAGACTTGCAAATAAATACTGGTTTTCTTCACCTCTTTGCAGAGATGGCTCAAGAAGAGATGGAAGTTGATCTGCAGCCAGTGGATGGTTACTCTGTGGCGATGCTGAGGACCCTCCCTGCAGAGCCCTCGGGTCACCCCGCCCTGTCTTCCCACCCTCTGCTGCTCTGGGGAGGAGGAGGCAGCCTTCCAGCTCTTCCTGCTGCTGTTGTCATTCCAAGTGCTGGTGCCACCAGGGAAGTATCTGCTGAGCCTGACCCTCCGCGGAGTCCTGCCCCAGCTCCCATGGGATTGCAGAGGCTGTTTGGCCAGCCCCGGCCCTCCCTGCAGGTCCCGCAGCGTCCCCGCGTCCAGAGAACTCGAAGGCAGCAGAGGCTCGGAGGTTCCCAGGGGACAGTCAGAGCCAGGTAAACCAGGAATGAACTGGGAGCTGCACTGCACTCTTACTGACTCTGGTGGCAGTGTGAGGCTGCCGTGCTCCCTGCTGGACAGAGCCCAGCTCAGTGTCACGGTTACCACTCTGGCTGGAAAAGACCTTCAAGATCATTGAGTCCAACCACTACCCTAACTCTGCCACATCCACCACTAAACCCTGCCCTCTGGCACCACATCTGTCTGGTTTAGATGTCTCCAGAGATGGTGTCTCAACCACCTCCTCAGACAGTCTGGATCACCAAGTCTTAACTCCTGCCCCAGAACAGGACAACCCCAAAGCTGACACCAGCTCCATCCAGGGGAGTGGCTGTGGCCAAATTCTGGGCAGCTCACGTATTGTTTAAGCTCAATAATGGCACACTGCTTGCTGATCTCTTCTGGTAGGATCTTTGCTCCTGTGAAGTGAATCCCCCCCTGTTTCTTAGGTTGGCAGTGGTGCTGTTTGCTGACTTCTGAGACCTGCTATGATTCCCATCCTGCTTCCAGAGCTTCAGCTTGCTCTGTTCCCTCTGCTCTGCCAGGTTCCTGTTGGTGCTTCTGGCAGTTTCAGCCAGCATTTAGCTCAGTGAAGCTTCAGCTCTGTTTTGCATTTCACCTTTGATTTGAGGATTGCCTGATTAGGTTTTCTGGTGACAATTGTTATAGAAACTTTCACAACCATTTTTCTATAGTGTTTTTGTTTGTTTTTGCTACCTTCAGGCAGAGAAAGTAACAATTTTGTATTTAATATAATTTGTGATGGGTTTAAAGGATGGTGAGCGGGACTGCTCTCCAGCCAGAAAGAAATCCCCATCTCTGGTTTGTTTGGTTTTTGTCTTATTTTGTAGCTTTTGTAAATGCCAAGGGTGAAATTCTAATTAACTGAAGCATTGCCTTTCAATTCATCAAGACCAAGAGCTCCTCTTCTCTCAGATGATTAAACAAACTGTATTGTTTGCCTTTGGGTTGTCTATGAAGGTCACTGGAGTTCTCTGGGCTGGAAGGCAACCTGACAAACTTCTGCATTGAATCTGAAATATAATAGAGATGATAGCTGAACTGATGGGGAGGGAGAGGGGAGGATGTTTCTATCCAGTAGAAAAAGGAGGGAAGGTAGAAAGGCTGGACACAATGTGGTTGATGGAATGAGGCTG
The DNA here is from genome assembly GCF_000747805.2 of Chaetura pelagica. Lineage (NCBI taxonomy): Eukaryota > Metazoa > Chordata > Aves > Apodiformes > Apodidae > Chaetura > Chaetura pelagica. The sequence goes on along the minus strand of NW_009953392.1, from coordinate 221,851 downwards.
ATCCAGGCCTTGTGCATCTGCTGGCTTTGGGGACCAGGCCTGAGTTAGGGTTGGAGCTACCAATTAGGAGTGTCTTGGACTGTTAGTGAATCATCATAGAATCCCAGGCTGGTTTGGGTTGGAAGGGACCTTATGGATCATCTAGATCCAACCCCCTGCATGAGCAGGGTCCAACCCCACCACCACCTCACCCCAAAAGAAGGCTGTATCATTGTTGTAAGGAGGAGATTTTCTTTGAGCTGAGCAGATGATGACATGCTGATTGTTCAGAAAGCAGGTGGTAACAGAGGATGGCCCCTCTTACCAGAGAAGGTCTGTCTTGGTAACTCTTAACACCTTCCTGTTGCAGTCAGCCTAGGAGTTTTAACACGAACAGTGTGGAGAAACACACTGAGTCTTTAGTTTCCCTGAAATAACTTGTGATTTTTATTTCTTTCCTGGACTCAGGGCAGCATTGGACAACTACTTTCACCTGAGCAGAACCCAGGAGCCAACCACAGGACCAGCTCCACATCTGGAGCCCTCCCATGGTGTGCAAGACAGCCAGGAGCACAGCTCAGGTGAAACAGTAGAAGTCAGTGACTCTGACAGCAGCACTTCTGAGGAGGAGGAGGATGTGGTGGAGGCTGCAGCACCACTGATACCATCAGCCCAGGAGACACCTCCAGCAGCCAGCTCAGAAGGTTTGTGCTGGATGGGAACTGTGTAAAGATTTATTTCAGAAACTCATTTTGCTGCATCCAGCAGGGAAATCCTGTCGAGCCTCACACCAGATGGTGCTGAAAGATCATTGTGCACACAGCTGAGGGGAGCAAGTTGCTCCCACAAGGCTTGCTGGCAAGCAGGTCCTAAGAGCAGGAGCAGCAATGGGTGATTGCTGCTGTATTGTTAAATACAATCTTTTTGGTTTTGCAGGCTGCTCCTTGTAAATAGTCCTGGAAATGTTGAGAATAACTTCAAGTTTAGAGATGAGTCCTTAGAACACTTCCTCTGTTGTATGTCATCAAGGAGTATTATTGAAGACTTCCAGTCACACCTCTGGAGCTCAGCAGTGCTTCCAGTTTGCAGAAAAGGATCCATTTCAGTGTTTTTGAACTATCTGTGGTTCCAGTCTGCTTCAGCTTAGAGTTGTCATTCCTGTGACACTTGGCTGAGGAGCTGGAGATGCTTAGGACAGTGGGATTTTTAGTTGTCTCTTTCCTTCCTTGGCCTTTGCTGGCTCACAGTCCTTTATCCAGCCTCATGTTCACAGGTTGTTGTCATGTGGGTTGTGATGAACATATGCAGTTGATGTAAGAGTGGCAAATTATGAACTTCCTAGTCCAGGTTAGTGATGCCCAGAGAGTGTGAGAAAAAGGTTTTCCTTTTTACTTCAGCCTCTAAGGAATGTCCTTATGCTTCACTCTCTGCCCATAGCTTTGTTTTGGCTTGGCCAGCCCACCTTGACACCTTTTTCTGAGGGTGCCTCTTTGAGGTGCCTTCTCAACAGATCCATTCTGCTTGCTCTGAGCTAGTCTGACACGTGTCAGGAGCTCAAGCTGTTAAGTGCTGTCTAATGTTGTGTGAGCATATGTTCTCTGGTGCATTTTCTGGAATTCCCTTGGTTTTTTGTTTGTTTTTTTTCTTTTATAAGCCCAGAGGCTGAAAACTTTATTGACCTTATCCAGGGTTAGGTGGTACCTCTCTACTGGAGTGAGAATATCTGCCTGGAGTACTAAATTTGATTCATAACCCTTCTGTTGCATCAGGAGATGGGGAGACAGTGATTTCTGCTCCTGTAATCCAAATGTAGCATTTCTGTGCCCATGCTTCACCAGCAGGGCTGACAGGGGCCCACCACAAAACATATGGCCCAGCAGAATGGGTAGTTCAGGTAACTACCAGCTGGAAAGCTGCTGAAGTCAGGGGGAGGGGACAGAACACATGGGAAATTCTTTCTTGGCAGATGAAATATGCATGCTCAGATCCCTTGGCAAGACAACTTCTTCATAGTGGTGTCTTTCTCCTGGCATCATGATGCAGGGTTATATCCTTAAATCAGCCAGCTTAAGCCTTGTACACAGATGTGTTTGTTGCCAGCATGTCAGAAAGTCCTGATCACAATTGTTGTGTTTTGAAGACCTCTCCTTTCTCACTGAAGATGCTACAATCCTGCTGCTTTCTGTCCAGGAAAGCATTCACCACTGGTGAGGAGCAGGGTTTGCACACACACAGTGACCTCCAGCACCTTGATCTGAAGCTCTGTGTGTGACCTGTGCTGCTGTTGCACTGCTGGTCTTGTTCCTGATGGTTTTAGATCAAGTCAGGAGAGTTTCTCCCCCATTATGTACCAGTTAATTTAAGCAATGCTCTCTCTAGATTCCAGTCAGGTCCAAGCCGAGCCACCTCAAGCTTTGTCTCAAGCTTCTGCAGAACATGGAAGTCATGAAGCTGAAGAAGCTCAGGTCCAACCAAAGCAGGTAAGACGACCTAAATGCTTTTGCAGACAGATGAATGATGGTAAATGCTGCTTTTGTCTCAAGTTATTTCTTTATGTTTTTAATCCCAGAGGACTCCAGTGAGGCAAGTGGAACCCTCAGTTCCCGCTGTGCCAGCAGATGAGGAGGAAGGGGACACCTGTGCCATCTGCTTTGAGCAGTGGACCAACGCTGGGGCCCACCGGCTGTCAGCACTGCGGTGTGGGCACCTCTTTGGGTACACCTGCATTGACAGGTGGCTCAAGGGACAGGCAGGGAAGTGCCCCCAGGTAAAAGGGACATTTCCATGTACTGGGAAGCACTTTACTCTGGGGTGACCTCTGCTGCAGGCCTGAGCGCTGCAGCTGGTACAGCTGACGCAGAGTCTTGCATCTGGGGAAGAGCAACCCCATGGAGCAGTACAGGTTGGGGGCTGACCTGCTGGAGGGCAGTGTAGGAGAAAGGGACCTGGGGGTCCTGGTGGACAGGAGGATGACCATGAGCCAGCAATGTGCCCTTGTGGCCAAGAAGGCCAGTGGCCTCCTGGAGTGGGTTAGAAAGGGGGAGGTTAGTAGGTCAAGGGAAGTTCTCCTGCCCCTCTATTCTGCCTTGGTGAGGCCACATCTGGAATATTGTGTCCAGTTCTGGGCCCCTCAGTTCAAGAAGGACATGGAACTGCTTGAAAGACCCCAGGGCAGAGCCACAAAGATGATGAAGGAAAGGCTGAGGGAGCTGGGTCTCTTGAGCTTGGAGAAGAGGAGACTGAGGGGTGACTTCATCAATGTTTACAAATAAGTTAAGGGTGAGTGTCAGGAGGACAGAGCCAGGCTTTGTTCAGTGATGTCCAGTGATAGGACAAGGTGCAATGGGTGCAAACTGGAGCACAGGAGGTTCCACATAAACATCAGAAAAAACTTCTTTCCTGTGAGAGTGACAGAGCCCTGGGACAGGCTGCCCAGAGAGGCTCTGGAGACATTCAAATCCACCTGGACATGTTCTTGTGTGATGTGCTCTGGGTCACCCTGCTCTGGCAGGGGGGTTGGACTAGATGATCTTTCCAGGTCCCTTCCCACCCCTAAGATTCTGTGATTCTGTGCTTGCTGTGTTGAGAACCCACCTGTGCCTGCTGTCAGAAAGAACAAAAATCACCATTATTTTGATATAACTAGGCCAGAAAGTACTAGCACTGCTGGAAAGGGAGGATTCTGGCTTGGGTTTTCTCCCTGAAGTAGAGCATTTGTGAGTAGCAGCTCAGAAGTTTGAGAGTTCAAGTGTTAAATCTGTAATTGCTTTCACCACATGGTGGTCCTGGAGTGTGGGAATGGCAGGCAGATTCCTAGAAGGACTTAATTAAGCATTAAAAATGTTATTGGACAAGAAATGTGTTTGAGAACTGTTCTCAGTTGGTTAATCTTCTGTTTTGAACTTCATCTGCTTTTGCAGCCTTCAAGGGGACCAGGAAGTTCAGGTATCTTGCAGAGAAAAACAAACAAGCTGCATCTTCTAATGTCTGTTTCCAAGAGGCAGAGCAGCTTTTTAAGGTGTTCTTTTCAGCTCTTTCCACAGTCAACACTGATCCCTTTCAATTAGACCTACACTTCTCTTTGATCTTCTTCCATTCCTTCTTCCTATTCTCCAGAAGGGAATGTTGGCCAAAAAAATAGGTCAACAAGTATCTTGTAAAGCAGATTAAGTTCTGCAGCTTTCCAAGTCGAGGGCTGGAAGCCCAGGATTTCTTTTGGCTTTCTCATTTTGAGAACTTCCATGAGGAATTGGAGAGCTCTGTGCAGGATCCCCTCCTGTCAAGAAGGAACTTCCTGTTGATGTGATTAAACCTTGACCCCCTGTTGCCATAGCAAAGGCCCAAACCTTCTTCTTATCCCTCTCAGTTCTGTGTAATCTTTTCTTCACCTACTTCAGACAGAATTCTTAGAGACCTTCCTGGCATCTTTACTCTTTGGAATTCTGTGACTGCTCTCTTTTTGTACCCTAACAACTCCTAAGGGCTGCTTGCTCCTGTTTTTTCTCCCAGTGATGCAGTTACTGAGGATTTCTTGGGGGATCTTTTTGTTCTGGGGAGAACCTTGCAGCTCAATCATCTTCCCTCCATTGTCAGTCCCTGTCCTCTGTGACTGGGTGTTCTCTGATTGAACGGCCAGAGCTGCTGTGGGTGCTGCTCTCTACACTAAGTGCCCTGAGTGCAAGTTCCTGTGAAATTGCAGCATTCCTGATCCTGCTGGTGACAGCTGCTGGCTGCCAGGAAGCTGTCTTGGCCACTTAGTGCTCTGCAAGGCAGCTCTTTATGAAGGGAGGGGTTGTCTGTGCTGAAACTCTTGCCTGTGAGATCTTTGTGCTACTAAATTATAGAGAAGTCTGCATTTTAAGTGCACGTCGTAATTAATGTTCAGCAGAGGTTACTTGAGCTGAGCATTCACTACCTCTTTTCTGATCAACAAAGTGTATAGAATCCCAGACTGGTTTGGATGGGAAGGGAACTTAAAGATAATCCAGTCTCAACCCCCCCTGCATGGGCAGGGACACCTCCCACCAGCCCAGGCTGCTCCAAGCCCCATCCAACCTGCCCAAAACATCAGAAAAAACTTCTTTCCTGTGAGAGTGACAGAGCCCTGGGACAGGCTGCCCAGAGAGGCTCTGGAGACATTCAAATCCACCTGGACATGTTCTTGTGTGATGTGCTCTGGGTCACCCTGCTCTGGCAGGGGGGTTGGACTAGATGATCTTTCCAGGTCCCTTCCCACCCCTAAGATTCTGTGATTCTGTGCTTGCTGTGTTGAGTACCCACCTGTGCCTGCTGTCAGAAAGAACAAAAATCACCATTATTTTGATATAACTAGGCCAGAAAGTACTAGCACTGCTGGAAAGGGAGGATTCTGGCTTGGGTTTTCTCCCTGAAGTAGAGCATTTGTGAGTAGCAGCTCAGAAGTTTGAGAGTTCAAGTGTTAAATCTGTAATTGCTTTCACCACATGGTGGTCCTGGAGTGTGGGAATGGCAGGCAGATTCCTAGAAGGACTTAATTAAGCATTAAAAATGTTATTGGACAAGAAATGTGTTTGAGAACTGTTCTCAGTTGGTTAATCTTCTGTTTTGAACTTCATCTGCTTTTGCAGCCTTCAAGGGGACCAGGAAGTTCAGGTATCTTGCAGAGAAAAACAAACAAGCTGCATCTTCTAATGTCTGTTTCCAAGAGGCAGAGCAGCTTTTTAAGGTGTTCTTTTCAGCTCTTTCCACAGTCAACACTGATCCCTTTCAATTAGACCTACACTTCTCTTTGATCTTCTTCCATTCCTTCTTCCTATTCTCCAGAAGGGAATGTTGGCCAAAAAAATAGGTCAACAAGTATCTTGTAAAGCAGATTAAGTTCTGCAGCTTTCCAAGTCGAGGGCTGGAAGCCCAGGATTTCTTTTGGCTTTCTCATTTTGAGAACTTCCATGAGGAATTGGAGAGCTCTGTGCAGGATCCCCTCCTGTCAAGAAGGAACTTCCTGTTGATGTGATTAAACCTTGACCCCCTGTTGCCATAGCAAAGGCCCAAACCTTCTTCTTATCCCTCTCAGTTCTGTGTAATCTTTTCTTCACCTACTTCAGACAGAATTCTTAGAGACCTTCCTGGCATCTTTACTCTTTGGAATTCTGTGACTGCTCTCTTTTTGTACCCTAACAACTCCTAAGGGCTGCTTGCTCCTGTTTTTTCTCCCAGTGATGCAGTTACTGAGGATTTCTTGGGGGATCTTTTTGTTCTGGGGAGAACCTTGCAGCTCAATCATCTTCCCTCCATTGTCAGTCCCTGTCCTCTGTGACTGGGTGTTCTCTGATTGAACGGCCAGAGCTGCTGTGGGTGCTGCTCTCTACACTAAGTGCCCTGAGTGCAAGTTCCTGTGAAATTGCAGCATTCCTGATCCTGCTGGTGACAGCTGCTGGCTGCCAGGAAGCTGTCTTGGCCACTTAGTGCTCTGCAAGGCAGCTCTTTATGAAGGGAGGGGTTGTCTGAGCTGAAACTCTTGCCTGTGAGATCTTTGTGCTACTAAATTATAGAGAAGTCTGCATTTTAAGTGCACGTCGTAATTAATGTTCAGCAGAGGTTACTTGAGCTGAGCATTCACTACCTCTTTTCTGATCAACAAAGTGTATAGAATCCCAGACTGGTTTGGATGGGAAGGGAACTTAAAGATAATCCAGTCTCAACCCCCCCTGCATGGGCAGGGACACCTCCCACCAGCCCAGGCTGCTCCAAGCCCCATCCAACCTGCCCTTCAACACTGCCAGGGATGGGGCAGCCACAGCTTCCCTGGGCAACCTGGGCCAGGCTCTCACCACCCTCACAACCAAGAATTTCCTCCTCATGTCTCACCTAAATCTCCCCTTTTTTTGCAAAGCTTGCAGATGTCATAATTTCTTCCAAGTCCAAGCTCAGGGAGGTTTTATCCCTTTTTTTAAGGTGAATCTGAAGAACTAAGTGGTCACAGCCAGACACACAAAATCATTGAGATACCTGGCTGTGTATCACTGAAATCACTGGGATACCAGTGTTCTTACTGGCACTGGAATGGTTTCATGGATTTGGGCCCATAGGATGTGATCTAAGGAATGGAGTATGTCAGTGAGAGTTGGGAACATACTCAAGGGTTCCCAAATCCTTGTCTGTTGGCCAAGCAGTCAGTCTTGGTGTTTTCAACACAAGGGAAGGACATGGAGGTGCTGGAGAAGGTGCAGAGAAGGGCAGCTAGGCTGATTTGGGGTCTGGAAAATTGGTCTGATGAGGAGAGGCTGTGGGAGCTGGGGCTGTTCAGCCTGGAGAAGAGGAGGCTGAGGGGAGACCTCATTGCTCTCTACAACTGCCTGAGAGGAGGTTGTGGTAAAGTGGGTGTTGTTGGGCTCTTCTCCCAAGTGACCAGCGATAGGACAAGAGGAAATGGGTCAGGTTGCTCCAGGGGAGGTTCAGGCTGGATATTAGGAAAAATTTCTTCCTAGAAAGAGTGGTGAGGCCTTGGAAGAGGCCCAGGAAGGTGGTGGAGGCACCATCCCTGGAGGTGTTCAATAAACAGGTGGATGTGGTGCTGAGGGAGATGGTTTGGGGGTTTTAGGGCGGGTGGTTGGACTTGATGATCTTGAAGGTCTTCACCAACCTTGATGATTTTAAGTAGACAAGCCCTCCTTTTGAAGCTGTGGGAGTGGGTAGTTAAATTCTTGCAGATTAACTGAACTTGTCTTGGGTTTCAGTGCAATAAGAAGGCAAAACGTTCTGACATCGTGGTTCTCTACGCTCGTACCCTGAAAGCTCTGGACACCAGTGAACAGGAACGCATGAAAAGGTACAGAGGCTCCATGAGAAGATACCACTGCAGCCTGGCTTTGCCTTTAAAAAAATAGGTCAACAAGTATCTTGTAAAGCAGATTAAGTTCTGCAGCTTTCCAAGTCGAGGGCTGGAAGCCCAGGATTTCTTTTGGCTTTCTCATTTTGAGAACTTCCATGAGGAATTGGAGAGCTCTGTGCAGGATCCCCTCCTGTCAAGAAGGAACTTCCTGTTGATGTGATTAAACCTTGACCCCCTGTTGCCATAGCAAAGGCCCAAACCTTCTTCTTATCCCTCTCAGTTCTGTGTAATCTTTTCTTCACCTACTTCAGACAGAATTCTTAGAGACCTTCCTGGCATCTTTACTCTTTGGAATTCTGTGACTGCTCTCTTTTTGTACCCTAACAACTCCTAAGGGCTGCTTGCTCCTGTTTTTTCTCCCAGTGATGCAGTTACTGAGGATTTCTTGGGGGATCTTTTTGTTCTGGGGAGAACCTTGCAGCTCAATCATCTTCCCTCCATTGTCAGTCCCTGTCCTCTGTGACTGGGTGTTCTCTGATTGAACGGCCAGAGCTGCTGTGGGTGCTGCTCTCTACACTAAGTGCCCTGAGTGCAAGTTCCTGTGAAATTGCAGCATTCCTGATCCTGCTGGTGACAGCTGCTGGCTGCCAGGAAGCTGTCTTGGCCACTTAGTGCTCTGCAAGGCAGCTCTTTATGAAGGGAGGGGTTGTCTGAGCTGAAACTCTTGCCTGTGAGATCTTTGTGCTACTAAATTATAGAGAAGTCTGCATTTTAAGTGCACGTCGTAATTAATGTTCAGCAGAGGTTACTTGAGCTGAGCATTCACTACCTCTTTTCTGATCAACAAAGTGTATAGAATCCCAGACTGGTTTGGATGGGAAGGGAACTTAAAGATAATCCAGTCTCAACCCCCCCTGCATGGGCAGGGACACCTCCCACCAGCCCAGGCTGCTCCAAGCCCCATCCAACCTGCCCAACAACACTGCCAGGGATGGGGCAGCCACAGCTTCCCCGGGCAACCTGGGCCAGGCTCTCACCACCCTCACAACCAAGAATTTCCTCCTCATGTCTCACCTAAATCTCCCCTTTTTTTGCAAAGCTTGCAGATGTCATAATTTCTTCCAAGTCCAAGCTCAGGGAGGTTTTATCCCTTTTTTTAAGGTGAATCTGAAGAACTAAGTGGTCACAGCCAGACACACAAAATCATTGAGATACCTGGCTGTGTATCACTGAAATCACTGGGATACCAGTGTTCTTACTGGCACTGGAATGGTTTCATGGATTTGGGCCCATAGGATGTGATCTAAGGAATGGAGTATGTCAGTGAGAGTTGGGAACATACTCAAGGGTTCCCAAATCCTTGTCTGTTGGCCAAGCAGTCAGTCTTGGTGTTTTCAACACAAGGGAAGGACATGGAGGTGCTGGAGAAGGTGCAGAGAAGGGCAGCTAGGCTGATTTGGGGTCTGGAAAATTGGTCTGATGAGGAGAGGCTGTGGGAGCTGGGGCTGTTCAGCCTGGAGAAGAGGAGGCTGAGGGGAGACCTCATTGCTCTCTACAACTGCCTGAGAGGAGGTTGTGGTAAAGTGGGTGTTGTTGGGCTCTTCTCCCAAGTGACCAGCGATAGGACAAGAGGAAATGGGTCAGGTTGCTCCAGGGGAGGTTCAGGCTGGATATTAGGAAAAATTTCTTCCTAGAAAGAGTGGTGAGGCCTTGGAAGAGGCCCAGGAAGGTGGTGGAGGCACCATCCCTGGAGGTGTTCAATAAACAGGTGGATGTGGTGCTGAGGGAGATGGTTTGGGGGTTTTAGGGCGGGTGGTTGGACTTGATGATCTTGAAGGTCTTCACCAACCTTGATGATTTTAAGTAGACAAGCCCTCCTTTTGAAGCTGTGGGAGTGGGTAGTTAAATTCTTGCAGATTAACTGAACTTGTCTTGGGTTTCAGTGCAATAAGAAGGCAAAACGTTCTGACATCGTGGTTCTCTACGCTCGTACCCTGAAAGCTCTGGACACCAGTGAACAGGAACGCATGAAAAGGTACAGAGGCTCCATGAGAAGATACCACTGCAGCCTGGCTTTGCCTTTGTGTTTTAATTTCCTGGGTTGTCTAAAGCAATTCCAGCATTCCCTGGGGTGTTGCCATGGGTGTGGCTGGCTTAGCACAGCCTGGCTGGGTTGCACGTGTCTCACCTGGAAGGAGAAGTTTCTTTTGGAAATGGAATTCTTGAGTTTTCTCACTGAAACAACGAGCATCTTGTGCTGTGGCCTGAAATGTCAGCATGGGGGGACATGCAGAGTTGGTGCCAAAAAGCTGTAGATCACTAATTCTTCATGAAATGGGAAGAGGGAGGTGTAGTTAGAAATGCAGGGGGGTGAGTAGCTGACCTTTCCTGCCATCTTTTCTGCATGCATTAAACAGAGTAATCTCTTGTGTGAATCACTTTCTGTCTTGCTTTGTCAGACTCTTCATGTAGCTTTGCTTACAAAAGGTCAGCAAGCATTACTACCCCTCCAACTGAAATGGAGACTTTTTATTGAAAGAAAGGAAAAACAGGTGTGAAAATGGGGAGTAATTTCTCTTCAGTAAGATGCTGTCATAGATACTAGTCTGAAATTAAAAGGCTGTGGGCATCTGAGTTCTCCTGAATCTTGTAGTTAATAGAATTTAATTGAGGTCTTCACATATCTCTGACTATGCTGCTGTTCTTTCAATGCAATCTTCCAAAGAAACCTCACTATCCTGGTAATTATTAATCAGAAATTATTAAGGTGTAACTGTCATGAAGGGAAAATATCTCTTCTGTCTGGACTGTCACTGCCTGGTGGTGTTTGAGTTATACCTTTAGAAGGGCAGCCACAGCTTCCCTGGGCAACCTGGGCCAGTGTCTCAAATGATTCTTCTGCAGGAAAAAAGAAATTATGTGAGGATACTGTAAAGGAATGGAAGAATTCAGTGCTTGGTGAGCATGCAAGGCTAGGGCTGTGTATTTAGGAGGTACTTAGCCAAGCTAGAGCATAAGAAGGACATGGAACTGTTTGAGATGATCCAAGGGCTGGAGCAGCTCTGCTCTGGAGGCAGGCTGGGAGAGTTGGGGTGTTCAGCCTGGAGAAGAGAAGGCTCCAGGGAGACCTTAGAGCCCCTTCCAGTGCCTGAAGGGGCTCCAGGAAAGCTGGGGAGGGACTTGGGACAAGGGCAGGGAGGGAGAGGACAAGGGGGAAGGGATTAAAACTGGGAGAGGGAGATTGAGGTGAGACATGAGGAGGAAATTGTTTGGTGTGAGGGTGGTGAGAGCCTGGCCCAGGTTGCCGAGGGAAGCTGTGGCTGCCCCATCCCCGACAGTGTTGAAGGGCAGGGTGGATGGGGCTTGGAGTAGCCTGGTCTGGGGGGAGGTGTCCCTGCCTATGCAGAGCAGGGGGTTGGGGATGGATGATCTTGAAGGTCCCTTCCAACCCAAACCAGTCTGGAGGTCTACAAATAGGATTTGTGTTGGGGTGAAGTCTGGGGATAGGAGTCAAGAAGCTAGAGAAGGATCCTAGGGAGTTCCTAGGCTAAGCTGTGCTTTCCTGTCCTCCCTGCAGCTGTCTGGAAAAGGAGCAGATGCTGAGGAGACAAGCAGAGCTGGAGTCTGCCCAGAGCCGTCTCCAGCTGCAGGTTTTGACGGATGAATGCAGCAAACTGCGCAGGCAAGTTCAGGTGAGTCTCACCACTCACTGGGGGTTCCCTTGCTCTTCAACCTGTCTTTTGCATGGTCCTTTAGAGGACAGAAGACAGGCTTCCAGTTTCCATAAGCAGCAAGGTTTAGTAAACTCCACTGGTGAATCAGCAGGAGTGTCCTAAACATCCCTGGTGTATTAATGTTTACTACATAACACTGACCTTGTTTTTTTCTGTCTAAGACTCCAAAGTTGCAAGTACAGCTCAGCAGCAGAGGGTTTTTTGGCTGCTGATGTTGCAGGTTGCTCCTCGGGTGGTGCCTGGCAAGGCCTGGTCATACAGCACCAAACTTATTCTCTTCATCTTTCCCTTAACTCCATCAAGAGATTGGAAAATGTCAATAGTAAACCTGTAGTGGGACTTGGTCTCACTAGTTAGTCAGGAACCTTTCAGAAGTGGTTGGTGAAGAGGCATGGCTGTTCGCAAAAACCAAAGAAAACCACCAAAACCCACCTAATTTTTTTGTGAAGGTCAGTCAGCCTTCTACCCAAGCACATTGTGGAGAGCCACGAGATCTGTCAGGAGGAACAGGGTGTGTGCATGGGTGGGACAGCTGCTGAGGGGCACCTCTGTCCCCTAAACTGCTGAGAGGTTGCTAAATGGCTCCTGCAGCACTGTGGTATCTTGTAACCCCTCACAGCTGCTTTTGCAGGATTCCTATAAATTGTGGACTTTGGTGCTTCCAACTGTGAATGATCTGCCTTGGGCCACTGGTGTTAGGTTTTCCAATAGCCTGTTTCACAGCCAGTTTGTGCTACTTTTTGGTGTTGTGTGAATTAAATGATATTTAATCTCTCGCTGTCTCGTAACTCAATTTCATATTTCTGGACTTTTTTAGAGCCTTGGCTATTCATGTCTGTACATTAAGCAACATCCTCTTAGGTGAAGTCTTCCTGTGTGATGTAAGATAAGGCTGTATAAATTGCTTGCCTAAATTCCTGCATGAAGCTGATCAGAGCTAATAAGAAAATTGGTCCACTTGAACATTTGGCTTAAAAGAAAATGTATATTAAGATAAAAGTGCAGGTTGATAACATCATCCTGCAGTTCTCTTGGTATTAAATGGTAGAGGGTTCAGTCTAATTGAAGTCATGTGTTATAAAGATTAAGTGCTCTGTGTTCTCTAAGCTGTGTTTCAGTATTTAAACTGCATTCATCACTGTCCTGTAGTGGTCCATGTGAATGCTGCAAGCACTTTTAAGGTGCTTGTTTATACTGTG
>NW_009953392.1:191317-209103 GCF_000747805.2 Chaetura pelagica | reverse complement strand
ATAAGTCTGCTTATGTTCTGACTATGTACCTAACAAAGTCCTTGTCTTAGGAGAGGTCAACTAGTAAAGCAACTATTGGTATTTAAGTTGGAAGAGGCCTCAGTTAGGTGACTTCAGAAAACACAAGAGACGACATGTTTAATTGGCATACAAAAGCTTAAGTCAATTTAGGAAACAAAGTGCTGTGGGATTCCAAAAGCAACGTGTGGGATGTCTGGACCCTCAGAGGGACAGTTGGGATGGCAAAGTTCAGGTGCACAGAATTTTATTCAGGAATACCTGTGATGTTGATTGCTTGCATGCAAACCTTGGTGTCTCCAGCCTTACAGAGAAAGCAAATGCCATCGGTTTCCTCTCCTGGAAGTCATTGTGTGAACCCTTTTTTGTTGCTAATGTGCTGGAGAGCTCTGCTTCATCAGCAGTCATGTCACTACTTAGGACCTTTTTAGGTTTGTCTGCAGTTTTCCCCCTGCTCTTGTCCATTAACAATCCTGTCTGTTGCCCTTGGGAGTATCTAAGAGGCTAGAAAAGGGGAAGGTTTTTAAAGTCTCAATTAGATGAAGATAGGTAAGGAAAGTAACTTGAGGGGAGGGAAGGTAGGTAGCTAACTAAAACTCTGGAAGAAAGCCCTGCACAGTGTTGTTTCTGGATGTCAGCCTGTATGCTGCACAATGCATGGCAGGCTCAGGCTTGAATTTTGGAAGCAGTGCTACTGAAACCTCACTTTTCCCAAAAGATTTCCCTTTCTGAGCACAAAGAACTTGGGAATTGGATGAGAGCTACTGCATTACTCCTCCTGAATGTGCCAGAAGGTCCAAGAAATTGGCTGTCAATAAGCAACTCATCTCTGGCTCCTGGCACTAACACCCCTGATCAACTGGGGTAGACAATTTATTTTTTTTCAAGTAGGAAAACAGTTGCTTAGATTGTGTGGAGTAGGGAAGTGACAGGAGCTGGAATGGTGCTGTGGAGAAGAAAGAAGTGGAATTGTGAGCTTTGCAGATGGCAAACTGCCCATACCAATTTGTGAACCTAACACCTTTAGGAAAATTTTAGGCTAACAACATTTTTACTGCCTAAATATCTTTCATCTCTGTTCATCTCCCAGTTGATGTCTGGGGAAGAGTTAGAAGTAAAAAGTTGATGTTTCCTTCAGCTCTTATATCCTATAAAACACTCTCCCCCTATGAATTTGCACCAGAGCTAAAGGGGGGTGGGAGGTGAAATGTCTGGAGTGCTGCTCCACAGTTGGGGGATGTGTAATTAATATTGATGTCTGTTAATTGCCAGGCAGTGGTGTGCAGGGCAGCAGGCACAGCTCCTGGTAGAGGTCTGTGGGAGCACAGCCAGCCTGACAGCCCAGAATGCCTTTGTCTTCAAAGCCTCAGATCAGCTATTAAGATTGTAACCTGAAACTCCAAAGTTCTGTGCTGAGTTCCTTGTAGCTGGTGGTTTTCCTTTCCTATTCACTGTTCTCTCCTGCTTCTCAGAGAATCTCAGAATCCCAGACTGGTTTGGGTTGGAAGGGACCTTAAAGATCATCTAGATCCAACCCCCCTGCACGGGCAGGGACACCTTTGATTTTTATTCCCTTGGGGACTTTGCAATGAGCTTGATGCACAACAGATCAGACCTCTGTAAAATACCAGAATTGCTCTCCTCTTGAGCAGCTTCCAGAAGTTACAGGTCATGATGATAATGATTCATGAAGAGCTTGGTCTTTGATCTTTATCTTTGATTCTCTTAGAGAGAACTGCTGCCTTTGCTTAGACACAAGTCAAGTGCTAGTGGCCGGGTCAATCTACTCACCTACTCATAACATCCCTCTTGTGGCCCTTCATTCTTGAAAATTACCTGGTATTTGAAGCATAATCTTTGTTGCTCAGACAGCAGAAAGCAGGCTGCAATTTTTTTTTAATATATAAAACCTCTCTGATATCCCTGGGGTTCTGTAGCCATCTGGGTTTGCTTCTGGATTGGTCACACATGCTTTTGGGGGGGGATGTTTCTAGCTGACTCACAAGGTGCCAGTGCCCCTGGTATACCCACCTCACCCCTGATGTGCTCTGTCCTTGGCCATGTCTCTGCTGAGCACCCTTGAGCATCCATCAGTTGAGGGGGGGAAGAGGGGGGGGTGAGCTGGTGGGAAACAGGGATTTGGAGCTGTTGAGAGTTGTGTCGTTCCTGGAATTTGCTGCCCAGGGTTTACAAGAACAGGGTCATCTTCATTAAATAGACTGACTTGTTTCCTGCAATGCCCTTTATGGTGAAACTTGGGCTTTTATTTTTTTATGGGGTATTCTGGAAATTCTGGAAAATGGTTCTAATTGACTCTCTCTTGTGGTTTAGCTGCATGTAATACTTGGCAGTTGATTCTCTTCTGAACAGCATTGATCTGGTAATAATTGTTACTGGCTTTTATGTGCTTCCCAAGAGTCCCCTCTCCCACAGGGTCCAATACGTACAATAACAGACCTTGAATTCATTCTGCCAGAACTTGCAAAGCATTTTAAATGCTTTTCCTGCTCACTGTCATAGTCAGTGGTCTTGGATACCCAGCATTTTGGAACAATATGGAAATTGGAGCATATTCTGCCTTTTCATTTAAGAACAAGGACAGTTGGAGCAGCTGGAACAGAGAGCACTGCAGGTTACATCACTGGTGACATTTTAAAGCTCTTTGGGTCTTTTTCTTTGCAGGAGCTGAAGGCCCTGGTGGCCCAGCACAATGGGAGTGGTTCCCAGCAGCCTGGCAGCTCCCGCTCCTGCCTCCCCAGCAGCCTCCCCTCCAGCCAGAGCCAGCGCAAGTACCACTTGGAAAAGGTTTTTCTGGTGTCTCAGACTGGGAACTGCAGAGTGATGGCATTCTGTGACTCCCTGAGCTGTCTGGTGGTATCACAGCCTTCTCCACAGTCTACTTTTATTCCTGGTAATTCATAGAATCATAGACTTTGGGTGGGAAAGGACCTTCAAGATCAGGGACACCTCCCACCAGCCCAGGTTGCTCCAAGCCCCATCCAACCTGCCCTTCAACACTGCCAGGGATGGGGCAGCCACAGCTTCCCTGGGCAACCTGGGCCAGGCTCTCACCACCCTCACAGCAAAGAATTTCCTTCAATGTTCAACCTAAATCTCCCTCTTCCAGTTTTAATCCCTTCCCCCTTGTCCTCTCCCTGCCCTTGTCCCAAGTCCCTCCCCAGCTTTCCTGAAGCCCCTTCAGGCACTGGAAGGTGCTCTAAGGTCTCCCTGGAGCCTTCTCTTCTCCAGGCTGAACACCCTAACTCTCCCAGCCTGTCTCCAGAGCAGAGCTGCTCCAGCCCTTGGATCACCTCTGTGGCCTCTGGACTCATTCCAATAACTCCATGTCCTTATGTTGGGGGCTCCAGAATTAAGCAAGTCAAGATTTGGGTGTTCAGAGTTGGAAGTTAAATGTGTTTTCTACTTGCTCCCTGCTCCCCCCTTCTCTTTCTTGACCTTTTTGCATGTGCCTTGTGCTTTGGGAATGCTCATAAGACTGTCATTCATCCTGGCCCTGCATGGGTGACTTCTGCTGAGCTCCCCAAACTGTAGGTGCATTGATCCAAATGCAGCTGGTTTGTCAATATTCTAAAAAAAAAAAAAAAAAGAAAAAAGAAAAAAAGGAAGAAAAAACGAAAGCAAAAAATAAAAATCTTTTTATATGAATGAGAGGAGCAGTGCTTCCCAGTGAGGAAACAGCAAGGCAGGAGGTGAGGTTGTGGGCAGCCTTGTCACACTGACCAGGGCCAAGAGACCTGATGTCTGGCCCAGATCCAAGTTCTTTTTTCCAATGGTATGGATGTAGCATTAGGGAGTCTGAGAGAGTTTAATTTGCCAAGTACTTCAGTGCTCTCTGAATGATGCAACTTTGATTTGGATAATGGTTTGGAGATTAATAGGCTTTATCTAGGCCTAACAGAATTGTTTTCTGCATTCAGCTGGCCTTGTTTTTCTGGCTTTTGGATTCAGGGAATGAATCTCTGAATGGAGGCTTTGTGGGGACTCTTGTAGCACACAGGTTAAGTTCACCTGTTAGCATTCTTTGTGGTGACACTTGTTCTCTTTAAAAGCCATGTAATCCTGTTGTGTGTGTTTTTGTCTAAGCAAGGATGTCTGGGAATAAACTGGCTAAAGAGCAGCAGGCTCTTGTAACAAGAATTGTAACACTGATAGCCTGTTTGCTCCTGCTGGCTGGGATCCTGAAGGATTTAGCCCTGGTGCTGTTTTAACTAAAGAATGATTTGTGGCAGTTCTCATCCAGAACAGCAAATCATTTTTCTCTGCTCCTCCCACCACGGGCTTCAGTGCAGACCTTGTGGTTCTGGCACAGAATTGTCAGGGTTGGAAGGGGACCTCTGGAGATCATCAATCCAAACCCTCTGCTAGAGCAAGATTGCCCAGAGCACATCCCACAGGGCTGCATCCAAGGGGGTTTGGAATGTCTCCAGAGAAGGGGACTCCACCACCTCCCTGGGCAGCCTGTCCCAGGGCTCTGTCACCCTCACTGTGAAGAAGTTTTTCCTCCTATTTCAGTGGCACTTCCCATGTTCCAGCTTGTGCCCATTGCCCCTTGTCCTGTCCCTGGGCACTACTGAGCAGACTCTGGCTCCATCCTCCTGCACCCACCCTGAGATACCTGTAGGTATTGATAAGGTCTCCCCTCAGCCTTCTCCTCTCCAGGCTGAACAGTCCCAGCTCTCCCAGCCTTCCCTCATCAGGGAGATGCTCCAATCCCCCAGTCATCTTTGTCACCCTCCCCTGGACTCTCTCCAGCAGTTTCCTGTCTCTCTTGAACTGGGGAGCCCAGAACTGGTCCCAGTTCTCCAGATATGGCCTCACCAGGGCAGAATAGAGGGGCAGACTGACCTCCCTTGACCTCCTGGCCTCACTCTTCCTTATGCACCTCAGGATTCCATTGGCCCTCTTGGCCACAAGGGCCCATTCCTGGCTCATGGATCATTTATTCTCTACCAGGACTCCCAGATCCTTCTCCTTAGAACTGCTTTCCAGTTCCACCCTAACCTATATTGTTGCCTGGGGTTCTTCCTCCCCAGGTGCAGGACCCTACACTTCCCCTGGTTGAACTTCATGAGGTTTATCTCTGCCCAGCTCTCCAGCCTGCCCAGGTCACATTGGAGTGTCACCACCCCTTCCAGTTTAGATCATCAGTCAAAGTGCTGAGGTCACACTCTGTCCCATGGTCCAGGTTTCATGGTGCTCCACGATAACCTCCCTTTATCCTCCTGTACCAGGTTGTGGTGTGAAGATGCTGAGTGTGGCCAACTTGAAGAGCAGCCAGTACATCCCCATCCACAGCAAGCAGATCCGGGGGCTGGCGTTCGGCAGCCGGGCAGATGGTTTGTTGCTCTCTGCTGCTCTGGACAGCACTCTCAAACTCACCAGGTGAGCCCTGCTGGGAGAGCAACCCTGTCCCAGGGGAGTTTTGCTATGTGCAAGGGACTGGATTGGATTTTGTTGGCTCAAAATGCCTTGCAGTGTTTGCTGTTTTGCTTTCCAAAAGGTGCTGTGAAGACGGGATCAGGTCTGGGGATGTTCTTCCTGAATGTGGGAACTAAGAGAGGGAAAGTTTGTCCTTGCTTTATGTGGGAGGTATTATGGAGGTACCTGCCTGTGATGCTTTTCTCATGGAAGATTTCAGTGGAAAAGAAGTAATTCGGGACAGGTTGGCCAAGTTATGTTGAGGACAAAGGTAGTATCATGTCTAGATGTGAAATGTACTGTCTGCTTGGTTTTCAGCTACTGCAGGGAAAGGGAAGCAGGGGCCTCCAGGAGAGCTGAGGAGGGACTCGGGACAAGGACAGGGAGGGAGAGGACAAGGGGGAAGGGATTAAAACTGGAAGAGGGAGATTGAGGTGAGACATGGGGAGGAAATTCTTTGCTGTGAGGGTGGTGAGACCCTGGCCCAGGTTGCCCAGGGAAGCTGTGGCTGCCCCATCCCTGGCAGTGTTGAAGGGCAGGTTGGATGGGGCTTGGAGCAACCTGGGCTGGTGGGAGGTGTCCCTGCCCATGCAGGGGGTTGGATCTGGATGCTCTTGAAGGTCCTTTCCAACCCAAACCAGTCTGGGATTCTGTGATTCTATAAATTCATATGGTCTAAAACAGAAACAAGGGGTGTTTGGCTTGAGCACTTCCCTTCCTCTGCTAACTTTTCCTTCTCTGACTTCTGCAGCTTCTTGCAGAGCATGGAATTCATCTGGGATATGAAATGCATAGACAGCAATATTGAGCACATGCTATAGGAACACAGGTTCTCTTGAGCTAGCAGGGACTTAAAGCAGCACATTGGAGACTCATTATGCAAAAGTTGAGAGTAAAAATGTGCCTGGTCCTGGTAGATTTTTTCAGCCTAGGGGTGTATTTTCAGGCTTCTTTGTGCTGCTCTATAATTTCAGGCTTAAGCTGATTCCAAACTCTGTTGCCTGATTGATTTTAGAGAGTTACAGCAACATCTTTATGCCCATCTGTCTGTCTGTCAGTGGAGGGTTAGGCAGGACGTGTGTTCCATGAGTGATTAGTCCCAATTCATTCCCCTGAATGAAGCAATGAGGAGAACTTAATCCCACCAAAACAATGTAAAGAATGTTGCTTTCCTGTTGCCATGTTGAAACGTTTGCTAGACTAGTTAAAAGTAAACAAAAGTGATGCCAAAGGCAGCATGTTGGATTTCTAACTGAGTTTAAGATTCTTTTCCTGGTTGGATCTGGAGAGCAGCTCCTTGTGTCAGTGTCTGCTCAGACTCCCCCCTCTGCCTGGTTGGATCCATCAGAACTTGTGATCCTCTTGCTTTTGTGCTGGATCCCAGAATGTCTTGGATTTAAGTGCTTTCTTCAGCAGCATCTTCATACTTCTTTCAGTTTCCCTCTTAAAGGACAGTCCTCCTTTGGTCATCTTTCTTCTCTAGTTACTGATTTCATAGTCATCCTACCAAAAGGAGTTATCCAAGATGCCTTTGGATCTCCTGTTCAGGTTTGCAAGTGTTTAAAATGGCACCAAAGATTTGGGATTGGGTTTTTTGGGGTGTTTGTTCCCCTTTGTTTTGAACTAGTCACTGTTCTGATGTCAAGCTCTGTCAGTTTTCCCCAGCTAGGTCCATCTTTGTGGTGGTTCTCCTTGTACTTACCTGGGAGCACTTACTTCTCTGGAGTTGTGAGCAACTCCTGTGTTGTACAGGATACCCAGAGTCACCTGAAGTGGTGTCTTCTGCCTGACACTGTTCTCCAAGTGTTGACCAGATGTTGAAAACCCTGTTCATCTGACACCAACTTCATCTGTTGTCCTGGGTCGCTCCCCTCTGTGTGCTCCCTTCTTCCTTCCAGAAATTGAGTTTACAACGAATTAACACCATTGGCTTCATTTGAGGCATAAGCACAGTTCTTCTCATGTAGAAAAAGAGGGGAAATAATTAATGAGAGATGTAATCTGAAGAGATGAGCCCTGTCATCTCAGGAATATGTGGTATTACAGAATTACCCTGGAGTCATTTCTAATTGTTTCTAGAGAAGGAACTTGGCTTTCCCTTTCCAGTAAGGCAGCTAAGACCCTGCTTTGAGACTTCCTTTCCCAGTCTCCAAAGATCAATCTGGAAAAGGAAGCAATACCCTGGAAGATTTATAAATCACTTGGCAATATCCAAGTGCTGATTCTGTCTGGATTTTTCCAGATTCACATCTGGCATGAAGGAGTAGTTAGATCTCCCCCTCTACTCAGCCCTGGTGAGACCTCACTTGGAGTGTTGTGGCCATTTCTGGGCTCCCAGTTCCAGAGGGACAGGGATCTACTGGAGAGAGTCCAACAGGGGCTTGGAGGATGATGAAGGGACTGGAACACCTGCCTGATGAGGAAAGGCTGAGAGACCTGGGGTGTTCAGTCTGGAGAGGAGAAGACTGAGGGGGCATCCAATGAATGCCTCTCAATACATGAGGGCAGCAAGAAGGCAGGACAAGCTCTTGTCACTTGTGCCCTGGGACAGGATGAGGGGCAGTGGATTCAAACTGGAGCCCAGGAAGTTCCACCTCAAGATGAGGAAGAACTTCTTTCCTGTGAGGGAGACAGAGCCCTGGGACAGGCTGCCCAGAGACATTGTGGAGTCTGCTCTGGAGACTTTCAAGACCTGTCTAGATGCCTTTCTGAGTGACCTGCCCTAGTTGTTTGTCTGGTGTGTGTTTTCCTGCTCTGGCAGGGGGATTGCACTCAATGATCTTCAGAGGTCCCTTCTAACCCCTAATATTCTGTGTAATTCAGCATTTGGTCTAAAGAGAGATGTTTCTGTCTTGAGACTTTCAAAAGCTGGCTTTGCTCATCTCAATTAGGCTCTTTTCTCATCAGTAGATGTTTGTGCAACAGGCCAACCCTTGTGTTTTTCTTCTGCAGCTTGGCAACAAACACTGTGGTGCAGACATACAACACTGGCCGTCCTGTCTGGAGCTGCTGCTGGTGTCTTGATGATACCAACTACATCTATGCTGGGCTGGTCAATGGCTCTATCATGATCTATGACTTGAGAGACACCAACTCCCACGTCCAGGAACTAGTCCCTCAGAAGTCCAAGTATGGCATAAAGATTTCTCTCAACTTTGCTAATATTCATTAAAGCTCAACGTGGCTTCTTCCATAAATTGCAGCAATTGTTGTAGTTTAAATTAGTTTGTTAATCTCTTGTTCAAAAATGCAAATTGAGCAGGGATGTGAGAAGTCTCTCCTAAGGTTGCATGGTATATGTATAACTTAGTAGGAGGGCTTGGCCTCTGCACCTTTTTAAGGCACACAGGTCAGAAATGGACCCAATGGTGCAGCAATAGGAGAACCAGCTTTGCTTTGGGGCTGGGAAAGGACATTTAATTTGGAAGGACCAATTGCAAAGAGGTGTGAGGCACTGGCACTTCCATCTCTTCTACCCAGGGAGTCAATTGCTGCTTTGCAAACATCAGATCTGTGCTGTCTGGTGCTGCTTTAAAACACAAGGCCCAGTAGTGAAGTTGAATTTGATTTAATCTTGATAAACCCCATTGGGTTTCCTTGTTGGAAGGGCAGTTTTGTAGCCTGGTGAGACCCTTTCTTTGCAATGTGGTTGGAGAAGCTGGAGCTCTGGAGCAGGGAGGGAGGACACCTTCCTGGTGCAGCTGGCAGCACTGACTCTTGCCCATCACCCCTCCAGGTGCCCTATGGTATCACTGTCCTACCTGCCCCGGATGGCCTCAGCATCCCTGCCTTATGGTGGAATATTAGCTGGGACCTTGGAAGGAGCCTGTTTTTGGGAACAGAAAGCTGGGAATTCCTACAGGCCCCATCACCTGCCCCTGGAACCTGGAGGATGCATTGATATTCAGACAGAGACCAGCACCCGCCACTGCCTCGCCACGTACAGGCCTAGTATGTAACAGCACAGAGGGTCCCCTTCCTCCTGCTGATTGTTGGGTCCAGCAGCAGCAGGTCACCTTTCTCTCTCTGTCACACAGGTAAAAACAACCCCTGTGTGCGTTGTGTGATGATGGAGCTGACCTGCAGCCCACTGACAGAGGCCTCTGAGGACGTGGTGTGTTCTTCTAACCCCGTGCAGACTTTCAGTGCTGGGCCCACCTGCAAGCTGCTGACCAAGAATGCCATTTTCCAGAGCCCAGAGGAAGATGGCAGTGTCTTTGTGTGTGCTGGGGATGAGGCATCTAATTCTGCCCTGGTATGGGTTTTATTTGGGAGAGAGGATTTCTCAGAGCCACAGCATCTGTGGAGTTTTGGTGGGAATGGTCTTGTCAGGCACGTTGCCCTGTGCAGGTTGTGATAAGGTGGGTCAGTGTTAGGCAAGGCCTGTGGTCCTTGTCCATGGAGAGGAACTCAGTCAGGGAACCCCTGCTGTTCCCCAGAGGAATGCAGCTGGGGACACTGACACAATGAGGGTCCAGTGACCGAGGTGGAACACTGGTGTCATGGGGACTTGGAGGGGTAGCTGATGTAGTGAGGGATGGATTCAGGCTCTTGGGGAGCAACAGGGAAAACCAGGAGAAGGGTTGTCCTCTATACAGAAGCAGCTTGGACAACAGGCTGCATGAGAGCTAATGAGCTGGGGTCAGAGGAGGGGGCAGTCAGGGTGGCATCCTGGCCTATTAGAGACCATCCAGGCAGGGTGTGGAAGTAGACAAAGGGTCCTCTAAGTAATCTGAAGCAAGTCTTTTCTCTAGAGAGAGCAAACTCTGTTTTGGATGGGAGGGGAGACTCTTGCAGGCTCTGACCTTGTCTGTCCCACAGCTCTGGGACGCTGGCAGTGGCTCCTTGCTGCAGAAGCTTCAGGCTGACCTGCCCGTGCTGGACATCTGCCCTTTGGAAGTGAACCAAACCCACCTTCTGGCCACACTGACTGAGAAGATGGTGAAGATCTACAAGTGGCAGTGAGAGGGGTCACCGAGCCTTTCCACATCTCCCCCCCCCCCCCCCCCACAGCCTCTGCTGTCCTGCAGCTGCTGCTCACAGGAGGCAGGAACCACTGCAGCACCTTCCTGGCAGTAGGTGGGAACTGGGACATGCTGGTGCCTACAGCAATCCTCTTCTTCCTCTAGACTTTTTCTTCTTTGGGGCAATTTTCTTCAGTCAGACTCCACGAGCTGCCTGAGCACAGCAATAATTCTTGGATTGTCTCCAGCCAGCATTGCTGCACTTTTTTTTTTCCAGTGTGAATACAGCACAGGGACTTGCAAATCTCTTCTATGAATCAACAAAAGAAGAGGAAGTTGATGACCACAGACTCCCACTGCACTTTCTCCTGGAGTCCTGCTGTGATTATTGGGTGACAAAAAGGTGGCATTGTTGGCATCTGGCTGGCATGGCTGGCACTGGTGCAAAAACAAGTTCACTGCTGTCCAGAACATGCTATTATGTTCCTTTTGAAGGTCCAGGACCAGTTGGCAGTTCCTCCCTATGAGCACAGACCCTGTTTTGTGACCATGGAGAGAACAGGCTTGGAAGAATCTGCAGAGAACTTTTTCTTTCGTGGCTTTTTTTCCATGAGTGTGGAACCTGCACTGTGATTGCTTAATTCTCTGCCCGTTCCCTTTCTCTCTTCCCTGCTTCACCAAGCAAACTTGGACAAGTTTGGTTGTGGGAAATGAAACTAGAGATGTAGAGGTGAGGAGGAGGTGCTGCTGGTGCTGTTGGCTGCTGCATTCCAGTGTCCTTCCTCAGAGCCAGCAATGGAACAGCTGGTCCCTTGGAGAAGAATGCTGGCTGCTTTTCTTTAGGAGGTGGTTCCTCCCCTTGTTGGAGGAACTGGTGGAAACTCATGGATCTCCACAGCTCCCTTTCACTGACCCTTTGCCTTCCTTGACTCCTGGCTGCCAGCTGACAGCCAGCTGTGCTTGTGTCCAGATGTGCTGCTGCTCTGCATGCACCTGAGCCCACCAGGTGGGACCAGAGCCCAGGGGACCTGTGCTGGCCAGGTGGGCTCCCAGCACCTGGGCCATAAATAATGCTGAGGGGTGTGAGGACATCTCTCTCCAGTCCAAATCATAAAACAGGATGTGGGTTTCATTTTGTGTTTACCAAAAGCAAACGTGCAAGGACATTGGGAGCTACATGTTCCCCTGTGCTGGGAACATACCCCTGCCTCTGGCTGTGGGAAGCAGTACCCATCCTGTTGGGACTGAGTGTGCCCCCACTTACAGTGCCAGAACAACTTTATTTTCTGAAGTCTGGGGCTTGCACAGCATGATCCTGTTTGTCTTACCTCTTTAAAAGAGATTGAGAAGGTCTCTGCTTAACTTTATATTTTTCTGTATAGTATTTGGTTGCTCTATTTTTATATCCTGTAAAATTAAAGTGTTCATAGTTACCAAATGGAACTGGTGCTGCTGTACTTGAAAAATGTATCTCCGGGGTGTGCCCTGCATATCTTGTGAACCATCAACAAGCATCTCCAGATGAGGTGAGGCTTCTTGTCATGCTTTGTAGTATTTCCAAGTCACACTGAGCTTCAACCTGGAATTAGGGAACCTTCTGGTGACTGATGAGACCTCGCTGACCCACACTGCTCTGACCAGGTGAGGGAGAAGGAAAAGGTTGAGCAGACTCAGGCCCTTCACCTGGGACATCCTTTTAACTGGAAAGAAATGCACTGACATGAGACTTTTTGGCATTTTGACAATCATCAGGAACAAAGAGTGAGTAGGAGTAACCTGGTGAGAACATCTCTGGTAACACCAGCTAAAACCAGGAGGAGCAGGCTGCTCTCCATGAGCTGGTTCTCAGCCATTTGGAGGCATCATTTATGCTCAGTCAACTCCAACCCCTTCTTCCTTCCACATGAATTTTGAAAAGTTTTAAACACATTCAGGGAAAGGAATTAAAAGGCTTTTGATTGTCTAGGTAGGACTCGTTTTCTACTTCATACAGCCCTAAAGGAATAAAAGGTCCAAACTTAAATGCTAGTAAAATAATCATGGAAGGTGGCACTTGAGTGTTCTCTCAGTTTTCAAACCCAGTGTTTAAGATGATTTTTCAGAGGTGTGAAGAGCCCTGTAACACTTTCCTAGTCACAGCTTTGCAGCAGGCTCTGGGAAAGAGCCCCTAAATTGCCTGCAGAAAAGCCATCAGCAGCCAGGGCTGATTAAAAGGTCAAACGTGTTAATTAAATATTTGCTCATCTCTGTCTGGAGTCAAAAGGGCAGATTCTGGGGATGGAAGGAAGGAGAAAAAAAAACCCACCAGTGTGTCTGAGCCATGCAGAGCAGCTGTCCTTAGAGGCTGAGCTGTTCCTCTGGCTGGAGGCAAGAAGCCACCATGTGGCTATTTCTGCCTTTTGTCTCTGGGAAGATTTTGTTATCATGGAGCAGGGTGGCCCCTTGGCAGCTCCTGTACTAAATCTGAGGCAATAGGTAAAGGCTCCTGTAGCCCAAGTTTTGCTCTCAGCTCTTCACAAGGTATTTTTTAATCTCTTTTTCCAGGCTGTTCACCTTTCCTGGTTTGAATTCTTGTAGAATCAGGCCTGAGGGACGGCGCTGGCTGGGGTGTGAGCTGGACAAGAACCCCTGAGGCCAGGAACACAATGAAAGGTGCAGTGTCGTGGGGCAGCTGGTTGGGAAGGGGAAGCTGGAGTTGGAGAAGCTTTCCAGGGAAGGGCTGTTCTCCATATGTCCCTCTCCCTGGAGTGATCCAGCATGGGGCTGCAGTGCTCTGCAGTCAGGAAGCAGCCAGCTCCCTGCACCACGGGGGCTTCACTCCCACGGCATGTTTAGCCCCTGGTTTGCAGTGACTCAGAGGTAAGATTTCAACAAATATAACCCAAAACGTTGCAGGTGGCCAAAGGGGAGTGCTCAAAAAGTGGGAGCAAAGAAGTGAGCCCAGCTTGGGGTGTGTGTGTGTGCACACAAGGAGGGACTTGCCAGCACTTGGCTTGGCTCTGGCTGCGCGTGCTTCCTGTGGAGGATGGAAAAGCAGCGATTCCATGTGTCCCAAAACAAATTGGATTAAAACCAGGCAATGCAGCAAGTGAAACAAGCAGCTTAATCTCAATCTTGTTACACTAGAGGTAGCCAGAGAATCCCACTGGGATTTCCTTTAGTTCTCTGTTTAGTTTTGCTAGGAGACGTGGCAAGATTTTCTGGTAATGCAGAGGAGTAGATTTTCTACCAAGGCAGACCTGTAACAGACTTGGCTTTCTGCTGGTTTGTGAAGGAAAAGAAGTTCAGGGAGAAGGAATAGGAGAGGAGGGGACAAACAAACAAATGAGCAAGCAAAAGAAGTTTTCTGTTGGGTTTGATTTGCACCAAGTGCAGTTGTGTGAGTACAAACAAAGAGATTTCACTGCTGAGAGAGGCAGAGAGAAAGGGGCAAGGTGTCCCCTGCTGGGTTGAACCTTCAACTTTCTATTAGCAAATCTGCTGTAAAGGCTTTTCCCAGGTAAAATGTGAAGAAGCTGAGGCCTCAGACACCCTTGGAGTCTGGCTGCATCCTGAAGTGGGGCAGAGGTGCCAGCAAAGTTGAGCAGAGGGGACTGCAGCACCGTGGCAGTGGGACTGTCCCTCTGCTGAGCTGCTTCGTCCCATGAGCGCCTGGAAAGTCAAGTATGTTGGTGTAAACAGCCTCCCTGACTTAAGATAATATTTCTCATTGTTTATTTGCTTTTAAGATAGTTAAAGGTATTTAGAGAGAGCTCAGAGAAGGTAGAAGTGCCTTGTGCTGGGATGACTTCACTAAAGAAGATGGGGATGAGCGGGGGGCCCTGGATGCTGTGGGGTGGGTGCCTGTAGGAAGCTCATGCTCTGGTACATGGGAGTTCACTGTTAAGTCATTGAAGCATCTTGAGAGCACCAAGGGCATGTGGGATCTTTGCTTTTGCAAAATCATGCTTTTGAGTAGCAAAAAAAAAATCAAGGATTTTAGGGAACGATGTCCTAAAATCCGTATCTAATCCTTGGGACAAACTTAGCAGTTAAGGGGTCCTGCCCAGCCTCTGCTGCCCAAGAGAAAAAACCACCTCACACTAATTTCAGTGATTATCCCATGCTGTGAAGTGGAACTAATTTGAGGGTCCAGGGGTTTAGTCTCACATCAAGTCCAATGTGGTGTTTCCTTTAGCAGCAGAGGGGGTGGAAGGGGGAGCAACCCCCCCCTGTGCTTCTGAGGGTGTCAAGCTGGGAGCAGAGTGCTTGGGAAGGCAGAAGCAGGACTGGGAGGGAATTGGGGCAGGTTGGAGGAATGGTTGGAAAATTGCCTGGTTTTATTCTTTGTAAAGGGAGGTACTGACTGCAACACAGAGCTTGATAAACATGGGGGAGCAACCAGCTCTGCAGGAACAACCTAGGGCTTTGTGAAGCTAAGCTGTTTCAAGACTTGTGAGGTTATCAGTGGAATATTGTCCCCTGCTTGTCCACAGCTTTCCTGGAAGCCAAATACTGCCATGGCCATCTGGTAATTTCCTAACATGGGTGAGCAATGGTGCTGCAGGACTCTGACCCACCTGCAAAGGTGAAACAAAGTGGGGATGAACCTGGGCATGTGGTGCAAATAAAAGGTGAAGTAGCAAGTTAGTGCTTCAGCCTTTGATGAGAAGGGCTGGGTGGGGGAAGGAGCACCTTGCTAGGTTCTCTGTTGGTGGAGAGGAGCATCAGAAAGGCAGCACTCAAGTTTTGGGGGACACTTAGAATGGGAGGGAGGCAGCTTGAGCCACTCTGTGGGTCTCAATGTGGGACTCTGAGCTGTGCCTGTAGCACGAGGTCTGTACCCAATTAAAAATTGGAACAGCTCCTCTGCATGGACTGAGGAAGATCTCTTCTCCCCGAGGTGGTGAGCTGGAGGGTTAGGACACTGCTGGGAAGGAGCAAGAGGCCTCCCAGCAGCTCAGCTGGACCAAGCTGGGGGCTGTAAATGTGTTTTATGGCTCTGGGTGGTGAGTCTTAAGTGTGCTACAAACAGGCTGTGAGCATTTAGTGCAACACCCAACTCCTGAGAGCCTTGCTGGTAAAATGCTTAAAATGTGGCAATAAGGGCATTTCCACCCAGCCTGGGGTGAAGGAGAAGGACTGTAGCTGCCAGGAGCTGCTGGGGTTATTGCAGGGGCAGAAATACCTCTCCTGTGTTCAACTTGCTCTGTGGACACAGTGACTGTAGGTCTGGTCTTCATTAATTGCTTCTTTCATGGCAGGTTATGCAGGATGTGAAAGTCCATGGTTGGGAGGAGGTTCCCTGTGAGCACAGGACATAGGACATGGTGTTCCTCAGAAATCTCCAGAGAGCTCCTCAAGGCATGGGGAGGAGAAAGGAGCCATAACCCAGCCCTGCTGCTCCCTTCTGGCCTCATCCCGTGGCACATGGAGGAGCAGAGCCAGCCCTCACACTGGGCTTCCAAGAACTTCCAAAAGGGCTGCCAAGCACGGGCTGGATTTTGCTGGCTCTTGTTTCTAAAGTGCTCCCAGCTGTGTGGCCCCTGGGTGCCAGCACCAAGGGACTTTGCCAGCTGATCCCCCTCCTTCTCCTGCCCTCATCTCCACCCAGACAAGGTGGCCACAGGTTGGTGGTTGTGGTGAGCTCCATTTTCCTCTGGTAGCTCCTAGTGTGGGTCAGGTGGCTGGTGGCATCTCCAGAAGAAGGGGAGCTGGGCTTCACCCCAGTTCTCCAACCCATGGAGTGCCCTGGCATCCAGGCAGAAGCTCCTGGCTTTGGATCAACGCTGGCTTGTGCTGGGAGAAGCACTCCAACCCTGAAACACAGGGTCCTGCTCTGGAAGGGCAGGGGGGGCAGCCAACCCACCAAACCCAAAATGGGGCAGCCCCCTGGCACCCCCAAAATGTGAGTTTTCTGCCCTTGTTTGGCTGCCCCAGCATGTGAGTCCTTGCTGATGAGCATCCTGGCTGCCAGTCGTTGGTCCATATTTTGAGGGTTTTTGTTCCCAAACCTTTGTTTAAGTTAATGGTTGTTTTTTGGGTTTGTTTTTTTTTAATCAGCTATTAAATATTTTTTCCTCATTATTCTGTACATGACCTGAAGTTTTCCCTCCTTTGTGCTAGCCCAACCCTGCTCTGAGCATCATCTCCTCAAGGCCTTTCCTACACCTTCCATCACCAGGGCAGCCAAGAGCTTCTCTGGCTATTAATGACTCCCCTCAACACCCCTCTGAGGAGGGTGGCACTGCAAGCTCCACTTCATGGGTAGAAACTGAGGAATTTTGGTCAAAAACTTGCTGCAGCCTCTGGATACCTGCTGTTGGGGGTGTGGGGCACAGCTCCTTGTGTTCCCTGCCACCAGTGCTGGCTCAGTGGTTTGGCAAGTGTGGCTGATGAGGCCAGCATGGGGCTGTGATGGCAATCCCAAGCACAAACAGAGGCTGGGTGAAGAAAGGGTTGAGAACAGCCTTCAGGAAAAGAAGCTGGGAGTGTTGGTTGATGAGAAGCTCAACATGAGCTGGCAGGCTGTGCTTGAAGCCAGAAATGAACCGTGTCCTGGGCTGTGTCACCAGCAGCCTGGCCAGCAGGACCTGGGAGGGGATTGTGCCCTTTTCTGCTCTGCTCTAGTGAGACCCCAGCTGGAGACAGGGTTCAGTTTTGGAGCCCCCAACACAGGAAGGACATGGAGCTGTTGGAGAGAGTCCAGAGGAGGCCACGGAGATGATGGGAGGGCTGGAGCAGCTCTGGAGCCAGGCTGGGAGAGTTGGGGTGTTCAGCCTGGAGAAGAGAAGGCTCCAGGGAGACCTTAGAGCACCTTCCAGTGCCTGAAGGGGCTCCAGGAAAGCTGGGGAGGGACTTGGGACAAGGGCAGGGAGGGAGAGGACAAGGGGGAAGGGATTAAAACTGGAAGAGGGAGATTGAGGTGGGACATGAGGAGGGAATTATGGAGTGTGAGGGTGGTGAGAGCCTGGCCCAGGTTGCCCAGGGAAGCTGTGGCTGCCCCATCCCTGGCAGTGTTGAAGGGCAGGTTGGATGGGGCTTGGAGCAGCCTGGGCTGCTGGGAGGTGTCCCTGCCCATGCAGGGGGTTGGGACTGGATGATGTTTAAGGTCCCTCCCAACCCAGACCAGCCTGTGACCCCAGGACCCCCCGACAGGGCGGAGCCTCGGTGTGATGTGGGCGGAGCCAAAACCAAACCACGCCCCCTTACCCCGAAGAGGCGTGCCCAGCGATGACATCACCCCGGCGCGCTGATTTGCATACGCCGTGCGTGCCGCGGGGCGGGCGCCCCGGAGGTGGCGGATCCAAGATGGCGCCGTGCGGACGTGTCCGGAGCTGCCGCCCGGGCCCCGCGCTGCTCCTGCTGCTGGCGCTGGCGGCAAGG
>NW_009953392.1:161813-190448 GCF_000747805.2 Chaetura pelagica | reverse complement strand
AGGGCCGGACTCCCCGCGCGGCGCCCGAGCAGCTGCGTGTGTGAGGGGCCGGGGTCTGGGGGGAGGTGAGGGCCGGGGTCTGGGGGAGGTGAGGGCCGGGGTCTGGGGGAAGAGAGGGCCGGGGAAACAGCCTCTGGTGCTGCTCCCCTCTGTGTTTGTACCCCTGGGCTCTGCGGGGGGGAGAGCTCTCGGTGGTCTAGCTTTGCTTTGGATTCAGTGCCTTGAAGGGTTGTGCTTTCGGAGAGCTGGGAGAGTCCTGCCTTCCAGAGTGCTGAGGAAAGGTGCTGGTAGCAGCAGCGAGCTGAGGAGACTTTTATGTTTTTCAGCCTCGGGTTCCCACTTGGGTGTAGAGCTCAGCTGCAGAGGGGCTTGTTTGTGCATGTATCAAACGAGCTGTGCAATCATTAGACCTGGCTGAGTTGATGCCAGGAGGTTGGCTGGGAGGTCTGCGTTGTTCCCAAACATCTGTCCTGGGTGGCTTCAGTCTATCTAACTCAAGAAAAAAAACTGAGTTGCCACATCTGGGTGCTTGTCTGGCTCAATCTCTTCATTCATTCTGTGGTGGTTCATGCTCAGTTTGAGGAAGGGGAGGTGTCTTTGGTGGGCTCCTTCAGTGTTGAGGTCTATTTAGTTCTTGGCTTCTCTGCTGGGAAGTCCAGGCGTGTCAGGCTGGGTCAGTTTTAATGGTGTTTTATGAAGTGGAAATGCAGTCAGGAAAAAACCTGTGCTGGTTTCTCATCCCTTATTGCAGAGACAGCAGATGGCAGTGACTTAATGGTTACTCTCATCAAGGGGTGTCTTGAACCAGCCAGTGATTACTGCCTGCCCTGACATCCAAAAATAATGTAGATTTTTATCTAACTTTTATGTTTTGATTTTGGGCAGGCAGTTTAGTAGGACACTCGTGGTAGATGTTCTAAATGACTCCTGATGCAATGTCTGTCACAGTTATAAAATGCTCTGATATTCGCTTTTGTGAATAACTTGTCCCTTACTGGTTTGCCCCCCTGTCTGGGACCTTCTGGCCCCTCTGTTTGGCAGGCACCCTCTCTGAGAGGATCTCAGCAGCCCTGCTTGCAGGAGGTGGCTCAGGAGCTACCAGCCTGCCAAGAAGGCAGGCTCTTTTTGTTCCTTTCTTTCCAGTTGTGTGGCCCCTCCCTTCTCCTTTCACAGTTCCAGTCCTTGTTGGTTTTCTACCATTTTAGTGAAGTGGACCTTTTTGTGGCCTAGTTCATCAGCTTTCTGCTGGAGTAGTTTTGTCATTTTACTGAGCTAGGCAGGCTCAGAGAGGGGGATGAGCACAGGGCCGTGCAGGGAGAAGCAAAAGACGAAGAGATGCCTCACATCACACTTTTTTTTTCCCTAACAAGTACAAGCCCTGACGCTGGTTCTGCTTGTCGACTGATAACTCTACTCTCTTTTGATGTTGTGTCCTGCTTGTGGTTTTCCTTTTTGCCTTTCAAAGCCAGCTTTGTTATCAGTAGCCTGGTGGTCTTGTCTAGCTGTAATGGGGCCTGATATCCCGTGCAGGAGGTGAATCTTTTCCTGGGGTGACATCCCAGGAATCCATATGAGATCCCAGGGTTGTTTTAGATTGAGTTTTCTCTCTGAAGGTGCCTGTCTGCAGCCTGGTCCTTCTTAGTTCACCTGCCCTAATGTAGATGTGATGAGCTGTATCCTGACGTAAAAAGGACTTCCCAGGGTGCTGCTCTGAGAAATGAATTAAAATAACTTGACTTGTGTGTATCCCTACAGTTTTAACTCTTGATATTTAGACTCTTGAGTAGAAGTCATGAGTCATAAACGTGGCACTTTGGGTGGTAGGGTCAGATGTTGTCTCAGAGGTTTCCTTTGCGTTGGAGTTGACAGCAGAGGAAATAAGTGGCATGTTAGCTGTCACTGTTGTTGATACAGCTTTAAATTTGGGCCCTGGAGCATCTGCCAGCTTGTTTGGATAACAGTAAAGTGATAGTTACATTGTGAAATGGGTGGGGGACTCCTCTGCTTCATACAAACCTATTTTTAAAAAGTTGTGCTCCGGAGAATAAGTTTGGGGAGTTACTGTGTGTGTGATAGTGTCAGTGAGGACAATATTGGGACACTGCAAGTAGCAGGTAAGATTTTTAGATGCAGTTAAGCTGCAGAATCAGCTTTTTTTTTTTTTTAATTTTTCATAGGTGAAACTACTAAAGTGGAAAAACTTTCAGTTTGAAACCAAGAGCCTTGCTAAGAGCTGTTAAGCTTATCAGCTGATTTTTCTTCTTTATTGTGATACGGAAAAGCTGGGACATTTTAAAATTTGAATAATCAGGGGAAACACCTACTTGAAACCTTTCCTTTGGGTCTGTGAAGTACAGAGGAAAGGAAAGATATGCTTGTTTGCTAGCTAGTGTAAATGCAATCATGTTATTTCAGTATCTGCTCTTTTGTTACCATGGATGTCTTTGAAGTAGTTCCGAATGTAAAAAAAAACAGTGTTGAGTCTGTGGACTGGTACAGCAACCTGTCTTGTGAGGTGAATGGTGAGAGAAGCTGTTTAACACAGACACTCAGCAAAGAATAATTGGAAAGACAAGAAAACAGTAACAAAACCCCAGCCCAAAACCCAACCAACTCCCAAAAGAATAAATTTTCAAGTGTTGCTTTTGAGATGTTGCTTGTAGGGTGTACATTTAAAGTATTATCAACCCAGATATTTCAAGTGCTGTGTATTTTTAGGATTCTTTTAGACCCCTGGAGTGATTTCAAATGCTTTACCACCCAATTTCCACGAAGGCCATGAAGTGCTGAACTGCCATAGTGCAGAGTCTTCTTCTGCAGGTGCAGGACTCCTGCATTTCTGGTAGTTCAGCTGTTTGAGAGAGAAAAGCCAAGGGACAGCCATGCTTTTCTGCTTGCCTTTCACTCTAGCAAACTGGGAAGAATGCTCCTTAGTTGGAGGAGGTCAGATTAAACATCTCTGACTATAACCAGGAGCCAGAATCAAAAGCATGTTTGGGTGTGTTTTGCAGCTGAATTGCTTTCCTTCTAGTTAAATTTATTTGTGCACTGGATGCTTTACTGTTTTGAGTCTCTTAAATGTTATCAATGTTTGAATTGTTATCCTGGTAACTTTGTGTCAAGATGTGAAAAGGACAGGGATGGGATTTACTTCTGGATTTCAAAAATGTGTTTTAAAGTGTATTGTGTTGTTTTTTTTTTTTTCTCAGAAGCCACTCTGGTTGCTTCTATGTTTCTAGAGAGACTTCAGAGCCTGCATTTCACTCAACATAGACTACAGCCTTGAAGCACTTTTTAATGGGCTGCTTATTAAACTAATTTTAATGGTGGTTATGGTATAAATAAACCCATAAAATATTAATGTATTTGCTAGGTAATTTTTTTTTCTTCACGATTAATGATGATTTGCATTTAAAACATGACTGAGTTGTTAAATTGGAGGCAGGAAACACTAGCAGGTATGAAAATACCTTAACCAGTGTAGTTCTCTTTTCTGTCTTAGCAGTGAGCATAAAGGTAATACATACCTTGGGTCTGATTAATCAGGGAATTAACCTGAAGTCATAATTGCATTGTACTTGTGAAGATTATGTAATATTTGAGGTATTGTATCCAGCTAAATAAGGCTAATGTATTATAGGCTAAATAATTTTTCTAAGATCAAACAGTTGTGATTAAATTTGGATTAGAGATCAAAGTTTTGGCCTCCTGCTACTTTCTTTATCCTGAATGGTTCTGTTTCTGTGGCAGGGACAGTGTAATTGAGCCTGAATGCTCTGCTCTCTGGGAAAAATAAGACTCTCTGGGGATTGGGTTAAGAACAAACCATGTTAATCTGAAAAGCTGTGTATTTTAGGAATATAATTTTTCCCTGCTCTTTTGGATGGGTAGTTGGTGGGAAAGGCCAGAACATTGATTTGATGTGACTTTCAAACTGGGAAATGTAACTTTTGGTGGGTTGGGAACTGGCATATTCCTTCCATATAAATATTTTATTCCTCACTCTCTACCTGAGCTCCTTAAGTGGTCTGAGAAAACAGTGCCAGTGAAATTACTCACCTTTTACAATTACAGATAGAAAAGAGAACCAGATGATAACACATGCTTGGAGTCTTCATCTCTTTCAGTAATTCTGTAGTTACAGGAAAGGTTATGTGTGCTTGTCCCTGTGCTTGTTCTCTGGTTTTTCTGCTTTCTTTAAAGTAATAATTCAATAAAGGAGTTGGGAGTCTGAAGGTCTCCCTGGAACTTTCTGGTTGCAATGAGGTGGATAAGTGTGATCTGTCACAGTAGCTCGTTTTGTTTTAATTTTTTCCCCCTTTTGTCTCTGTAATTTATTGAGTCAAAGGTTTTGTTTTGACTCAACCAGTGACGTTACCTCCTGTTTGAGCACCTACTCGTGTTATTTCTGTCTCTCACAGCTTTCCCATACACAAGTGGAGCCTGGCATTTAAGTTACCTTTAATTTTGAGATGTCTGGGCTGTGGCAGCAAATGTTTATCTGTCCAGAGCTGGAAGTAACTGAGATCTGGGGATTAAACATAGCAGGGGAGTGGGCTAATTTTTAGTAAATGTCAACAGTGAAGACTTACTGAGTTGACCATCTCTTTCAGTGCTCAGAGTTTTTGTCCCACAAAACCTTTAGGCATTGTCCTGAGCTTCCAAGGTGAGCTCTTCTGAGCAGGACATGCCTATTTCTCAGGGTGGAAAGTGTGTATGTAACTGTGGGGTAGAGGCTGTTCTGGTTCTCTAATCATGTCTATTGCAAAGGAGTAGGCAGTTAGTATTCTGGTGATGTTCTTGCAGTGCCTACAGCATTATCATCTGGTTCAGATAACAACACACACAGGGTCTTTTTTTAAAGGCAATGATCAGAAACCTGGACAATGTACCTTAAGCCTTGCCAAGGGCTTTGCTTCCACCCTCCCTTTTTTCTAAAGGATATTGACCTGGTGATGATTCAAAAGCCACCTGAACAGGCCCAGGGAGTTTAGGAACTCTTACATCTTTGGGGGAAGGGGGAAAGAATTTTTACCTGCAGTTGAAGTTGAGCTAGCTTGATGTAAAACTGTAGTGCAATTTTAAGAGATTGAGTTAATTATTGGACTGTAACTGGATGCTAGACTCTGGATGAGTTGAAGCTTGTGCTTCTGTATTAGGAATTTTCAGATACTGTTCTGTCTCATTTAACTAAGAATGTACAGTGGTTTGTGGCAGATGCAAATTAATTTGAGTGGTCAGTACTGGTCTAAAAGCCAATACTGCTTGTAAAATCCATAAAAATAAAACAAAAAAGGGAAATGGATCCGCCAAAGTCACTGGAAGGAAACAGTTGGACCTAGGAGGAAGGGATTGAGAATGTTAAGATTTAAAAACAAAACAACCAACATGTGAGCAACAGCAAAAGCAGATGATGGAGACAAGGCTGGAGCACTCTCAGGAGCTTCTAAAGCTTGTCTTCTTAGCTGACATTAGCCATATATTCTGAAGTTCTTGTTTTCCTTGTGTTCAGTTAGCATAAGCCAAATTTCCTCCTGGCTTTTGTAGTGAAGTCTTAATATAAAATTGTAAACACATTTTAAAAGTCTGATTTTTGTTTGGGTTACTTACTTTGGCATCAGCTTTTGGCTTCACCTCAGGGTGTGGCAGTGTTTGTTTCCAAGTGCTCTTTTCATCATACTGTGGGCTGACTGGAGGGGGAGATGGTCCTTCTCTTGCTGGGTCCTGGCCTCACTGACTTGTGAAGGGAGCATTAAGCACAGGTTCTTTAGTGATCTTAACAGTCACTGCACTTCTGATCTGGGAGTGTTATTTTGGTGGGTTTTGGAGGGAGATGTGGGTTGTTTTTTCTTGAGTTTTGTGCCATTCTTGGCACGTTGATACTTGTGGTCGCTAGTTATGTATTGGTTTGGCCTGGGATGTTTGGTTTAATAAAAGGGATTATCTGACAAGCCTGTTTCCTCTGGTGAGCTGGCACGGCTCTGCTGCAGCTTGGTGCTGAGGAGAAAAGGAATGGGAACACAGGGCAGAAGGAAGGTTTGATGCAGGCTGTTCAGTCTCAGGAGGGACTGAGAAAGTGTGTGACGCAGAGGTTCAGTTATGGAGAGGTGATTTACTGAGCTGAGTTTGGAAAAGCAGAGACTGGGTCAGTTGTGACAGGGAGGGCAGGTACAGCCAGGCTGTGTTTTCCCTGCTCGTTTCCCTCTCCTCCTTCATACTGGAGGAACGGAGAGAACCTCTCTAGCTCTGGTGCTGCTTTGGGTTGTCATGTTTGGAACAGAATGACTTGAGGCAAAATTATTGTAGGCAAATTATATGCTGCCTTTATTTTCTGGTGTTTTTTACATCTTTTTGTAATGCCCAGATACTCTTTTATAGTGCAGCTTTCCTGGATGTGAGCACCACTTTCTCCATGGACTCTGCTTGTTTTGATCTTTGGAAAATGTACTCTTAGTATTGAAAAAGCTTTGCAGTTATTCTTCCTAATAATAAACCCCAAAGAACTGGATGAATAAAAGGTCTAGGTAATTGCCTTTTTATTTGAAATCTTGCCTCCAAATAATTTTATTTTTTTTTGATCTCCTGACTAATTTAGTTTTAAGATCTGTGAAGTTGGTTGCTATGGTACTAAAACATTTCACTTTCTGTTAGCTGATCATTTCTTGTCATCATGGGATACTTTGATTTTTCTGGATGTTCAGATGCTCAGTCTCCATAGCAGTGTGTTAGGTGAGGAGCAGAGAGCCTCTCTTCCCCAGGTACCAGCTTGTAGCATCATTGCAACCTCTCTTCATCGAGACTAGATGAAAACCTGTGGTGTTCCACTCCTGCTCAGAGGTGGTGTTCATAAAAGCTGTGTCCTGGCTGAACGTCTGCAGTTCTGAGCTGAGGAATTTCCTTCAGTAGTTAGGAGTCTGTTTTCTCAATGCTTTTTTTGAGGGTGTAGTGCCTGAATTGATTTCATTTTTTTCCCTTTGGATAAGTGTATCTTGCAGCTCTTTCAGCTTTGAGAGCTTAGATTTCATGGGTCTGCATTACTTGGTTGTGATGTCTAAAATTTTGCCCTAACTCAAACTGTACCTTTGGTGTCTTTATTATTGTCAGACTTGTGGCTTAAGAGTGATGGTGCACATCTAATCTCTTTTTCCAAGCAACAACAGAGGGACAAATGAACATGAATCATGCAGGACAGGAACATTTATTTGTTGCATTTGTTATTATTTACATCTTTGTCTGAAATAATGCATAAGGACTGCTGAGGTGACAAAATGATAATATTTAATGGCTCAGTATTCATGGCTTCCCTGCATGCCTCAAGTATGTTACTATTTTTCAGTTGGTAGAACTGTGTGTTCTTCTGTGAAAAACCTGTATTTTCCTTATTTGATTCTCAGGAGTTTTGAGCCTCTTCTAGAGAAGGCAGCTGGTTCTGTTGATATAATTAAGTACTTTTATGTACCAGGGTGGGTTAACAACAAATAGCTATGCCAGCACTGCTGTGCAAAATCATTCAGGCAAATGTGCTGTCTTTTGTTTAAAAAAATAATGCCTGACTTAATCGGGTGGCAAGTTTGCTGTCTAGATCTCTTGAATCTTAATAGGAGGCTCGTCAGCCTTCATCCTGCTCAGTGGTTTGCTAATTGAGACTTTCTTTTCTGGAGTGTCCTGTTAGTGCAGTGTAAAATACTTTCCAACAAGTGAAGTGCAAAACAAACTCAGCAGAGCATGAATTCTAAGTGTTGAAGTAATTGCCCTACAAAAAGTTTTGATAGAGTTAAAAAAAAAACAACCGAAAGAAAACCTGCCTGGCCTGTAGACTTTCTGTTACAGTCCAGACTTGATTTCAGCTGAGTCAACTTCTGTTACACTGTTCTCAGCTGAGTTGAAATAAGATCTGGAAGAAGCTTACAGTGAGCTCTTTGATTATCAAATTGATTTTTTGCTTCAGTCAGTGTCTCTGTGGCCTGTCTATCTACACGTGTCATAAAGTCAGGAACACTAACCACCTTCAAGTAAAATCACTGCAGCACCACAGTTATCGTAACTTACAGCCTGAACTGCTCCTGAGACTACAATTCTTTAACCATGTTCATGGTGATTTAAAGAAATCTGTTTTAATGTGATCCTCTTTATTGTTGAATTCCAGCACGTTAGTTAAAGTCTGGCCTTCTTTGGTACAAGGTCCTGAGTAAATACAGGTGGAGAGAGCTGTTGATCATGAGTGTGATGGGTCAAGCATTTTATATTGCTATTCATGTATGACATTGTCTTGATCCTGCTGCTTTTTTGATTGGTGCTTTATAACTCATGCCACAATCACTGCCCTTTTGGTGCTTCAATATTAGAAACACATCAGTCTTCTTTAACTGAGCCTGTAGAGTTGACTCTGATGCAGATTTTCTTGCTGTCAGGCTTCAGACCAAGGGTTCGGTCTGCTTTTCCGTCCCACATGTACATTGCAGGTGGCATCATTAAAGACATGTGGGAAAGTCTCTGAGTTGGGTGTTACAGTTGGCAAATAGATCTACATTCTTAATGAGTAGTGTAGAACAACGTACAGGATGATATGTTTAGTCATTGTGGAACTGGAGAATCTCAGTGTGGTTTCAATGTGAGATTTTTTATGGCAGCCTTAATGATCCACTTTTTCTGCTTAAAACAGGGAGGTGAATTCTCTGCAACTGTCTGCTGCTCAGGCAGGGATGCAGCGCTTACTGGAGGGAAGCACAGTTTAAAGAAGACTGAAGAGCAGTTGCTGCTGGGAAACACAAAGCTGTTTGAGTCACTATCTGCAGCAGAAGTCAGAGATCTTGTGAATGCCGTAACATAATTTACTCTTTTAGCTGAAGGCTTCCAAGCAGTCATCTTCACTTGTTTCTGAGTCCAGAGGCCATGGAGATGATCAGAGGGCTGGAGCACCTTGCCTATGAGGACAGGCTGGGAGAGTTGGGGTGTTCAGCCTGGAGAAGAGAAGGCTCCAGGGAGACCTTAGAGCACCTTCCAGTGCCTAAAGGGGCTCCAGGAAAGCTGGGGAGGGACTTGGGACAAGGGCAGGGAGGGAGAGGACAAGGGGGAAGGGATTAAAACTGGAAGAGGGAGATTGAGGGGAGACATGAGGAGGAAATTGTTTGGTGTGAGGGTGGTGAGAGCCTGGCCCAGGTTTCCCAGGGAAGCCGTGGCTGCCCCATCCCTGGCAGTGTTGAAGGGCAGGTTGGCAGGGGCTTGGAGCAACCTGGTCTGGTGGGAGGTGTCCCTGCCCATGCAGGGGGTTGGATCTTTAAGGTCCCTTCCAACCCAAGCCAGTCTGGGATTCTATCCTGTGATTAGTCATATGAAGCAAAATTTTTTTTTAAGGCTGAAAAAGAAGCAGCTGAAACACTACTTCGTGGTGTAAGGCTTCTCTGTGTTTTTATTATTCTGAGTACTGGAATGGGACTACTTTGGTGACTGCTTGTCCTGTCTCTAGGGATCCCAGTCATAACAGATAACAGTTTCATCTGGGAAAGTGTGGTGCTAGGGAGCATACTTTACCATGGACTGAATCACAGCTGTTGAGGTGTGTGCTCATTCTAATGTTATTGTTAATAGCCTTAATTAGAAGTACTATGTACAAAACAAGAGTTGTAGGGGAGATGTGATCCTGCACTTTCCCTGCAGAACACACACAAAGCTGTGCTGTGTTTCATATTTTTTACTTTATGACCATTTTCCTGTCCTTTTAGCAACCATCTACCACGTGGTGAACCATCAATGCTCATGCTCTGACCTCTGAGTGTAAACACAGCAACAGTGTATAGGGCAGACATCCCTGGAATAATGCAGGATTTACTCTAGCTCAGGTGCTCAGCAGAGTGGCTTGAACTTGCCCACATCAAAACCCTCTCACGTGCTCTAGGGCTATGTTGGCTTCCTGAGAGCAGCTCAGAAGCAAGGCCTACACAGAGGGGAAAAGCACACAGCAAGCCACAAACAAGAGGGTTTTTTGTTTCCCTCCCCTCCTCCAGGCATCTGTGAACTCTTCCAGGCTCCTGTTGTATAAAACCATAGTCTAAACTTGTTCTGCTAGGGAGAGTGCTGATGGAATTTAAATTCTTCTCTTTGTAGGTCAGCTCTTCCCAAAGTAATTTCCCCAAATACTTTCCTCCCTTGTGCCATTCCATTGAAATCCATCACGACTTTGTGATGCCCTCAAATATTATTTAGTAAATGTTGTCTTCTAATATCTGTTTCGCTCACAAGGGTTCCCATGATCTTAGAATAATTGCAAAAGGCATTTTCTTAAAACTTTGTAAAAATCCTAGAGAGCTCAGGTAGATTGTGGGTGTTGGGA
The DNA here is from genome assembly GCF_000747805.2 of Chaetura pelagica. Lineage (NCBI taxonomy): Eukaryota > Metazoa > Chordata > Aves > Apodiformes > Apodidae > Chaetura > Chaetura pelagica. Next base: position 180,118 of record NW_009953392.1, on the reverse strand, counting down.
TGTAGCTGGAAGCTGTATTGAACCTGGATTTCTTTTGTTGTGTAACTAAAAGAGGGTGAGAATGGGTTCTCAGTCACTTTACCTGCTGGTTGTTGGTTGACCACAGCCGTATGATCCAGGGTGTTGTCTGAAGTGGCTTGGGGCAAGTGCAGATAGACAGAAAACCTTGTTGTTTATCATGAATAACTGTAAATAACATGGCAGTGTATTCTTGCTGTCTTTAAGTGGTCTTTGGTTGCTTGGGAGGAGTTTGATGTCTCACTTAATCACCTAGAGGGATCACTAATATGGAATTGGGATTTGGAGATCAAAGTTTTCCCTTAAAAAAAAAAAGCCCCTCTGTGAACCTAATAGTGAGACATTCAAGCAGAACTGAAAAAAAAGGTGTTAAAAGCAAAGCAACAGAGTAGCTTATGTCCTGTTAGTGCTTAGAATGTTTGATAGACTCTGTATATCTTGAAAACTTTATTGCCTCAAGTAAGGTAGGGTATTACTTCACACACCTTGATTGCTCTAATCTTAAATTGGACTAGAAGAGTCTTTCCCAGCTGAACTTCTGTTCTCAGAAACCATTTAAAATAAACTTGTGGCAGCTGGCTGATATTAGTTTACTACCTTGGGAACCATGTTGTTGAAAGTACTTCTCAACAGCCCTCTGGCAGTTTGGCCAGGTTTTCTGTGAGTTGTTTGTATGTTGCACACTTTTTGTAGCAGTAAAAGCCATAAAATAAAGTTGATGAAGAGGTCATCCTTGAATGGCATCTAAAATAATGCCTCAGAGCTGTCAAAGCACTGCACATGAGTAAAATTTGGGCTGGGTGAGTACAGTTTTGTTTGCCTCTGCATTTAGAGCTTGTTTTGTTTTGCCCTCATGAAGTTAATCAATTTGAGTCCTGTCCCTTGGTAGCAGCATTTTGAGTATGTTTTACTATGTGAATCCAGGACTTCAGTAGGATCTTGAAATTTTGATGGTTTTGGTGAGAGGCAATAACAGTAGAAAGATTTCACCTTTCCCTGGAAGAGCTATGTGATCACGTGGATCTTCCAGTCTAAGAGTTATCTGGGAAGGACAGAAATCCTTTCTACCCTGGTGTTCCAGGTATCTGTTAGTGGCCACCTTAATAAAGAACATCTCTTGAGGACTGCTGCAGCCCTGGTGAAAGGGGGAGAACAGTTTCTTCCACATCATTTGCCATTCCTCTAGAGTTACCTTCAAGGATACACATTCTTGTCTGTTTTTTGCCTTCCTGGGTTGCTCACCTTTGTTCTTACCCAAGTCTGGCTGTCCAAGCTGATAAATGTAAATCTGACAGGTATCCCATAAATCTGACAGGTTGATGACATCTTGGGCTGGACCTAGACCTGTGTCATGGTCCTGCATCACTTTGGGAGCTGCTGGTTAAAATAACTCTGGTTTCCTCAGCTACAGCACTTGGCAGCAGTGGAGTAGTATCCAGGCTGAAAGTGTGGGCAGAGCAGGGAGGCTGTCCTGGTGCTGTGAACAGATGGGAGGGGTTTTTGTGCTTTTCATTATATGTTCCATAACAGTTGAGCATTGCCTGTGTAATCTTGGCAATGAGCAGCATCTCTTAACAGTGAGCGAAGTGCCTTTTTAAACATTTTTTCATTTAGTCACTGAATGAGACCCAGCTATGTTTGTTCTTCCTTCAATAAAACCCAAACCAACACATTTGATAGCGACTGGCAAGATTTACTGTATCAAAGAATAATGGTGTAGATCTGAGTTGCTCCGTGTTTCACATCCTTTCTTACATCTCTTGGTAGCTCTAGTCCATGGAAAGTGCTTTGTGAAAAATATGGAAGAGTTTCTTTCACCTGTAGCATTTTGGAGCCTTAAAAATTTGTGTGGGATTGAAATGTTGTTTCATCTTTCTTCTGGAGCAGATCTGCAATTTGTTTTAGTCCAAAAGGAATTCTAGAACTACAGGAAGACTAATGTTTTTCTGTATCAGAATGTCTGAGGGCATCATCAAAGAGAAGCATGGTCTGAAGTAGGATATTGCTGCCCTGATGGTCCCACTTGCGTTTGAATAACATGAAATAACATAGTAAGAAACAGTTTAGGGTGAAGGGAGGGGTGGGACTGCACTTCCAGCCCTTCAGGCTTGCTTTGTGTTCAGAGCTTGGTTGCTTGGGGTAGGGTGTGAGGTTTAAATGTAAAATCAAGCTTAAGCGTTTTAAATCCTGGCCTGTGTCTAGCTTGTCCAAGCTTAAATGAATTGAATGCAGAACTAAAATGATGTGCATCTCTTATCTGGTATGTTGTAGTTGAGTGCTTGCTATCTATGTGATCAGAGCCTAATTTTTATAAGGTGTTTGAAATTTTACAAAAAGTGCTAGTGAACTTAAGCTGAGATATTTTTTTTGTCTGAGATTTTTAATAAATTGTGAGTAATCCATCTTAAAAAAAGAACCAACAACTCTCCAATTGACTTCATTTAGACTGACTATTTACTTAGTGTTGAGATATCCATGTCTTGAATGGTGATTTTGGGGGGTGTTTGAAGCAGCTTATGCTGTGACTTTGGGGCACTGCTGTAGCAGTTGGGGGCAGTGGCTCTGTCTGTAGAATGACTGAGTATCAAGATCTGCAGCAGGTGGGGAATATGTACCAGGGATGTGTCAACAGTTACAGCTCAATGGCTGTGTGAACATTTGGAATTTCCCTATCCTGTAAGGAGAAACAACTTTAACTTGGATTTATTAATGAAGAGCTTTCTCTCATCTATTTATGCAACAAGCTGGCCTGTCTAGTCACTAATTCAGAAATGTTCCAGCAGAACAGATTCTGGATGGGGTGGTCAGCTCTTCTGCTGGGTGTGATATCTCTGGATAAAACAATGCATGTTCAGTACAGCTTCCAAGTACTTGATGCAGCTTTTGCATTCTGAAGATCTTAACTGCACTTGGTTTGCCTCATTTGTTTCCAAGCTGCTTGGCTACAGAGCTTTTCTCTGGTTTAATGCTCGTTTGTGAAGAAGGAATGGTCTGAGGGATGTGTTTGGCTGGTGTGGGGGAGTTGTGGATAACGGGTTTCAACTGGTAGAGAATTTAGTTTGTCCTCTTTAATGCTGCACACCATGGCATTCAATAGTGGTAGTAACAGGATGGGCTAATTACATGTGTAGTTATGCTTTTCCTCTCTGAACTGAGCATTTTGTTCATCGTGTGTTAGGGGAAGATGATTAAAATATTCTAATGAATGTTTCCTGGAGGTTTTTTGTGCTTTTTTACAAATCTCTCATAAGGTCAGTGTTCCCTGGAGGTTTGCATGCCTCAGCCAACCCTTGCTGTCTAGCTCTTGTCCCACTTTTTATGCTGTCTTTACAATGTGTTAAACCCTCCTCAGGGTACTTCAGGAGAGAGCATTTTCTGAAAAGCCACATCTCATTTTATTCTGTCAAGTTTTGTGATATTCCTAGGAGGAGAGGCTGAAGTGTGATGGGATGCTGGCTTGGTGGGGCTGCTTCAGGTGCTCAGCCCTCTGGTTAAGAGTCTTGAAGCTGATGGAACAGAGAGAGATGCTCTAAAAGAGCTTGTTAGCATGAGTATCTGTACATAGGGAGGTAAAACTGAGGCATCATCTTATAATTATACACTGCATGTTATTAATATAAATCGCAGTGATGAGCAGTAGTTGGAAGTCTGCTCCAGATATCCTCATCCTTGGAGGGACTTGGACCAAAAGCTTGGTGACAGAAGTTGCAAGACCCTTTGGAGAAGCTCAACACGAAAGTAGGGAGGAAAAAATATTTAGGTTCCATAGACAGAAATAAAGCAAAGACTTGGTGAAGCCTTGGTGGGAAAAGATATTAATATATTGTGAATCTGGGCTTAAGGGCATTAAAATTCTGCACCTGTGGCACATAGTTGTGTGAATGAATTCAGATTACATATCTAGGTAGGCTAATGGAAGCATGTTTTAATGAACCCTAGCTAATTACTCTATTAAGTTCTTGATCAATACCCAGGAGACCACAAACTATGTGCAGATTGTTTTTTAAAAAACTGGGTTTGAGAGAGGAGATAGTAGGAGGGAATGTGAGTTTTTAGAATAGCTTTCTCTTTAAGTATATTGAAATGTATGGGACAACGAGCTGGGTTCCTTTGAAGTGGTCTGTTTTTTTTGCTTTAGTGTTGGAACCTGTTGCACATGCTGGTGTGGAGCAGACAAGGCAGATGTATGTGGTTTTCTAAAAGAGGAAAGAGCTCTTGTAAATACTTGGCTGGCGTATCTGTGTTCTTAAAGTGACGTATACGAGGACCTGTGTTCTCTCAGAAACTTGGTTTTCTCCAGAATATTGTGTATGAATTTCATGAATATGAAATAACAGTGTCAGGCAGGCAGCCTTAGCCTTAAGGGATGAAGTTCCATCTTTAAATTGGTGCATATTATCAAGTTGGAATATGTTTAGTCTTTTCTCATTGAGCTAATTAGCAAAACTGTGTTGTGTGTTCAACGTTAATAGATCCCCGTGTGTGTAGAGATGGCTAATAAATGCATAACTGAGACTAGGGAAGGTAACCCTTCAACAAACAGCCTGCAACACCATCTCCTTCAGTTCTGTTTCATGCCATTCTTTGCAGTATTCAGGGAGAAATGCCAAGTCTGTCAGACAGATGGCTTTTCTTCTTGTGTATATTCAACCCGGTGCAGCTTCTGGTCTCTGTTGGTAGCAGCACTGATTGTATCAATGGAAAAGTATCCGTGCAGCCTGCTCTGACTTGTTTGGGGAGCGAATGAGATGCACAGGAAGCCTTGAGGCAGCAGACATTAATGCTGTAGCACTGGAAGGTTTGCCCTCTTCCTGTGCTTGGGTGGCAAAGGAGTGTGAGAAGCACCATGTGCCTTGTAACAAGGAAGTTTAAGAGCCCAGTGGTCTCATTAATGGAATCCCAAGCAGAGCATTCTGTGTATGAGTGAACAACAGGTGGTGCTAACTTAAGAACACCCACAAAGCCCTAGTTGTAGGTCTTGCTGAAGATTGTAAACCCTCACTGACTCCCACTGAAATGATTTAGTGGTTAGTGGGCTGACTGAACAGATCCTTTGCTTGGGAGCTTTTCAGGATTGAAACTGGCAGCTCAAGGAGCTGGTTCCTGAGGTATGAACAGTCAGTTTAAAGCTTTTTTATTAGACCCCAAAAATATGTGAACTTGGTAGAAGCTTTGAGGGGGATGTTGTCACTTGAAGCCAGAGAAACCAGAGCCCAGCAGGGCTGGATTAAACAGATTAAAACTGAAAGAGGGGAGATTGATGTTAGACATTAGGAATAAATTCTTTAGGGTTAGGGTGGTGAGGCACTGGTCCAGGTTGCCCAGGAAGGTTTTTCCTCCCAGGAAGTGTTGAAGGGCAGGTTGGATGGGGCTTGGAGCAACCTGGCCTTGTGAGAGGTGTCGCTGCCCATGCAGGGGGGTTTGTTGTAGATGATCTTTAAGGTCTCTTCCAACCCAAACAGGTCTAATTCTGTGAACTTGGTAAGGAAGAAGTTCCTGGAGCAGGCAGTTAGCAAACAGGGTTAAGGGCTAACATGGAAATCATGGGACTTTCTGAGATACAATGCAGCTCTTCCCCCGCTTGCAGAAGACCAAACACACCCTGTTAATAACTTTGAGATACTCCATCCTGTGCTATCTGATAGCAGTGATTGTGTAATGTGGTGTTAACTTGCTGTTTCATTAAGTTTTTCAGAAAGATCACAGGACTGAAAATTAGCCAACAAACTTGGTTCTCCATATCCCTTCAGAAATGAGTGAGAAAGTTGGAATTTAATGCTTTAGTGTAACTGTAGAGTTTGTTTTCCCTGTGCTCTTGCATTTAATGTTGTTGCTTTTGTGCCTTATTCTTGTCTGCTTTGTTTTCTTGTTGATACAACTCTTGTTTAAAGAAGGAAAAAAAATCCCTGTTATGTTATCAATCCATTGTTCAAGCATGACTAGAGATAAAATTAACTAGCAAGTCAGTGCTGTGTGCTCTGAGGAGTGGCTTCATATGATGGCTCACATTCCCCTACTAAAAATGACCTTAGGCAGTGATATAAAAAGACAGGGGTGGGCAAGGACTATCAACTGGAGTGAAACTTTTCAGCCAGTGGTGGATATAAAAGGATCTAACCTTATCAGTGGGTCAGTGACAATGGCTTTTTTAATGTGCAGAAGTCTAACAAATAATTATTTGACAGTTATCACTCTTCAGTGTTTTCTGTGCTTGTACAAGGTGTAACTGATCTGGCTCAAGGCCTTCAATGAAAAGCTTCAGAAAATGATTGTAATCACAGTCAGTCTTTCCTGCAATCCTGTAACTACTCTTTGGCAAGAAGGTGGGGATCAGATATGGACAGGGTTTCTAATTGCTGGGTCTACTGTTTATTTTTGTGTGTGTGAATACCCTTTTCACCCAGGCTCTCCTGGCTGTGCTAAAGGAAAAGACACTGCAGTTCAGTTGTGGATCACATCAAAGATTTCAAATATGCTGGCAAATCTTTTGAGAATTAGCAAACACGTTCTCTAGTTTTGCTGCAGTGAATTTCTAGTGCAGATCCCATGAAGGATTTTTCTCCCTGTGTAATTTGGTGTCTGCTTGGATTTTCAACAGCACAGCTGTGAAAAATCCTGTGTCTGATTGATGTAATCCCAAGAACCATGTAAGAAAGGCCATAGCCATTCAGACTTCTAGGAGCAAAAGTGATGAGTTGACACAGCAGTGGTACTGGGGGGTGTTTTCTCCTTTATTGCTTAGTTTTTTGGAGTTCCCTAAAATTACTTTTAGTTATGACTAAAAACATAATTGAATTCTAAGTTTTTCCTCACCTTGGAACACGGGGTATTTTAATGGGTCAGCTGCTTGCAGGTGTGTTCACTGATGGAAGTATTATTAAAGAGGCAACACAGGTGGTGGTCCACAGCTTGGGATACTGACGATTGTGTTCAGAAATCTGCTGAGTTCTGTGTTCAGATGGGATGGCTTGGATGTGTTGCTGAATGCAGACTCCTGTCTGCAAGTCGTTCAAAAGCTGCTGCTGCTTCTTAAAAATCAAAGAGAGCCTTGCAGCCAGCTGAGCTGGTATAAAATCCTTTCCTTGATCTCCCAGCTGCTTTACATTCTCCTGCAAGGATATCCTGGACCACACCTTTGGAGCTTGAGTTCAGATAGAATGTGTTTATGTGAAATGCTTTCTTTGCTGTTGCTGGTTTAGGAGGAGCCTCCTGTGCCACAGCTTGTTGCTGTGTGCTTAGTTACGCGGTTGCTTGAGGACCAAGCAGTAAACTGAATTCCTGACTGAGTGGACCCAAACCTTTGATGAGCCATTAACCCGATCAGCTCAGCTCATTGGTGATGGTGTTGGGAGTGCCAGTGGGAACGAAGAGCTGGAGGCTGGTTGGGGATGTCTAATTGTGGAGCAGGGTGGCTTAATTTTGAGCCACTTAAGGCCAGTTTGAATTGGTGTGTTTGGTCTCCAGAGGAGCAGGCAAGATCTAGCAAGTCACACAGGCAAAATGGTAAACATGGTCAAAGAGCTGGGCAAGATTTGTTCAACAAGGCTGTTGCTGGAGAGGGCCTGTTAAAGTATAAAAGATGTACATCTGGGAGTCTTAAATCAAGTCCATTGGCTCTGGCTTTTGGACTAACAACTGTGAACATTGAAAATACAAGATAGTGTTAAACTGAGGTGCAGCCTCAGTTCATCGCTCTCTGTTTTGAAGCCATAAACTGGGGTTTAACAGTTTTACTAGTTTGTAACCGCCCCAAGTTGCACCAGATTGGAGGTTAGGAAGAATTTCTTCACTAAAAGGGTTATCAGATGTTGGAACAGGCTGCCCAGGGCAGTGGTGGAGTCACCATCCCTGGAGGGAGACTTTTGTAGACATAGTACTTAGGGATATGATTTAATTAAGGACTTGACAGTGGTAAGTTACAAGTTGGACTCAATGATCTTGAAGGTCTTTCCCAGCAAGGTGATTCTGTGATAGTCTGATAACTTCAAGTGATCAATCTTGGAGATTTGGGACAAAATGCAATGAATTCTCAGGAGCTGAAATGCTTGTGAGTCTCATGGATGAGAAACAGCAGCAATAATTCAGTTTTATTAGACTTGGCAGCCTAAGAACCCTAAAACTAAGCTGAAGGGGCATTTGATTTAAGCATAAATAGTGTATAAAAGAAGGTTCAAAGGGAAAGATGCTACAGAGTGCATTTAAATGTCCACAATGAGTTAAAATGTCCACAGCTCCCCCTTTCCTCTCTCCTTAATCCAGCCAGCAGAACAGGCTGAGGAGCTGCACAAATGGAACCAGGCACTCAGCTTTCTCCTTGGTATAGTTCACCTGCACTTTCAGACTTAATTCTGTTTCATTTTGTACTGTGGTGAAAGGAGGCTTTCTGGTTAGACTTTAATTTGCCACTGTTTTCTCCCGCCTTGCTAATTTGTTTAGTCTCAAAAGAAGTCTGACCTTAAATGAGTTTTGGTGATCTGAGATATGCAGGTGCTGAAATGGCTGCTCTTGGTCAGCAAAAAGAGCACCTTGATTTACAGAGAGCTTCTTGGGTGGCTCAGACATGTAGAAAAGTGCTTAAAAGGGATATAGACCTTATGGAAATTCTTTGTTGTCCTTTCTAGTCAATACAGAAAGGTTGTCTGGTGCAATTTTCTGGTGACCTGTTTCTAATTAACATGCAAATTAACAGCTTGCTGCTGGAGACCAGGATTGCAAATATGAAGTGTTAATGTGTGTTAGGCTGGGAAAGCCCAGGCGTCTGTTAAAGCTCCAGCCTTGTGTTTGCTGCTGCCTGCCGAGTGGTTCCCTCTGGAGGAACAGAGCTACTGCAACCTGCTATCAAATGGCTCCTTTGTCTCACTTTAAAGAGAACAATTTTTAATTTTGTGATGTTGATGCTTGTTGCCTCTCCCAGGGAGTCATTTGGGTGCATTTACTGCCTGGTTCACCAAAACTGGCTGTCAGGAGTATGACCAAGATGAGCTACTTCACGTATTTCCCAGGAGGAGTTGCAGTGTTTTGTGAATTCACTTATTTCTTCATACTAGTGATACAAATGCTAATTAAATGAAGAAATTAGCATACTTGTTAATGCTTGTCATCACTTAAAATATAGTTTTTCATTAAATGCTGCTGTACAATTTATATTTAGAAAGCAGCTTTGATCTAACAGGTAGAGATTATTAACTAAATAAAGGTCTGATCAAAAAGTGAGGTTGTACCTTTGTCCTTGAGGCATCTGCTTATTTTGGTGTCACAAAACATCTTTCCTCTTCAGCGTTTTTGTGCCAACATTCCCTATTTCCAGTGATTCTAACACTGATTTAGTAACACATTTTGGCACAAGCTGTAGAAGGTACAATAAAACCCCACTTGATAAACCCCACTTGATTTTCTGCTCGCAGCTTATTTCAAATGCTGGCAATTAAGAAAAGGGTCTTCTGTGCAAAGTGAGCAAATCTGAGATGGGAAAAATGAAGCAAACATTGAACTGTCAACGAAATTTGGTCTTTTTAAAGTGGAATAGTTGTGGAAGTCAGTTCAGGGAGTTAATAACCAAGTGGTTTAGTGGCAGGTGTCAGCTCCGCTTCCTGTTGTTACCCAGTCTTCTGTGAGCTGGCTCCAGTGGAGGTGATGGGACATTGTGGGGTCAGTCCTAAGCTGCTCCATCCTGTATGGCACTAACCTGCACCAGCAAAGGGGACTGAAAGGGAGTCTGAAAGAGATTTTGTGCCAAGTGGGTTGGGGCAGTGCAGTAATAAAACTAGTTTTGTCAAAAAAATGGTCGCTCAAATTAGCATGGAGGCTGTTAATGAGCCTAATTCTGAGCAACCAGGATGAATGACTTTTAAATTCAGGGATGTTCTTGCATAGACTACTGACTTTTTTTTTTTTTTCCAGAAGAGACTGTAAATCTGCCTTGTAGGAATTAAAACATTTCAGCAACAGGGCTTGGGTACCACACATTCCAGTGCTTCCGGGGAAAGCCTGAAAGCCACACGCCTTCCTTGTCTCCACAGTGTAAAAGCCTCACTGCACTAATCCTGCTTCCACTGAAACTTTAAATAGAAGATGAGGGAGAAGGATCAAGTCTTCAGTTTGAATAATTGACAGATTAACTCTGATTTGCTTATCTCAAAGGGCAGCAAGAACTGGCTTCTAGCTGGGAGCCCCACCTATATTAGCGATCTCGCTTGTTCTGGCAGGGTTTCCTGCTGCACAGCAGAGTCATTGAAGGAGGCAGCCTTCCAGAGATGTGTGAGAAACTACCTGGGAGTTTTAGAGGTTGTCTTATTGCAAAAAGTCAGCAAACTTAGTGCCAAGTCTGTGCAATTGTCTGTTGTGCTTCCCGAGTTGCGTGTAGGGTAGTTCGCCCAGGTGTTCGGTACTTCCATGAGGAAACTCTTCCTCTGGTTCTGAAGTTGAATTGAGCACTTGTGGTAACTTGCTGAGCTGAAAATAGCAGAATTCTTGTTTTTCCTTAACAAATCTTGTTGTACCTGCCCTCCTCTTTCCTTCAGAGCAAATCACAATTAGTCTCTGTTTGCAGCAGCAATTTTAGTTTATGTAGCCGGGGACCTCTCACCTAAGTGCTGTTGCAGATGCTGTATTCTACAGGTTATCCTTGTTTGGCTCTTCAGGAGTGGGGAGGCTGGGATCAGTCAAGGATAGTTCACTGGAAAACATGAGAGAAGAATATACACTTTAATAATGCATCTTCCCAGTTTTGTGTTGCAAGTGGAACAACTTGGTTTTCTGAAGGTCGTTGTTTTGTGCAGGGACAATTGGTTTCTTGAGGATGTGACACCATCATTGCTGAAATGGAGTGGCATCTCTTGTGCTCAGAGAAGCAGGTTTGCAAGTTCAAATTGTGAAGAAGCCTTGTATGTCTTAAATTACTTGCAAATGTGTCAGTCTGTGGGAAACTACAGTGCTGGCACTTGTGGTAACTTGTGGGAGCTTAGTCAGAGCAAAGTGGCCTTTCTTACAGCTGTTTGGGTTGGGTTTGGTGTAGGGGCTGCTTTGTGGTTGGTGCACATCTCTAACAACCTGGTGGTTGCCTGCAAAAGGCTAGGTTTGCAAGTCTCAGCTCTCAAATGCAATCAAACATATAGCTGCTGACAAACAAATCAGCTTTTTTACATGTGCTTTTTTATTTTTAGGGAAGCATGGTGCATCTAGCACAGGAAGGTGTGTGCAGGGAAGACTTATTCTGAGATTTCTTGATGTTAATCTGTAGTTCACTGGCATTTCTCATCTTCTCATCCAATTTGCCTGAAGAATTGGCAGCCATTCTAGGATGGTGGACGTTCTTTTATTCATAAAAATTACCCTTTTGAGAGTCAGCCAAGCTGTTCTGTCAGCCTGTGACACAGGTTTGTACTCTTTTTTGGTCTCTTCTGGCAAGAGCTGCTCCCGGGGCTTTTACCTGAATCAATAATCTCACTGGTCCTATAGAGAGAGAATATAGAGATTTTTTGAGCTGGGCTTGGGGATTGATTTTGAGGGGGCAAGTCTATGATAGTTGAAGGTTGACCTAAGCTGATCTTGCTCTCATCCTGCGTCATCCTTCTCCTCCAGCAGCCCTGACCCTGGAGACTTTTGAGAGTCTTCAGCTCAGTGGAAAGGAGGAAACCAGCAGAAAAAAACCTCTTACACAAGTTCCCTAAGGAGAAGCAAGGAGGGTGTGTTGACCCTGCTGTGGTCAACTAATGCCTGCTATAATTCACCAACAGAATTCCTGAATTCTGATAGACTTCACTTAAGTACTAAAAAGTACCCCAAAACTTGTGCTTTGCAATACAGATGCAATGCAGAGCTCTTTTGAGAAGGGTTATGTGTAATAATTTGTGTGTGTTTTATCTTGGAGTTAATTATTTTCAGGCTTGTCTTGGAAAATGGATGAGCTAATGCAGAAATAGATGAAAATTAAAGTTATTCCACAGTATCTTCCTGACCTTGGTGTTAAAGCTGCTTTGATAATTTGCTAGTTTATCCATTATAAAAATATCCTTGTTTAATCTGGTTGCCTTAGGTGATCTTATAGTTGCTGTGTTATAGCTAGAAATGTAAACCTGGATTTACTAAATTCAATTTTGCAGGCTTCAAGGAGCCTGAAAATGTTACTTTTGGAATGGCTGGCCTGTGATTAAATGAAAATTGGCTGAACATGGCATTTCTGAATTTGCTCCAGGGCTCTTCTGTCCTTGCTTCCTTTTTTTTTTTTTTTTAGAGCAATGAGGATGGAGGTGAGGCTTTGCTTTGCCCTCCAGATTGAGCAGAGAACCATGTTTGTTGCTGCCAGGGGTACCACTCACCATGAGCCTCATGGTTCCAAAATGCAGCTGATAACAATATACACAAAGGGGAAAAAAAAATATCTTTAAACTACTTTTAAAAACCTCTTCCAAGCCAAACTCTTCTATGATTTTATGATTCTGTGATCTGCTAAGTCATGTCTCTTCCTTATTGTGCCATCTAAGTTCAGCTGTAGTTAATAGAAAACTGTGTACAATAATTTTCCATTTATTGGGGTTTGGAAAACCCCAGAGGATTTCATCTGGATGTGGAATAGTCACTGGAGAAGATTTTTCTTGAGTTCCTTCTCCATCTGCTCTCGTTTTCCAGATGCCTCCAACTCTTGTTGTGTCACACTTGGGCCCTTACCCAAACAATACCACTTTGAATTCTCATTTTCAGTATTTATTTTGCTAAGATGTAATTTCCCCTAAAAATACAAAAAAATACCATCAAAGTAGTAGAGGTAGTATCAGTTGCCACTGTGTCAGGTATTCCTTCTTCACACACACCTGCCAGGATGCTTCTGCCTCTCAGTGTTACTTGGAAATATCTGACTAGTTTTTGGAGATGTTTGATGCATCTAATACCTCTGGGGTTTCTCTTTCCTTAAAAACTGTCATGAGCCAATACTACTCCAGCCTTTACTCTGTGTTGGATGATCATCCTAAAATGCACAGAAAAAATATTTGGCAACCTGAAATGTTTAAAGTTTTCCTTTTTTATGGATATTGACATTTTCCACACAGCAGAGATAATTCTCACCCTTAGCAAGGACTGTTCAAGGCTACTCAAAGACATGGCAGGAGACCAAAAGAGGTGGTTTTGGTTGCAGTGTTGACCTGTGCTTAAGGCATTCAGATCTTACCTTGCTGTTGCAAAGGTTGCACAACCCAAACATTTTTCTCTTATCCTTCAGATAGAAATCTGCATGCAAGGGCTTTAAATGCTTGGGCTGAAAAGTGCTTACCTGAGGGTACTGCCTGGCAGCTTTTCCCCTGCACATCCCCACTGCCTTTTTGTGGAGATGCAAACCACATTGAGTTCCTGTACCACTTTGGTAAGAACAAATCAGGCTTTTGATGTCTTTTTCTCTAGTGTTATCTGCTAGGAAAAGCATGTTTATTCTACTTATTGGTCAGGACAAAATAATCTCCCAGGTTCTGCAGTAAGAACTCTCTGGGCTTTGCCATCAGAGTGCTGGAAGCAATCTTGAAAACTGGGTGGTGTCTGTAGGGCATTTCCGTGCCAGCAGAGACCAGAGATTTATAACTTCATGTTTATTTCTTCAACCATAACTGAGCTTTGGATGGAAGGAAAACTTTGCTTTAATGTGTAGGTTAATAGTGCATAACTCTATCTTCAGACTGACACCATTAACCAGAGCCTGGAATAAAGTATCACAGAATCATAGAATGCCAGGTTGGAAGGGACCTCAAGGATCATCTGGTCCAACCTGTCTAGGTACTGCTGTAGTTTATAGGAGATGGCCCAGCACCCTGCCAAGCTGAGACTTAAAACTGTCCAATATGGGGGAATCTACCACTTCCTTTGGGAGACTATTCCAATGTTTGACTTGTACCCATCACCCCTTGTCTTTTCCATGTGACTCCTTGTAAACAGGGAGTCTCCATCTTCTTGGGAACCACCCTTTAAGGACTGGAACATTGTAATAAGGTCTCCCCAAAGCCTTCTTTTCTCAAGGCTGAACAAACCCAGTTTTTTCAGTCTCTCCTCATTTGGCAGGTTCTCCAGTCCTCTGAACATCCTTGTGGCCCTTCTCTGGACCCTCCCCAGCCTGTCCACATCCTTTGGGCAGAGCAGGGGCCAAAACTGAAGGCAACACACCAGGTGTGGTCTGACAAGCATCAAGTAGAGCAGGATGATGACTTCTTCATCTGTGCTGGTGATGCCCTTGTTGATGCAGCCCAGCACCCAGTTGGTTTCTTTGCCCTGCAGCACACTCTTCACTCCTGTTGAGCCTGTCACCCACCAAGACCCCCAGGTCCCATTCCACAGGGCTGCTCTCCAGCCAAGTGGATCCCAGTCTGACCTGGGCTCCTGGGTTACATCTTCCCAGGTGCAAGACCGTACAATTCTCCCTGTTGAATTTCATAAGGTTCCTGCTAGCCCACTCCTGGAGCTTGAAATATTTTCTATCAAGTGGCAGTTGTTGCCTTCAATATGCTTAAACTCTAAAGGTCTCCTTCAGACAGAACTGAAAATTCAGGTTACAGCAAGAAGAAGGTGTAGCACTGCCTGTGTGCTACAGCCTTCCCCTTCCCTGCCTGCTGCAGCTGGCTGACTTTTAGGTCTGGATTCCAAAACCTTGTAATCAATGTTGCTGTTTGTCAGAAATAAGCAGAACAACCATCCTTTTCTTGAGCAGTTGCATTGTTGGTTAAATTCCCCTTGTTTTGACAGGTGGAAATTGTACAGCAGCGATTCCAGTGCTGTGCTGTGTGTTGGTACTGAGCTGTTGGCAGTGACTACCTTGTTGCTTTTCCCCCCCTCTGCCTCCTTCCCCCGTTATTTTCTCTCTGTCATTATTAGCAGAGAAGCTGTAGGTGTGCAGAGTCTCTTTTAATTGCAGCTTGTCTTTATTCAAAGCTTTTTAAGTAGGAGTTATGGAAACAATAATTGGGAGCATTTGCGGGCAGGTGTCTGGCTCTCCTGCACACCAGTAAGATGTCTTTTTACTAACCTTGCTTTCTGGAAAGCTCTTCAAATTCACTTTTAAAATCCAGCATCAAACATGCCTTTTATTTTCTTTTTTTTTTATTATTTTTTTAGAAGTTGCTCATCTGTGCAAAACTAGTCAGCTATCATTTCTTGGTTTGGCTTAAGGGAAACTGTTACAGATCTTGCTGCTTACCCGGGGCATCATTTTAAATCCTCCAAATTACCATTACAGTCAGAATTTTCAAGCAAAGTGCTTTGCCTTAATGGCTCTATATAGGTATTGAGCTGAGCAGTTCAAGCTGAAAAACCCTAGTGCTTTTTGGAAAGGAGCTCTCAAAAATACAAAATGCATTAAAAACCAAACTTCTGTGGCAGGGAAGACCAGTACCTACAGAGAAATGTGCTGCAGCTCTGGGCTTCTCCTGGGAACAAGGTTAATTTGAACCCATATCTAACCTAGTGAGGAAGTGCAGAGCTTAAGTAAGAAGATGTATGTACAGTTTTCTTTGTTTTAATCCCTTAATCAGTGCGGTGAACTGAAGAAAGGTTCTTGGTTTGGTCCTCTACAGGGCTTTTGTTTGCATGTTCTGAAGGCAAGCAGAATTTTTATTTGGTAGGTTGTTACTAATCCCATGGAAACCTTGCCTTAGCAGTGGCTGTAAAGACGTATTCATGTTGGTTTTTCTGTTGAACAAAATCCAAACGATTTTATCCAGGGCTGAAAACAAACATTAAGAGTTTGCTTTTCTTCCGGTTATATAAAGAAAACATTATGATTCATCCAGGTGAAAAGTTCTGTGGCTGTGTACAGAGCCACGCTGGGCCTGTGCTTTTGAAGAAATTATACCCAAGGAAAAGGGGGGGGTGGGGGGGGAAGGAATTTAAATGAGTTTGTGTTTTGTCTTAAAATGAGTTGTGGTTTGAATCTGCCTTTCCCCTGAATTCTGGACACAGATTCCTAAATATCCCGAGCACGCTGGATGCTGTGAATCAGGCAAGCCAGTGGGTTGGTGACTCATTTCCTTCTTGGTGCAGATGTGTATTCTAAAATGTTTCTGGATAACCCTTTTCATATGAAATGCAGCTCCCCTGTGAGAAACCAAAAGGCAGCAACCACCTTCATTTGGTGGGCACAAATACTGGGCCCTGAAGAAAAGCCCCAATGGCTTTTTCACTGCAGACTTACCCAGTGAGCTCCTAGCAAAGGGTGAGTCTTGGGAAGTGCTGTGTGATGCTGCTTTAGGGCTTTTTGCTGTATTTTTTTTCTTTATCTTGCTTAAAAACAAGCTGCCATTTCTAGCAGCACAATTCTTTAGGTAAAAGCTCTAAGCATTTATTTAATCAAGTAGCTGGTGCTTTTCAATTAGACTCCTTTTGCGTGGCAATCTCTGCCTTTTGGCCAAGCAGGAATGAAGCAGCACTTTTATTTTTCACCTCAGGAAAGACACCGACACTGCAGGTTTGCTGAAAATCTTGTTTCAAACCCTTGTGCATGTAAAATCTTGCTGAAGTGCAGCAGAGATTAGGTAGTAAAGTAACACAAAGTGCGTTAGTCATGCTGCATTGCATGAGTCTCCAAAAAGAAAAATGGCATTTCTGATTTTGATGCTGCTGCTGAGCTCTGGGACTGAGTCACTCTGCCTGCCTTTACTTGCCCAGACATTTATAACTTGGTTCACTGTTGGGATGGATAATGTGAATGCAGAGTGCCTAACAACACTGAATCAGCTGATTTCATCTTGTTTTGCTGGTCTTTGCCTTCTTCTTGTCGTGGTTCTTACGGAAGAAGAACCAGACGCTGGGGAAATCAATTTACCACAACAATTTGTGTGGCTCCCAGGCAGATTGATTTAAACAAGCAAGAAGCTTAGATTTGAATAATTCCAGTCTTGCTTGAACACTCTAGTAATTTTTCTAGAGTTTTCTAGTCTGGTGATAATATTTTGCAGCCAATTGTAGCTTTTATTGCTAAGCTTGGTATGTTTCCTGACGGAATTGATATGATCTGTAATTATTGAAATGCTTGCATCTTAATGTTTCTGTCTTCTTTTTTTTAATAATGTTTAAAAATGGCAAGACATTATCTACTGAATTACTTTTCAATGGATCAAGCTGCTTTGGGATAGAAATGGAAACAATTAAAATGCAGAAGATGAGGGTTGTTAAAGCAGGACTGAAGTACTAAACTTAAATACTGGACGAGAACAGTTGTTTTACATGGAAAAATTATGAATACATCAGTGTAGCTTTCCTGGTCACTATGACCTTTGAGACTTAAGATTAAGTGATTTTTTTCTTTTCTAATGATGAGGAAAAATTCTTTTTCAGTTCCTATTCAGTGCCTCATCTTCAAGGTACTGAAGTGGATGCAGTTGTATTGAGAATCCATTTTGTCCATACGTGTGGAAAAGGGTAATTTGTCTGAAATTGGTGATCATAGAATCCCAGACTGGTTTGAGTGGGAAGGGACCTTCAAGATCATCCAGTCCCAACCCCCTGCCATGGGCAGGGACACCTCCCACCAGCCCAGGTTGCTCCAAGCCCCATCCAACCTGCCCTTCAACACTGCCAGGGATGGGGCAGCCACAGCTTCTCTGGGCAGCCTGTGATGAGTTACCAGAGGAAAGGAAAGCTGTTTCATGGCAATGAGTTAGTAGGGTCCTGAGCTGTCTATCAAGGGCTTCAAGAGCAGAAGCACCCACTGCAGGGTTCCTTGTCACACAGCAGTCCTGTGAGGTGGTTTCCTTTGCCAGCATCCTCATGAATGTTGAGTTTAGTTCGTTTTGCCCAGTCTTGGTGGTGGACTCGGTTGGTTGTTTGGTTGAGGACTTGACTTCTGGCTGCTTGCAGTCTCTTGAATTTCTTTAGTTTCTTGGTCAGAGAGGGTGGTGGTGGGCACTTCTTGTGACTAGGGCTTTACTTGGCTTACCTGACTGATGTTTTGGGCAGACCCAGATTGCATTTAACCTAATTAGAATTTCTGAGGAGAACTGCACAACACATAACTAGACCCATTTAACTGTGACTGTAACAGGACGGACACCCATACCTGGCTACTGTAAAGCAAGTTTTGAAACTTCAGTGTTGATTGCCTTCAAAATGTTTTTTAGAAAGGACATGAAATGGGTGTGAGCTGTGTTTTGGGAAGCACAGCTCAATATCATCTTTGGAAGCATAGAGAGCAAGAGTTGTTTTAGATGTGCATCTCCTGGGCAGCCCTTTTGGGATTGACTTGAAATGGAAGCAGGGCACTGTGCTGGTTCTAGGGCTCCCTAAAAATAGCCCAGAGTTTTGCTGCCGAGTTCAGC
>NW_009953392.1:110283-161636 GCF_000747805.2 Chaetura pelagica | reverse complement strand
CAGGTGATGGTGAGAATCCAGCAAAACAGATCTCATGGGGGAATCTTGTAGAAGGCTGTTGAGGTCCTCTGGCCTGCCTAGGCAGTGTCCTCATTCCCTGTGGCAGTGACACTGCTTGTGAGCTGCCCCTGTGAGCTGTGCCCTAGACCGTAACACTTTGTGCTTATTTGCACGTATTCCCACTGTGTACAGAGGCAGTGCTGTTCTTTAAGTGGATTTACGACAGCCTCTCTCTGTGACTTTTGCCTTTCTAGTCCTATTTTGAATAACCAGAAGGTTTTCAACAGAGAAATTTCTTGGGGAGAACTGGAGAATGAATAACGTAGAAAGTCCAGCTTTTTTCCTCATTTAGGCTGATCTCTTAAAGTAGTTTAAAATCCTGATTTCTGGCCCTTTTAAGTGGTCAAGAGCTTGCATGCAGCATGGCTCTTCTCAGCTCCCTTGTTAGATACAATGAATTTAGGCTGGAACATGTCCCAACAAGGTTTTAATTGTTGTCACCCTAGCACCAGGGAACCTCGGGTCACCACGATGTCCTCCTGGCTGCTGTGTGATACCTACAGCTTTTTCAGTGAGCTTGAGAGTGTTGTAAAGGAGAGAGGATGGATGCAGCTGAGGGTGGTGGTTGAGCATGATTGCTGAGTTGGGTATTATTTTCATGTTTTGGATTAGCACTGTGATAAAATTGACACAGGGGGTGATAAGGTTGGTGATTGTGGTTAGCTCTGGAGCATGAGAAGATCTGAAATGGTTTATTTTAGCAGCAGGGAGTTGCCCATCTCAGGGCTCTCATTCTTTACCTGCCCTTTACTGTGGGGAAGGAGTGAGTGATGCGTTGGGACCCTGTGGATGTTCTGAAGACAATTGCAGTGTTTTATTTCAAATCCAGCTGTTAAAAGTGGCTGAATGTTGAATGCTGCCTGTGTGTGGCAGCTAAGACTGCTGTTGCTTTTGAGGAACACTTCCCCATCTCTCAGGGAGGGAGCTAGACTGGCAGCCAAGGTCCAGGAGACTTTGTGCTCTTGCTGGGTAATAGCACCGACAGAGGTGGCATGTGGGGTCCCTTGGTACATCCTGGACCTCCTCTGGGAGATGGTCAGCTGTAACAAGGAGGTGAAAGCACAGAGTGGGAATTCAGGAGGACATAAGCCACCTGAAAAGCTCAAACAATCCTGTTCTTGTAACAGCAAGGGGCTGGTGCTGGGTATTGTGCAAGAACCTGCAGCCTGTTTACCCACGTGCAATGTCCAGCACTTTGTAGAAGTGCCAATGTTAAGTGTAGTTGTGCCTCCACTTCTCTGATCTGAAGTACTGACATCTGGGCTGGAGGTAACTCAAGGTTTATTTTGTTTCTATCCTTAAAAAAAGGGGCAGGTTGGGGGGAGGACTAGGGCTTTCACCACTGTCCTGAAGGAAGTACAGAACATTCAAAATTAAATGATTGTTCTTGTGGTTTGTGGTTAGGGCTGGAGTGGCTTCTTTGAGGTATTTGATTTTTATTGCCTCTAAGTAGAATAGCTGGCAGGAGTTAAAAATAACCGAGTCTGCTTCCCACCTGTTTGGATGCTCATCTTATTTTGGTTCAGAGTTGGAATGTGCCTGCAAATCATCAGGATTAAAGCAGCGCTGCTTGTGCCCCTGAACGATGGGCACAAGGTGCTGATTGTGCCTGGGTGAGAATGGGAGCCCTGATTGATGAGACACGTGTGCCTTGTTGAAAGGACAGCAGAAGAATCTTCTCAGGGAGGGATCTTTGGGAGCTCTGGCTTTCAGCGTGGAAAATGGGAGTCATAAGCCCACACGTTGAGTAACAAAAGGCAAATATGAATATTGGCTGGTTGAGTGTTTAGAGCATTGTTCGCTGTTTATGCTGAATGAAAGAAGAGCCCTTGGTGAGGGAGCCTGGTTATGATTAAGGAATTGTCCAGGCCATGGACAATGTCACAGAGCTGCCTGCAAGTGGGGAATATTGGAGCTTGATTGCTTTGCAGTGTGACACTTCAGTAAGTTGTGGGAGTGGGGAGATGAGTAAGAGCGTTTGTGCTGAAACTCAGGCTTCAGTTCTGTGCTTTCATGTGCCTCGGGTTGCAGAGCTTGTGGTAGGAACTTCTTCCTGAGCTTCTGTTCAGAGATCCAGAAAGGTTTTCTCTCATTCCAGGCCATGTGCATCCAAACCTACTGAGAGACGATGATCGTATTTAGTAAAAGCTTTTTCATTACTTGTTGCACTGGAATTATTTGTTTGGGCCTCCATTCCTTCTTCACTCATTTCTCTTCTGCATCCCCCAGCAGGCACTGTGCTGCACTGCCAAAACCTATGCTGTGGATTTTGCCTCTCTCCTGGAACACTCTTGACTTATCCTGGGGTGTATCTGGTTGGGCTTAAGGCAAAGAGCCATTCAGGAAGGGATGTTCGGATGTAGTTGTCTCAAAAGATCTTAAAGGAACTTATGGGCTGGCTGATGCTGCAGGTGGAGGTGCCACTGTGCTTTCCCAGTCACCTAACTATAGCTGGTGGGACTCCTTTACAAGGCCATTCATACTAGCCTGGTAAAAACCAAAAACTATAATCAGCTTTTCTCTTGGTTTGCTGAGTTTTGGACTCTGCCATGAACTGAAGGCAGTGGCAGGGGCAAGGAAGACAACAGGCTCCCCAGCCACCTGGATCGGTGGGATATCAGGTTGGTTAAGCAGCCTGCTGTGCTTTCACTTTGCACTTTCTAACAGTTCTGCTTCTCCTTTCCTCCTCTCTTCTGACACTTCCAGCATCCTTACCTGCCTTTGGATCTCCCAGATTTTTTTTGCCAGCGTTGTGAGAGAGCTTTCCAGGAGCAAATCCTGAAACTTGGCTAGATCTGCAGCTCAGTGTCAGTGCTAAGCTTAGTAGCAGAGCTCTGTTGTGGAGGAGTGTCATGGGAAACATTATTATCTGGTGGCAGTCCTGCCAAACTTCTGTGGCAAACGCATCATTTCAGGGTCTGTTTTGCTCCATGATGCGTCAAGGCTGGCTGGAAAATCCATGAGGAAGAAGAGAAGGGACTTGGGAAAGAAGAAACAAGTATCTGGGACAACTTTGATCATGCTGCATGTTAGAACATGTGTGTGGATCAACGTTGAAGTGGGAAAGGTCCCTGTAAAGAGGGCTTAGGGCCTTGAGGGTCCCCCACACAAGGGGACAGAAGCAGCAGGGGCAAGAAGAGCTTGTGCAAGTGGGTTGTTCTTCACAGGGTGTGGCACATCCAGCAGGAGCAGCTCTGCAGCCCCAAGCCTCTGAGCACTCACTCTGCAGCTTTGCACAGGAGCAGCTAGTTGGGAGAAGGTGATCTGCTGTTGAGAAATAACTAGCAAAGACAGTCGGTTTGTTAGAGTGGAGTTGGTGAGTTTCCTGTAATTGCACAATGATCTGTGGTCACTTTTGATGCATCAGAAATGCAACTGGAGTGTTTTCTGGCCTTTTGCTGTCAATGGTGTTTGCAGAGGGAGGAGTCTTGGCTGTGGGGGAAAGGCACACATAGCCTGCTGAAGACTTTACTTACTGCCAAGGAAATGTCAAACAAGCAAAACATGACAATTACTAAAATTCTCTTGACTTCTTACCAAGATACATAAGGAAGGGTAAGACCTGCTCCACTTTCTTGGTGTTTGAAGCAGATGCTGAACCCTGGACCTTGGTTCCTTATTCTCTGGCTGCTGGGCCAGAAGGACACACAACATGTTGTGCTGGGGTTTTTTGATCTTGCTTTATGAGGTCTTTTCTGAAACAGCATACTTGTCTGATTGGTGTCATACGCATGGAGGATATAAATGGGCAGAAAAGTTCATAGAATCTAGAATTTGGTTAGAACAGTGAAAAAGATGGCATGTGCTGCTTGTGCTTTGTGTGCCAGGTGGCTAAAGAAATTGCTGCAGGTCCTAATACTTTGAGTTTCACAGGCAAAGTTTTGGAGTGTATGTTTTGTGTGTATGTTTTGGATGCAATTTTTAGGTGTTTGTGTATAACTTGTAATGTTAAGCTTGCATAAACTAAGTGCCTAATCCACCTGGAAATAAATATTTGGTCAAAGGCTTTGCAGAGTTGTAAACTTTGATGCTTTGTTTGTATTTTGGAAAAAATTAGTTATGTGAAATAAGCAAAGGATATGGAAGCCAGGAGCTGGATAACTTGGCATGATATATGCACAATACCCTGCTTCAAACTGTGTGGAGTTTTTTGCTGACGTGACAACACTGGATTTGTTTTTAGTATTAGCAGTTCCCTGGCATGAGAGAATATTTCAAGCTCAGCTTAACAAGTTTAACTTACTGCTCACTAAACATGCAATTGAATTATGACGTCTTCTCATCTGTTTTGAACTTAAATTATCACTGGTTTGAACTTTTTTTTAATCACACATGACTCTTCCAGGATTGCAGGCTTGTGAAAATGTTTTACTGTAGCCATATGCTTATTGGCCCAGGACTCCAGGATGTTTCAGTAGGCTTGAAGCACAAGTGGTTCTGTGATGAGTGTTTTTTTTCTACTTTTACAAAAGCTGTGTTGATTTCTGCCTAGACTGCTGTACCTGCTCTTGTTGCACAGATCCTTCTGCAAAATAATTTCTAATGGTTGCCTTGGGAGGGGATCAGGTTTGCTTCCCCAGGTCTCTCCTTGATTGCTATCTTGCATTTAGCCTGTGCTGTTTTCTGGTGTCAGAAGTCCAACTGGCTTGATCTCTGCAGGTGGAATCACTTCACTGCTAGAGCACAAGAAGGACATGGAACTGCTTGAGAGAACCCATAGGAGATGATCTGGAGCAGCTCTGCTCAGGAGACAGACTGGGAGAGTTGGGGTGTTCAGCCTGGAGAAGAGAAGGTCCAGGGAGACCTTAGAGCACCTTCCAGTGCCTGAAGGGGCTCCAGGAAAGCTGGGGAGGGACTTGGGACAAGGGCAGGGAGGGAGAGGACAAGGGGGAAGGGATTAAAACTGCAAGAGGGAGATTGAGGTTGGACATGAGGTGGAAATTGTTTGGTGTGAGGGTGGTGAGAGCCTGGCCCAGGTTGCCCAGGGAAGCTGTGGCTGCCCCATCCCTGGCAGTGTTGAAGGGCAGGTTGGCAGGGGCTTGGAGCAACCTGGGCTGGTGGGAGGTGTCCCTGCCCATGCAGGGGGGTTGGTTCTAGATTATCTTGAAGGTCTCTTCTAACCCAGACTATTCTATGAGTAGTATGTCCTATGTGTGACAGTGCAATAACCTGAGGAACACCTCTGGTCTGGCTGGACTCCTGCATGCTCTCTCTTTCATGGGATTTTGGTTTTAACATCACATCCTTTCCTGATTGACTTGTGTGCTCTTTTCACAATCTCTTCCTGAATGTAGGGGAAGAACATCTACTGGATTCCTCCCATCACAAGCCAATTGCCTTTTTATTTTGCTGGTTTGCTGCAGGTTCTTGGTAGTTTTTGCT
This sequence comes from Chaetura pelagica, assembly GCF_000747805.2. Classification (NCBI taxonomy): domain Eukaryota; kingdom Metazoa; phylum Chordata; class Aves; order Apodiformes; family Apodidae; genus Chaetura; species Chaetura pelagica. Next base: position 156,194 of record NW_009953392.1, on the reverse strand, counting down.
TGAGCCAGGTCCAGGACCTGTTGTCTTCAATGCCTGAAGATCATCCATAGTGTTTGAGATATGCCCGGTCCTTGATTTTCAGCAGGTGTGCTGCCACTCTTGCCTTAAAAGAATAGCGGAAAAGTCTGCTGTCATCCCCTGTGCTGCTCCAAGGAGGGATTAAAATCTGGGAATAAAGGCACTTGTGCAGCTCACTTCAGGCTCTTCTGTTTGCATGACACTTGCAAGGAAGCAAAGGGAAGAAAGGTCAAGCAGCTGCTGGTGATTAAAATAATCCCTGCAGAGAGTTCTTCCAAGACCTGAGTTCCATCCACAGTAGTTGCTCAGGATTCTTACCTTGCTTTTCAGAATCCAGTGGTGTGAATTAATTTTTTTAGGAAGTGATGAAAGGAGACCAAATCCAGTCTGGTACACACAGCTGAAAGGGACACTGACTCAAGCTGGGGGGGTGACAGTAATTGCACCCCAGGCAGTCTGCTCTTTACTTGATAATGATGCATGACCCCAGTTCATGCTGTACCTAGGACTACATAACTATTGCTGGAAACCAGCACCATAATGGTTCCTTTCTGAAGCTAAAACACCAAAGCCTCATGCCTCCTCAAGCCTGGGGAGTGCTGGTGGGTGCTGTATAGTTCTGACCTAGTTTTATACAGCTGCTGAAGCAGAGAGATTCAGGAAGGGCTGGCTGTCACTTCTTGCAGGGAGTTGAAATCTGGTGGATGAGAAAGGGCACTTTCATAGAATCATAGAATCTTAGGGGCTGGAAGGGACCTCGAGAGATCATCTAGTCCAACCCCCCTGCCAGAGCAGGGTCACCTAGAGTACATCACACAGGAACTCATCCAGGTGGGTTTTGAATGTCTCCAGTGAGGGAGACTCCACAACCTCCCTGGGCAGTCTGTTCCAGTGCTCTGTCACTCTCACAGTAAAAAAATTTTTTCGGATATTCACCTTGAACCTCCTATGCTCCAATTTACACGCATTACCCCTTGTCCTATCACTGGTAATCACTGAGAAAAGCCTAACTCCGTCCCCCTGACACTCACCCCTTACATATTTGTAAACATTGATGAGGTCACCCCTCAGTCTCCTTTTCTCCAAGCTAAAGAGACCCAGCTCCCTCAGCCTTTCCTCATAAGGGAGATGTTCCACTCCCTTAATCATCTTCGTAGCTCTGCGCTGGACTCTTTCAAGCAGTTCCCTGTCCTTCTTGAACTGAGGGGCCCAGAACTGGACACAATACTCCAGATGTGGCCTCACCAATGCAGAATAGAGGGGGAGGAGAACCTCTCTTGACCTACTAACCACACCCTTTCTAATGCACCCCAGGATGCCATTGGCCTTCTTGGCCACAAGGGCACATTACTGGCTCATGGTCATCCTCCTGTCTACCAGGACCCCCAGGTCTCTTTCACCTACACTACTCTCCAGCAGTTCAGACCCCAACCTGTACTGGGACATGGTGTTGTTCTTCCCCAAATGTAAAACTCTGCACTTCCCCTTGTTGAATTTCATCATGTTTCTCCCCGCCCAACTCTCCAGCCTGTCTAAGTCTCTCTGAATGGCAGCACAGCCTTCTGGTGTGTCAGCCACTCCTCCCAGCTTAGTGTCATCAGCAAACTTGCTGAGGGTACATTCTATACCCTCATCCAGGTCGTTGATGAAGATATTGAACAACACCGGTCCCAGTACCGACCCCTGTGGGACTCCACTAGTCACACACCTCCAACCAGATTCTGCCCCATTGACTACAACTCTCTGGCTCCTTCCTTTCAACCAGTTCCTAATCCACCTCACTTCCTGATCACCAATACTTTGAAACACAAGGATATTGAGGACCTCATGGACTGGGAGTGATGTGACTTCATACAAACCTTTGGATTTCTCCATAGGGTTCACAATGGGAAGGTAGTATGATTGGGGTCTGCTCTGTGTGGTTGAGTGGAAGGAAATGCTTTTGTTGTTCAGGTTTCTTCTAGCTGGTACTTGTTCTAAAGTCTGCTTTTCCTGGGAGGTAGGAAGTGGTGTTCATAGTCCAGAATATGTTAGTTCAGGAAGGAGTGCTTTTTAGAGAATTGCCAAGGGAGGCAATAAATTCCCACTGAAGCAGCTAAACAGCAAAAGCTTCTGTGAGCCCAGAGGCACAAGTACTTTCTGTGAAGTCTGGTTTTAGTCCTTCAATTAGGAGATGTGAGAGGAGTCCTTCTCCCTCACTGGTCGGTGGAACATTCTCCTTGCCCCCAGCTTCTCCTAAAATGCCTCAACCAGCACATGGACCCGGTTTGGGCTGCTCTCCTTTCCCCTGTCCCAGGGGTCTCTTGAGCATCCATGTTCCTTGAGCTCACCCAGTGGGAATGCCACGATGCAGCTTTTCTTGCTTCTCAATTTGCCTTAGTGGTAATTTGAAACTTAAGCTTTTTTTCATTACTCTTACTACACAACAAAACACATGGTTTTGTTCTGAAACTGCTCTTGTTTGGAAAGTTTCTCCACCACCTCTACCCAAGAGAGGACCAGACTGTCTCCAGAAAAAGCTAGAACTGATGCGGGTTGTGCTGGGGAGTTTTTTCATCCCCTTCCAGGGATGGAGTCCCACAACATCTCTGGGCAGCCTGTTGCAGTGTCTCACCACCCTCATAGTGAAGAATTTCTTCCTCATGTACAACCTAAATCTCCCCTCTTCCAGTTTTAATCTATTCCCCCTCATCCTACAAGCCCAGTAAATTTGTCAGAGCTGAGGGTCACTGCAGAGCCCAGGGAAGGCTGGTGTTTCATTGTGCAGTATTTAAATGTCATGTGTTTCAAGATAAGCTTGCTTAAGCTTCCCCAGTCAGTGAGAACCAGTCCGTTATCTTCTTGGGCTTATCTTTCCAGAAAAAACAACTCTGAGCTTTAATGGTGGATCTGAAACAGGATAGAGGCAGCAAAAACAAGTGAAGCAACCAAGAGGGGTTTGGGGACATTGCTCTCTGGCTCTTGCTAACACACCTGCAAGCAGAAGAATTTGTGTGTCCTGTCCTCTGAAGGAGGATTACAGTGCCAACCTATACATTTTCATAAAGAAACTGCTAAAAGACTGAGACAGCAATTTCAGTGGAGGGCACCCTGACCCTCAGCTTTTGAAATCAGCTTAGTCTAAAACCTCCCTCTGTTGCAGAATGATGAGGTTGGGTGCAGAAAGTGAAGGGAAACCCGCCTTGTGAGCCACGGTAGTGGTGGCCTTTGAATCTGCTTTAAAATGGCATCATTTGGATGTTGTCTTAGTTTTCAGTTGTGAGAATCAGATCTGCAGTCTGAGGATAACAAGCCAGCATCTGCTAGCCTTTAAAAAAAAAAACCAAAACAACCACCAAAAGCAGAGATCCTAATTTTCAAATTTATGGTTACTTTGGGAGCTGTGGTTTTAGATGGTGTCAGTCTGACCGAACTGCAATTAATTACTGTGATCCTTCAGGTACTGTTTTATGTTCTAAGTGGAGAGGTAATTTCTGCCACTTCCTGCTATACAAAAGAAAAGTGCTTGAGTTAATAATGGCTGTAATTAAGGAGTTAGAAACATTCCCCATGCTCTCTTCTTCCCATAAACTTGTGTTTGTGCTCTGCAAAGCAGCAGTGGAGCAAGTGTTGGCAGAACATGTTGTGCAGCAGCAAATGGTTGCACTGGAAAACTCTCTGGGGGTAGCCTACATCTTTGGGATGTAGGCTGCTTGCTCTCCAAACCGGTAAAGTGCTGGTTCTTTCCTGTCCAATATTTGAGGTTTAATGTGTTTGTTTCCATGACGTGTTCAAGCTTCGAGTGGGTTTGAGTGTCTGTGGCTCTCAGAGCATGTTTGGCCTCTTCAGCGTCAGTGGAAGCAGGTACTTTGTGAGTCAGGGTTGATTTTTCCTGTGGGTATGATGGGCAGGTGATTTTTGTTTTGCCACGGAAATGCTGTATGGATTTGTCTGAACTTTTTCAAGGAGCTCTCCATTGGGAGAGCAACTGGAACTGGAAGGGAGGTCAGGGTGATTGGAAGTTCTTCATCACAACTTGCTGTGGAGTGTGAGTCTTCCCTCTGCAGACACCAACCGGTCTGGTGGAGGCTGTACCTGAGGAATTGTCAGTGGCATTGTCATCAGAACATAGCAGAACCTTCATTAATATAAACAAAAAGAATATGGCAAATATTTTGAGGTGTGAACATTGGATGTTACCAGTGTCTCATGGTTGAAGGTGTAAATCTCAGGGCTGCTTTGATGTACGGCTTTAGAGGTGTTGGGAAATACGAACCCTTCGATCCAGGGGAGGGAAGTGAGTCCTAATTTTCTCCTTCAGTTGTATGCACAAGACTTATTTTCCATTAAAACTTTACTCTCACATCTTTGTTTTCCCACAGGTGCTGAGTTTTATTTGGCTTGGGCAATTGGGCCAAACACAAGCTCATTCCTCATGTTTTTGCAGCGTCAACATAAATGCTGCTACTCGTGTGCCATTTATGCTTTGTGGAGTTAACACAGCATTCTGTTATTTCCATCTTTCTGGTGCTTAGATATCATCACTCTTATTATGCAGGTTTTAAAATGTCCTATTGCTTTTGTCAAGTTGTTTGTTAGAAGGAAAATGTGTTGGCAATATGTTGGAAGTTACACGTTTCCGGATGTTAAACGTGTCACAGCACCAGTGAACTGACACTTCTCTCTTCTCTTTTCAGCCAGATAATGAAATCTCCTCAGACTGCAATCATGTAAGTATTGCTTTGTTTCTTTCAGTCTCTAGTTGGGGTATTTTCACCTTATCTGCCTTATCAACCTCAGGTGTTTTGCAATTTGGTAGATTGCAAGCGGCCTTAATTGGGACATTTGGGTTCCTGGACTGGCCTGTGGAGGGAGAGCACAAGGCAACTTCTTTATCCCAGTCTAACCAATATGGTCTTACTGAAGACTTCAGAGTGGAACATATCTAAGATACCTTGCATATCTATACCAGAGGAGGCTGGCCAGAAACCTTTCCTATTTTACAGTTGGGGGGGTGGTTCCTGTGAGTTAATAAGAGCAATATGATGTGCTCCTTTTTGGGAAAGCAGCACCAAATTGCAACTGAATTTCAGCTGTTGAAACCTTCAGTATTACGTTCACAGCTGCTAAATTCTTAAACTCACTTGGAAAATGCTGTGGGGGTGTGATATCTGGAGGCAGTTTGAACCACTTGGCTGGTTTTAGAACAGATTTCCTCTCAGCACTGTGTTTTTAACAGTGAGCAAACTGTTAGCCAGTTTTCAGGCTGTCAAGCTGACTCTTCAAATCCCAAGACTCTAAAAAAATAATAAAAATAATTAAAATCATCAGAGCTAAGGTTGGTATTAGATTTCCTTTGGCTTCTCTCATTTGCATTCTGTTAGAATAGACCATCTCAAGATCCTTAATTGTTTGGTTAGCCCTGGATACAGACAGACAAGTGCATGTCTCAATGTCTGTCTTGGTTTCATATGCTTGAGAAGCTGTTATTTAGTTAATTATTGGAAGATATATTCCAGAAATGAAACCCAGCCATGCTGTACAACTAGTAATTTCCAACTGTGTTTATAAATTAACCTTTAGCACTGCACTGCCTGACTTCATGGCAGCTGCAATTCTCTGTTCTGGAGGGTTGAATCAGATGAAGGGGCACATCGTGTTTCAGTTTAAGTCTTGCCTTTTTTTGAAAAAGAGGAAAAACCTTCAGTAATTAAAACATTTCTGCCTGACATTTAAATGTGCCAGCAGAAGTTACCTGAATGAAGATGTAGTTGAGAATTCTAGAAGTCAAAGGTTGGACCTTTCCTCTGTTGGATGAAATGACAGGGTCTCTGCCTCCAGGCAGATGTCAGGCTGCTGTGGCTTCCAGAAACCTTTCAGGAATAGGAAGTGTGGGCAAAAACTGAAGGGGAGTGATCAAAAACTAGACCACAGAGAGGCATCTCATGTCCAAATGTCTTCTTTGCCTCCCTCTGCAGTCTTTGGTAGTACAACTGCTGATCATCTCCTGGGAAAATACTGCCTAGCACTAAAATCTGGATTTTTAAACTGCAAGTTTAGCCTTCCTTTTGGTTGTGGGAAGGTTCCTTTGGAGAGCATCTCATCTCAGGACTCTCCAAGGAGATTACAAATGCAGAGTTGTATTCTTATGGTGTTGGACCTCATTCTTTAGTCTGAGGGTGGTGAGACCCTGGCCCAGGTTGCCCAGGGGAGCTGTGACTGCCCCATCCCTGGCAGTGTTGAAGGGCAGGTTGGATGGAGCTTGGAGCAACCTGGTCTGATGGGAGGTGTCCCTGCCCATGCAGGGGGTTGGAACTGGATGGTCTTTAAGGTCCCTTCCAACCCTGTCATTGCTAAACCTGCAGCAGGTAGCAATTTACAGCTTTCATTGTTTTTATCCTTTCAGTGATGAAGTTGTCTTCATTAGGCATATTTCCTTCTAATGAGTCAGCTCATGACCTTATGGAGAGATTTTTATCAGTCTGAATTTGTTCTGAATTTTTTCAGATGAGAAAATTATTGCAGAAGTGAAGGGACAAAGTTGTTGTCAAGGAGACTTTGCATTGAGTGTTGCACTGTAGAAGGATGATGATGCAGATGGGGATTAAATAATGTTTCATTCTTAAGCAAAAAAATATCTGTCATTCTTGATGGGAAGCTCTTATAAACCCCCTTTCTTCTACAAATGCTGTCTCCGTAGCTCCTGTGGAACTACAAGCTGAACCTAACTACAGATCCAAAGTTTGAATCCGTGGCCAGAGAAGTCTGCAAGTCCACTATTGCAGAGGTAAGCTAGAAAAAGGGCACAGCTGCTCTTGTGGCACTAAGGTTTGGATCATTTCTTTCTGATAGTGAATTTGTGTGGGAATGATTTGGGTTTGGGGAAGCTCTAGTCTTAAATACCAAATGACCAGGCACGATTCATTAGAGCTCCTTGTGGTGCCAGGCAAAGGGGTGGGGGAAAGAAATGATAAACTTAACAGTCCAGGAGCTCTTCCCTGATTGGATTGGGTTGTCTTCTCTTGGTTAAGTGCTGGACAGTGTTGGTTAGAAGGGTTCCACTGAATTTAGCATAAGGTTTGGGTTGTTGCTTACTAGCAGAGAGGATGATCACACAGACATCAAATGATGGATCAACTTTCTTCCAGACTCAAAGTTTAATTACTCCAAGGACTTTCTGTTAAGACCTCCCTCTTTTTAGGTTGCACTAGGAGTTAGTTCTCTGTGCCTTGAGCTCAAAGATTACTTGATTAATCATTTTTTTCAGCTTTTGTTAGTGTTTTTTGTTTAAAGAAAACAAAAGGTGCCTAAGTAGCAATCTCATGTGTTTCATCTTCTGACACTTAATACTGAGGCAGGTGCATCAGCTATTCCACCCATTTTTAAGTGTTTCCAAAACACTCCTTAGAACTAACACATAGTGGGAATGTGCTGCTAACAGAAAGTATTAGCCTAATAATACTTTAATTCCCACTAAGAAATGTTCTCTTGCTGGAGACTGAGCTCTGATTTTAGTAGAAGTCATTTGGGGAATTGGTGACTGTCCCAGCCAGGTACATTCTGAAAAGTCCACCTTTAATTTTATCAGCTAAACATAGATGTAAATACCAACTTTTTCCTCTACTGCTCCAATTTTATGTGTCCTGGCAATAATGTTGATCTAGACTTAAGAGTTGGCTACCAGATAATGGTGGTTGTTGCTGGAGTGGCCAGGCAGTAACATGATGATTTGGTCTTTTATGTAGTTCACTGGCTCAGGCCGTGGAGCTCTGGGGCTGTTTCCAAAGCCAGGCTCTTCCAAAATCAGCACATTACTGTTGTGCACTGGTTTGGCTCCTGGTACTGGAGCTGAAATGGAGCCAAAGCAAAGATGCAGCTTTCTCAGAGAAACCTTGCTCGACTCTCTCCCTTTCACCCTGCAATGAATCATCCATGTGTTTGCTGTAAAATGTATTTTATGCCTTATTTATAACAATGGTGTTGACCCTGGTAACTATGGTTTTCTAAAGGCTATAGATGAGATACAAAACGTTCTACAAGCCTTTATCTGTCTTCAAATAATGGTGTTTGAAGTGTTGTGTGTTGGATTTGTTATATGGAGAGTATTGGCCTCCCAAGGTGAGGCAGAGAAAGATCTGTTTTATTCATCTAATCTGACCTGTAGGAGATTGTCACAGGATGCCCTGAGTTAATTCCTGTTTGAATTCCTGTTTGAATATCTTTCTAGACATGGCTCTCCGTTTAAATTGTTTTAATTTCCAGTATACAGATTCAAGCTTGGTGTGTGAGAACTGATAAAATGATTCCCTGCCCTGGCTTGGTATCTGAACCCTCCTGGATTATTGATTACCATGGATCTCCCATGGATCCCTGCACAGCTTTCAGCTTTTGTTAGCTGTGATTTGGGGTTTTTTTTGAGCAAAGTAGTTTAGTACCAGCAATCAGTTCCTGTAAGAGCCTGATAAAAATGAATTTGATGAGGATTTTCCTTTATACTAATATTCAGCTTCCAGCAAGTTATAAACAGTTCAGTAAATATTGTGTTGACTTTTGAATCAGTCTCACTTCTAGTATTATATTGTAGGAGGTCAGATGGCTAAAGGGTGATCCAAGTGTGATTCAGTGATGTTGTCCCTACACATCCACTTGATTTCAGGGGTTCCATGTGATTATTATGAAAGATAATTATTGAGCAAGAGGCTTTATAATCCTCAAGGTCGTTGTGTTTGCTTTCTTCAGATAGTGGCACACATGAGGTATTTCTCATTTCTGAAATAATTTCAAGCATTCTGACTTGACTGAAAATGAAACTAAAGCCCAAAGAGTTTCAAACTAAAGCCCAGAGAGTTTCTTTACCTGCAGATTTTGAAGCCATCAATGCAGGTTTCTTTGAGGATTTATTTTTTAAGTAAGAAAAGTTGAATTTTTAGCTGCAACCCCTGTATTTTTCTTTTTTAACAGATCAAGGAGTGTGCAGATGAACCAGTGGGTAAAGGCTTCTTGGTGTCGTGTTTGGTGGATCACAGGGGCAACATCACCGAGTACCAGTGCCATCAGTACATCACTAAAATGACAGCCATTATCTTCAGCGATTACCGGTTGATCTGTGGCTTCATGGATGACTGCAAGGCTGACATCAATCTCCTGAAATGTGGCAGCATTCGACCTGGAGAAAAGGTATCCAGAGAGCATGTAAATTGTCAATGGACTGGTAAAAGTCATTCACTTAAGGAAAATTCAGTGAGACTCTAAGATAGTGTGATTGTCTTTTTGCGACCGAGGAAATCCGTGGCGCGTCTCATCTGTCTGAAAAGGGAAACATCCTGATTCTTGCAGTTCCCTTTTAATGCATGTTTGTTCCTCTTAGGAGGCACTGCAATTCAGGGACAACTTTCATTTCTCTTCCCTCACTGCACTACAGGTGCTCTGGTAGGTTCTTGTCTTTTTGATCACGCTCTGTTGGACTTGACTCAATAGAATGAATACAATTCATGTTTCAGGCCCCGTCTTGCTGGGCTTCTTTGGCCAGGGCTGACACAGCAAGGTTATCAAGGTGATGTGGCCTGTGCTGGCAATTTCTGCTTTCTCAGGCTATCAAGAACTGTTATCTGTTTGCTTCCTCTTTACCCTGCCCACCCAAAAGCAGTTGAAGGGCACGTGGTACCAAGTGTCACATTTTAGTAGTACATACTTCCTAATGTTGTGCTGGTTTTACTAAACCCATCATTTTTTGTCAGATGAGATTTGAGCAGAGGTTGCAAACAAGAATTTGTGGTGACTAAATGTGGCATTAATTTCTGGAGAGATATTAGAGTACCTTCCAGTACCTGAAGGGGCTCCAGGAAAGCTGGACAAGGGCAGGGAGGGAGAGGGCAACGGAGGAATGGATGGGGGTAATGGATTAAAACTGGAAGAGGGAGATTGAGGTTGGACATGAGGAGGAAATTCTTTAGTGTGAGGGTGGTGAAACACTGGCCCAGGTTGCCCAGAGAAGCTGTGAAGCTGTGGCTGCCCCATCCCTGGCAGTGTTGAAGGGCAGGATGGATGGGGCTTGAAGCAACCTGGGCTGGTGGGAGGTGTCCAAGCCCATGCAGGGGGTTGGATCTGGAGGAGCTATAAGGTTCCTTCTAATTGAAACCATTCTGTGTTTTTCAAGGCACTGTCTTTCCCTGTCTAGCTCAGCACAGCACAGGCAGCAGTTATTGGTGCTGCAGTAACGAGTGGTTTCTTTTACTGTATGTTTGTATAGAATCATATTGGTTGGAAGAGATCTTTGAGATCATGAAGTCCAGCTGTTAGCCTAGCACACTGCTGTGGTTGGGGGTAAAGTTAAAATGAGCCTCTCAACTTCTAACTGCTTTTTAAATTATAGAAGTGAGAGCAGTGCTGGCTTAACTCTGCATAACTCACCCTGCTGGCCACAGAGGTTTGGGTGGGTGAGGTGTGAGGATGACTAGGGGGGGAAAACAAATACCATCTTTGGGCCAGCAGCCTTGTGTGGGACAAAACCTGAGTCACTAACCAAGCTGCTGTGGGGTTTAGTGCAGTTAATGCACATCCCTCACTTTCTTGGTACCCACCCCAGAATGTTTTGGTGAAAAGCCTCTCCTATGATGTCTTTTGTTACCCTGTCAGCTTTTGCACTTAGAGCAACTGAAGTGTTTTACACTGCTATGGAAACAGCTATAAATGGCTGTGCAGGCATTCCTTTTGTTGATGTTCTCTTCTTTCCTTTATTCTGCTTTGGAGAAATCTCATCTAATTTATTCCCATCAGGTGCTAGTTCAGGTTTTATTTCCACGCTGCAGCTTCTGAGAGTTGCCTGTAGAGAAACAGTCATTACCCTTTTGTGTGACTGAATGTAACTGTGAATTTAATAAATAGGACCTGGACACCTGAGGAGGAAGATGGGGAAGAGATTCATCTCTCTCCTTTTTTATGGAAATAGGCACTGCTAGACCACTAAATCCAGCCACATCAGGCAGCTAGTAGGTTGCAGTATGATAGCTTCATCACAGTAACTGGGATAAACTGGCATTTTTAACTTAAAAGGCACTTTAGGCTTTCTGGAATTACACTGCCTCTTGAAGCCCCTTGGCTAGCTAACTGGTTTCCTTTTCCATACTTCCTTTTTTTTGTTTTAGCTTGCTTTCTGCTTCCTAATTGAATTCTGTTCCTGCTGGGTTTGATGCTTCTGATGTGGTGTTTTCTGTGCTTTCTTTCCACCGGCTCCTGTTGCTTTTCTGCTCTGTAAGAGCAATAAAGTTCGGCTTAAAAGTCTTGATCTGCCTGTGGACTTAGTTTTGCTGCATAGAGCAGAAAGGCTTCAGATCTGTCATTTGAAAGCATTAAGTTTGGTAATATGCCTCTGTTGTGGAGTTGGGTTGTTTTTTTGTTGTTGTCTTCCCTTTTTTTTTTTTTCTTCCAGTTAATGAAGAAATATTTAATAGTAGTTTCAGTCACTTTTCCAGTTGACTGTTGTGCTTCAGAGTGAATTTGGTCTCCTGGTATTTTAAAGCTTGCTTTGTCTTCTTGCAATAGGGATCTAATTTGAAATTGAAATTGGTAATTGCAACATGGCTTTTCTTCTTGGGCTGCCTGTCAGAATCAGCTGCTTTCCCCATCTCCAGGATGTCCAGGATTGTATCAAACCAGTGAGTAGTGTATAGTTGCCTGGGTGCTAGATTTAGCCACCACATCCAAACTGGAGCTCATTATTTGCCATAATGAAGGCTCCATAAGTGTCAGCTGCACATCTGTTGTACTGCTTTACCAGAGAATAGTACTTTTAGATTCCTGAAAAAAGGGCACATTAAGAGACCATTATTTTATTGCTTTTTTTCACCCCTAAGTGCTCTGAGTACAGTTGCTCTCATCCTTTCCCTATTTTCATACTGGACACAGAGGGTGAATGAGTCTAAATGTGAAGAGATGGTAACATTCAGCTCAGTCTGTTTACTTAGTACACTGCTGGAATGCTACACTATCAGCCAAAGTACTGGGAATTAGCTTATCCAAGAGCCATCCCAGTAACCATGTGAGCTGGGTGAGTGCCAAACTGTGATAGATCTACTTGGGGTTTTCCATCACCTGTCTGCTCTGGCTCCAGCAAGTCAGCATGGCCCTTTGGTGTAAGGTGCTGTGCTGGTAAGACAGGTTAGGTTTTGCCCTCCTGTCTACTTTTGACTCTTATCTGTCTACTTTTCTAGCTTCTCTCTGCAAGTCTGCAGCTTGAACAGCCATGAACTTGAAGCATGTCAGGTTTCAGACAGAATAAAGTCCTTTCTCAGGAAGCTTCTGAAAATGACCATAAAAATAAACAAGAATTGCAAAGCCTAAACTATACTGGGGTGAGTGGAATCTCTGATGGAAAACAAATTCTAAGGAAAAGGTTTTTAAAATTCAGTCTTAGCCTAAAGCCAAGTGCCTGGAGCTTGAATTTTGGTCATAGAAATGAAATTTTCCCAGTGTTGTGCTGAAGGGCATTTGCTTGGGCATGTTTAGACCTTAGTTCTGTTTCTCTGTGACTCCAAGTGCCTTAGGGCAGTACTGGAAAGCTGCTTGTATCCTTGGTGGATCTAAATGTATCCTTTCCTAAAACTGTGCAGAGGTTCCAGGCACTGCAGTCTAGGTATGTTTAACAGATCTTTGCAATATTCAATTGAAATTCTTCCTTTAAGATTGATAGTGCTGGTGAGGCAACAATTCCAAGGAGTGTGTGTGATTTTTAGATGTAATCTTTTGGAGAAATGAGACCTAGACTCTGTGTCTGCCCCTGCAGCAGTTGTGGGAAGTTCTGACTTGTGGAGTGAACTTACAGGCCTTCAGCTCTAAGGTGGAGGTTTTCCAACAGGGTGCAAGATAGAGGAAGAAGGTTTGTTGGGATTCATTCCACAGCAGAGCCATGGGAGGCTCCTAGGCAGCTGGTGCTGGAAGAAGAGGGAGAGCTCATGCTGTGGGATGCCAACCCTAGGCTTTGGTGCCTCCAAAGCTGAGCTGGCCCCATGGGGCTGGTGGCATGTGGAAAGCAGGTAGCATAAAGGTGTGTCAATGCTGTCCTGCCATCCTTAGGAAAAGCTTGTCAAACTCTGGATTGCCAGCTGCTTTGGAAAAAGATGGGGGTGCAGCTATGCACATGTCTCTTTTCCTCTCCAGTCTGCAGTAAGAGATTGTGCAACCTGAAATGCAGCAGGTGTTGGCCTGTAATTAAAACTTGAAGTGATATTTCTCTAAACCACATTCACAAGGTCCCATCTATGCTCTGTTGGGCCAGTAGTTTGGCTGCCTTTGTGCTATTTTGTAGGAAGGATGAGTAAGGACCTCCTTAAGCTGGCTTAACTAGTCAGTGCCAGCACTTAGGGGCCTGATCTGCCCAAAAATGAAGCCCAGATTAGGTCAGTAAATCTCCCAAACAGTGTCAAGTGGGCACAGGAGCACTGATGGCACCACATGGAAATGCTTGGTGCTAGGAGGAAAGGGCAGGACTGCATCCTTCAGGAGCCAGCTCTGTTGGCCTGTGGGTGTTTCTGTGAAGTCTGACATGTTCTAAGATTGCTCTAGCACAGGGCAGCAGAGTAGCCAGCACTGCAGGATGATCTACCCAAATGTAAGCATTTTATTTGCAAAGCAATAAATGAGTCATTTCATGTTGTGTCCCTGAAATGCAGCAGTAAACATTCAGCACTCAGCATATGGAAATCTGCTTTCACTAGACTGTTAAAAAGACATTTACTTTCATAGATTGTGTTACTCTGATCAGGAATCTAGACCCACTCTGCAAGAAACCAGGACACTTCTGATTTTTCTAGCAGGAAAAGCTTGCCTTGTGCCCTCCTCGCTGGCTTGCAAGGGGAGGCTGCAGGTGAGTGAGAGGACTCTTGGTCTGCCCTGCCTCCCAGCTGCAATCTTACCTAGGCTGGAGCAAAAAAACTGCCAGAGGAACTTTAAAATGGTTGTTTTCCAGAATTTCTGCTTGTCATCTCCTCATTTGTAACTCCTGACCATGGGGATTTGTGGAACGGTGTTTGTGTTTGGCATGGTTATGGGTAAATGGCAACTTTCAGTCATGTGGTGAACACACACTGCTAACTAGTACTCCTCAGATACTTTCTGGGGTCAGTCCTGAGGAGCTGTTGATATTTAATTCTGTTTCTTCAAAGATGCTGATAATCTGGCCAGCGTGTGGATTTGGCCAGTTCCCACTCCAAGGAAAGAGCAAACCAAAATCAGGAGGTTTGGGGTGTGTGAGTTTGGAGTTTTTTGCCTTTTTTTCAAGGATAAGACTATTTTTAGCCCTTTTAAACTGATTATACCTCTGGGTTGCCTTCACAGCTTTGTAATGGTCCCATTCTTCTTGTGCTCCAAGCGTAGCAGAGTTAAGACAGGAATGAAAGGCTGCCTGACAGAGGAGACATGTCAGAACAAAGAGATTTGGAAGGGTTGCATGGCTTTGAATAGTCATAGTTGTGTTTTATGGAGGCTGCTCTCTCACTCACTCTGCTGCAGCAGCAGTGGATGAACCTACTTGACACAGGCTCCTGTGAGGGTAACAGAGCCCTGGAACAGGCTGCCCAGAGAGGTTGGTGGAGTCTCTTTCTCAAGAAAGATGGCTTCCCCATCCCTGGAACTGTTGGAAGGGCAGGTTGGATGGAGCTTGGAGTAACCTGGTCTGGTGGGAGGTGTCCCTGCCCATGCAGGTGGGTTGGATCTAGATGATCTTGAAGGTCCCTTCCAGTTGAAACCATTCTGTGATTTTCAAGGCACTGTCTTTCCCTGTCTACCTCAGCATAGCTAATGCAGGCAGCATTCCAAACCTGCCTGGATGTGTCCCTGTGGGATCTACTGTAGGTGATCTTGCTCTGGCAGGGGGTTGACTAGATGATCTCCAGAGGTCCCTTTTGACCCCCACAACTCTGACACCTGCAGATGTCAGGTTGAGTGAATTCAGATGGATGATTCCTTGTTGTATACTCCACGTAGTCTGATACAAGTTCAGTAGCAATATCCTCTTGCAGCATAAATTAAGGTTGTCTTCAGAGGAGAAGCTTGCCAGAAGCCTTGGGAGGTCTGTCCCAGAAGAGTTCTTGCTTATTAGGGGAATCAGATCGTCTACAGAGGGGATTCTAAACATATGAGAAGGGTGTAGGAAACTAAATGGAGCTTTGATCAGCTTCACCCTGCCTCTTCCAGGCTTTCATACACAGCACAGGCTCCCTAGATTTGATGGCCATAATCTAAAGTTGTCTTCAGGCTGGTAGGACAGTGAAAGTGGTGCACAGTACTGGAACAGAATCACTTTGAGGCTTCACTTACCCTTGAATGCTGTGACTTTTTATTAGTCTCTTAATGGATCAGTTAGCACTGAGAAGCCAACATGGGTCAAAGATCCTTTGCAGCCTTTTTACCATCACTAATTATCACCACCCCAACTGAAGGCTTGTCTCTGCATGGAGGAACTATGATTTTTCTCTCCCCCAAGTATGTTCTCAATGTGATGCTGTTGCCATGGTGCAAAGAGAGCTATGTCAGATTAAAGATAATTTGACCATTTTGGTAAACTGCTTTGAGCAGTGTGGCTAAGTAGTGATAATCTAATTAAAGCCACATTAAAACAGACCCAGAGCATTGAAGGGAAGGGGGGTTTCACAGAGACCATCAGCAGGATGGTGATGTATGAAGTGTGTGGCTACAGTTACTAACTGTTCTCTCCTCTGAAAATAAATGCAGTTTAGGATGGGTTTTGGAAGTCTAAGTACAGACAGTTTGGGGCTTAATTTCTGTGGTGCTTAATTTCTGTGGTGCTTATCCAGAGTCACACACCACTTGGTTAGGGAAGTGCTTGGTTACAGATGGTGCCGTGTTCTTCTCATCTAGGATGCCCACTCCCAAGGAGAAGTGGTGGCATGTCTGGAGAAAGGCCTGGTAAAAGAGGCAGAGGAGAATGACCCTCGAGTTCAGGTTTCTGATCAGTGTAAGAAAGCAATCCTTCGTGTGGCTGAACTCTCTTCAGATGACTTCCACCTGGACAGGCATCTCTACTTTGCCTGCAGAGATGACAGAGAACGGTTCTGTGAAAATGTGAGTAGTTTTCTCTTGCCTTCTCTTCTACACCAATCCATTCAGAAACCAAAACCCCATTGTTAAGAGAATGAAACAGGAGGTTGGAGCCTGAGCAAGGTTGTGTAGGACTGAAAACAGAGGCCTCAGGGCTGTTACTTTGCAAGAAATCTGGTCTTCAATTCACTCAATAAACAAGCATTTTTTTCCCAGTGGGTTAGTGAACTGAATTGGCATAAATGGTTTAATGGACAGCAGAGCTGGTGTGACAGGGAGTGAGATGATGGAGAAGGGACACCAAAGGTACATGCTGCTGCCTCTTGCAGCTGTAAAGCTGTTGCTCCAGGTTAGCCTGATGTGTCCGTGACCCTGGAGCAGCAAGGAGCTGGGAAGCTCTATGGGTCAGTTGTATCAACTGAACTTCTTCTCACTGAAAGGGTGATGAACACAACCACTTTTTTTTTTTTAATGCAGTAAAATGTAAAAGACTTTTATGGTAGAGAAGCTATTACTCATTTGAAATACTAACTTTGATATATTTCTATTTTAAAAAAGAAATCTCTTCAGGTGTGATGCTCATTAAGCATCATGCTGCTTATCTTTAATGGTAACTGTTACTTTTCTGTTCCACAGACTCAGGCTGGGGAAGGCCGAGTCTACAAGTGCCTCTTTAATCACAAGTTTGAAGAATCAATGAGTGAAAAGGTGGGTATCTGTCTTGGTGAGACACATCCTTCATCATTCATCAGTCCAGGCTACATTCTTCTTTTCCAGTGCTGAGGAGAATCCATCACCTACGTGCTGGGATAACTGACTGCTTGAACAGATGCTTTTACTTTGATATGTTTGTGTTTCCAGCTACGTGCTGAGGGCTTGAATTAATTGTACTCAAGTTAGAGCATTTAAAGTTAAGGACTGAAATAAATCAAAGCTTGGGGATGAGTAATTTGGAAAGGCAGAAGTAGAGCTCAAGTAGTGGCACTGTGATGGAGTGATACCATCCATGCTGGGGTAAGCCTTGGATAAATGCTGTCATAACACACAGATGAGAAACAAAATAGCCACGTGCCCCAGCACAGGAAGCTGTGTGTGTTGCACTTTTGTTTTCAAGGCTGTGATTGTCTGACTATGACACAGCAAATTCTATGGGAAAGTTGCATAGTTAGTTACCACAGTTTTCCTCCTTTTTATTTCCTGAAGGATGGTGTTTGCAGCCACAGGGAAAAAAAGTTGTTCTGGAAAGCCAGTCCTGAAAAGAGTTTGTATTTGGTGTAGGTGTTTTGGGAAGGCAGCAATGGCTTCAGTGAGTTTTGGAAGCAGCATCACAGTGTTTGGGATTATGTGGAATTACATCATCTGTCTGCAAGGATACAAAGATGGGTATCTGTAAAGCCCTTCTCTGAGAAGCTCTGCTGAAGGGAGCTTGATTCAGAGGCCTGGAGGGATCAGACTGATTTCCTTCTCTTTAAATGAATTAGCTATCTGAGAGCTTAGTTCCAATTAACAAATTCAAAACTGAGAGTGATCCCCAAGGGCCTGAAACAAGGCTTCAGTTGTACAGACTCATTGCTGAAATAGGCTTTGCTTAACCTGTTTTTGGTTGTAGTGGGTTTTGAAAGGTCTTCTCCATGGTCAGCTGTCTGAGATGCCAATGTGAGATGCTGAGAAGTTAGACAAAGCTGTAGCAAAGACTTAGTAGGCAGAGGGGAAGGAATGCTGTGAGGACACAGTTTGCAGAGCAGGAGGAACACAAGAGCTGGTTCTGACTCTTGTGGCTGCCAAGGTTGGACCACCTGCAAGGTCACAGGTTTTGTGGAAGCTGTTTCCCAGTCAAAACCCCCTCCTTGCTGGCAGCAGCAGCTGCTGCACACACATACACATGGCCACCAAGAGCTGCCTGGTGGGTGTCTTCCCTTGTGTGATCCAAACCTGCTCACCAGGCTGGGCTTCCTGGCCCTATCCCACCTTCCCCTGCTTTGGGGTTTGTGAGCCCGTAGCTCTGTGTGTCTGGAGCTTAAATTCTGTGCAGTCCCAAGGTCTCAGTCATGATACAGAGATAGGACCATGGAGGAACAGGTGGGAATATCTTGGGCTGGGGCTTTCCATGTCCCTGAGTAGTTATGGGAAGGAGGGGGAGAAAAATCATAACCCTGATGTAGGGAAGGGGAGAGAGCTTGTTCCAAGATTGCTCCCTGTTCTCCCTATGCAGTTTTTCTTCCTTTCAAATAGGCTGAGAATAGCCATATTAGCCTGAGCCTATTCAGAATTATCTGCCATCCTCAGATTTAATTTTCATTTAATTTAAACCAAAAGCTGAGCAGCATGAGCAGTGTCTTTACAGGCCCTTTTTTGGCTGCAATTGAAAGGCTTGCTCTTGCAGCTGCTGGGTTTGGGTTTGGCCACAGTGCATCCTCATGAGTGGAAAATAGCTAGAAAATCCCATTGTTAGCCTGCTTCATCTGCTGTCATCTGCTGGGCACATTGCAGAAAGATCCAAAGAACACCCACTTTGGTACATGTGGCTGGGAAAAGTTGTTTCTTGAGGGCATGGGGTGTGTTCCACAGCTGGGATAAATGTCAGCAACTGATCCTGGTTACCAGGCATGAGTCACGCTCTCAGCTGTAGCTCTGCACAAAAAGCTGGATGAATGTGCAGTTTTAAGAAGTGCTCTGCAGAGAGCTGCTGCCTTTGAAACCCCTTGATCTGCTGACCTCAGTGTGCATTGTTAGCTCTGTGGTTTCTCTGAGACCAGTGAAGTTTCACTCCAGCTTAAACCCAAAAATCTGAAAGCGCCAAGTCCTCTTTGGAAAGACAGCTTGAAAACGTAGCAGCAGCAGGTCTAGCTCTTTGCCAACAGCACGTGGAAGCTCCTTCAGCCATCCCAATGTGTCCCTTGCAGTGTCGTGATGCTCTGACAACCCGCCAGAAGCTGATTGCCCAAGACTACAAAGTCAGTTACTCTCTGGCCAAGTCGTGTAAAAGCGATTTGAAGAAGTACCGCTGCAACGTGGAGAACCTTCCCCGGTCTCGGGAAGCCAGGCTCTCCTACCTCCTGATGTGCTTGGAGTCTGCTGTGCACAGAGGTAAGTGGAGCTCAATCAAGAGCTGTGTTGACTTGCTGGGACCTTGATTTCACAGAATCACACAACTGTCATGGTTGGAAAAGGCCCCTTAAGATCACCTAGTCCAACCGTCCATCCAATGGGAGGAGGAAGGAACAACACATCCCACCCAAACAAACAACAACAACATAAAAACAACCCACAGCCACACACCTCACAAACCCAACACCACACAACCCACAGAAGACCCACCATGTCCACTAGATCATGTCCTAAAGTGCCACATTCCTTGGTTATCTCTAGGGATGGTGACTCCACCACCTCCCTGGGCAGCCTGTGCCAGGGTCTGACTGCTCTTTCAGTAAATCAATTCTTCCTTATATCCAGTCTAAACCTCCCATGGTGCAACTTCTGGTCCTGTCATTAGTCACTTGGGAGAAGAGGCCCAATGCCTCCTCACTCCAGCCTCCTTTCAGGGAGCTATAGAGAGCAATGAGGTCTCCCCTCAGCCTTCTCTTCTCCAAACTAAACAATCCTAGTTCCCTCAGCCTCTCCTGACAGGATTTGTTCTTTAAACCCTTCACCAGCTTGGTTGCTCTTTCTAAGGTTTCTGTTGGATCTTCAGCTTCAACTTGCATTTATAGTCCCCTTCTCCAATAGCCTTTTCCAAACTTTGCTCCAGAGGCAGATTTCCTCATCATAACACTTCCATCACCTTTGTTTTTGAGGATCAGAACAGCTGAGTAAACCTCTGACACTGATTCCTGTTGTGGGGGCAAGGTGTTTAAAATGCAGAAGAGCAAATCCCACTTGGATTGATGGTTTGTAATTGCAAATCCTTCAGTTCACTCTGAATTCAAGCAGCTTTTTTCCTCCTTTGTGTAGTAAGCATTAAATATGCTACTAGGTTAAAATGCAGAATAGAGAACCTGTTCATCATCACACCAGGGATACTCAGTCTCTGCCTCTTGTAAGTCATGCTCCTTCCTTGCAGTTCCAGTAACGTGGGTAAATGCCTTAATTTCTTTAACTCCAGTTTTTCTCATATAGAAGGACAGTAAAGGTGGGAATATTGTATTTCTTCATTTAAGTTGGTGTAAGCTGGAGATGTCCTAACAACAGCAGCTATCCTAAAGACATTAGAGGGTCTTCTATGATAGGACCATGCTAAAGATTCTCTCTGAAATAACCATAACAAGTAAAACAACGCCTTAGATCCTCTAGAGCTGCACTGGACAGCTGTTTGTGTTCCCCCTTGGTGTGCAGCTGGATGGGGTGGAGTTCAGCAGCAGGACTGCATAGCCTTGGCACCAAAGGGACAAGCTTCCAGGGCACACAGTCAGTGTGTCTGTGAGCTTGACTAACTCTCATTGATGTGGAAATTCTGTGTGCTGGTTGTGGGTTGGTTGGGTTTTGGTTTTCCTTCTCCCTGCAGTCAGGCAAGTGTTTTCCCTGAGTTACACGCAGAAAACTGCTGGGATTAACTTCCACTTTCACGGTGAGACAGGTTCTGCAGCACGTGGCTCGTGCAGGAGTCAGAGCCTGGGAGGAACACTGCATGGGCAGGGACACCTCCCATCAGCCCAGGCTGCTTCAAGCCCCATCCAACCTGCCCTTCAACACTGCCAGGGATGGGGCAGCCACAGCTTCCCTGGGCAACCTGGGCCAGGCTCTCACCACCCTCACACCAAACAATTTCCTCCTCATGTCCAACCTCAATCTCCCTCTTCCAGTTTTAATCCCTTCCCCCTTGTCCTCTCCCTCCCTGCCCTTGTCCCAAGTCCCTCCCCATCTTTCCTGGAGCCCCTTCAGGCACTGGAAGGTGCTCTAAGTTCTCCCTGGAGCCTTGTCTTCTCCAGGCTGAAACCCCAACTCTCCCAGCCTGTCTTCAGAGCAGAGCTGCTCCAGCCTTCCCATCATCTCCATGGCTTCCTCTGGACTCACTCCAACAGCTCCATGTCCTTCTTATGTTGGAGGCTCCAGAACTGGACACATTACTCCACATAACAACTGAGTTAATCCCAGTACATCTGCTCCAGAACATGTTTTGCAGTCTGATGTTGTCCAGAGTGTGGCCATAGAATGGTTTGCGTTGGAAAGGACCTTCAAGATCATGTAGTTCCAACTCCCCTGCATGGGCAGGGACACCTCCCACTAGCCCAGGTTGCTCCAAGCCCCATCCAACCTGCCCTTCAACACTGCCAGGGATGGGGACATCATCCCTCTTCAACCAGCGGGATGGTGCCACGTGTCGAGTAGAACTCTGCAAAGCATAAATATCAACTCCTTTTGTCTCCTCTCTGCTCAGGCCGCCAGGTGAGCAGTGAGTGCCAGGGGGAGATGCTGGATTACCGAAGGATGCTGATGGAGGACTTCTCCTTGAGCCCAGAGATCATCCTGAGCTGCCGAGGGGAGATCGAGCACCACTGCTCGGGCCTGCACCGCAAGGGCCGCACCCTGCACTGCCTGATGAAGGTCGTCCGGGGAGAAAAGGGCAACGTGGGGCTCACCTGTCAGCAGGCAGTAAGAAGCTTTTCTCTCCCTTGGCTGCTGGGAGGGGGGGTAGGAGCACTGATTTCTCTCTAAACATGTTGCCTTGTGATGTGGGTTCTTTGAAAGCCAGACTGGGTCATATATATATGATGTTTTATATAGTTTTAAAATTATATGTAATCATCACATAGTTTTATCTTTTTACATATTAAAAGTTGTTTAATATAGACCAAATTCTGGTTGCCCTTGCTTCCAAAAGCTAGACCAGGCATATCCTGAGGAATTGGGATTCCCTGGGCCAGCAGAATGGGCCATTTTATCCTGTATTTCAACAGAACTTTTGTGTCCCTTCCAGACAATTAAAACATGG
The DNA here is from genome assembly GCF_000747805.2 of Chaetura pelagica. Taxonomy (NCBI): domain Eukaryota; kingdom Metazoa; phylum Chordata; class Aves; order Apodiformes; family Apodidae; genus Chaetura; species Chaetura pelagica. Next base: position 134,215 of record NW_009953392.1, on the reverse strand, counting down.
TTTTAAGCTTTGTTTGTAGTTGGGCGACTGGTCTTTAAACACTGATTTGGGTTTCAGTGTAGAACAGCAGGTCATCTTCATGGAAGTGGGACAAATTTCCAGGTTTATCATCAGCCATATGGGATGAGGATGGGTCAGAAATATAGTATTCAGATTTTGCCAGTTCCATTTTGTCAACTGGAATACAAGTGGTCCAGGTGTACAGTTGATCTTTGGTGTGCAACTGGTCTTGCCCAACGTTCCTGGGCTGCTTCCTGAGGATAATGAGGGTTCAGAGCTTATTGCCTGGTGTTGCACCATTCATCCGTGTCTGCTCTGGCAGGGACAGGCACAGCTGAGGACAGTCAGATCCATGGTGTGCCCAGGTGTGCCAGTTCCTTGCCCTCTGCCCAGCACACAGAGCACCCTGCACCTCAGAGTCACAGAACTGCCCTGGTTGGGAAAGATCCCACCTCACCCAGCCATTACCCCAGCTCTACCAAGTCCAGTGCTAACCCATGTCCCTCAGCATCAGATCTACGTGGCTTTAAAACACGTCCAGGGATGTGGATTCCACCACCTCCCTGGGCAGCCTAGGCCAGTCTTTAATGACCCTTTCAATGAAGAAACTTCTTCTGATACCTAATCTGAATCTTTAATGACCCTTTCAATGAAGAAACTTCTGATACCTAATCTGAACCTTCCCTGGTGCAACTTGAGCCCATTTCCTCTTGTTCTGTTGCTTGTCACTAGGGAGAAGAGACTCCACTTGCTCCGACCTCCTCTTGGAGAGTTGTAGAGAACAAGAAGTTCTCAGTTCCCTCAGCCTCCAGTCCCTACCTCGTGTGATTCATGCCATAGAATAGCCACACTGATTGCAAGCATGCTCACTTTGGATGCTTACAAATTTGCTTTCCTATCCACAACAATTTCTTTTCTTCCAGCTCCAAACCCTGATTCAGGAGACGGACCCCGGCGCCGATTACCGCATCGACCGGGCGCTGAACGAGGCCTGCGAGTCGGTGATCCAGACTGCCTGCAAGCACATCCGCTCTGGGGACCCCATGTAGGTGGCTCTGGGGTGCAGTGGAGCTTTGCTTCTCTTGGGGCACCCATGAAGGTTGTCTTGACTGACCAGTGTAGGTAATAAAAGCCATCCATAAAGAACAGACTCCGAACTCACAAGTCTTGCAGAGGTGTTCGCTGAGCTCTGGGTTATGGTTGGGCTTGATGATCTTCGAGGTCCCTTCCAACCTTCTGTGGTCCCTTCTATGATTCCTTTTTGCAGCATCAGCAGGCTAGTTTGTTTTTAACAGGGCAGTGAAGGATGTAGCTATCTCAGGCACTTGGGATTAAATTTGTAACATTTAATGTGCTCATTTCTCTTACTACAGAAGTCTTTAGCAAAGTAACAAGCCTTAAAAGGCCACATAAACTCATGTTGCAGAGACAAGTGTCTTCTTTGTCTTCAGGTCTGATAGATACTGTATCCTGACACAGATTTTATAGAAAATATTCCTGATTATACAACATTGCTTATTATTAAATATTCCTCCTAGCAGCCTTCCAATACCTAAAGGGGCTCCAAAAAGTTGGGGAGGGACCTGGGACAAGGGCAGGGAGGGAGAGAACAATGGGGAAGGGATGAAAACTGGAAGAGGGAGATTGAGGTTGGACATGAGGAGGAAATTGTTTGGTGTGAGGGTGGTGAGAGCCTGGGCCAGGTTGCCCAGGGAAGCTGTGGCTGCCCCATCCCTGGCAGTGTTGAAGGGCAGGTTGGATGGGGCTTGGAGCAGCCTGGGCTGGTGGGAGGTGTCCCTGCCCATACAGTGGTTTGGAGATAGATGATCTTGAAGGTCCCTTCCAACCCAAACCAGTCTGTGTTGATTCTATGATGATGATGATTATTTTGTCATATATCAGCCTTGCTGACATAACTAGAACACTAGAGTTCAAGAGGGTAGAGATGTGGTGTACAGGTGGTTTAGGTGTAATCTTTTTGAAGGATGAGAGACAGCTTCACTGTGTTTGAACACCTTAGTTATGGTGCAGTGGAAAGGCTGATCTGGAGCACTGTTCCAAGGAAGCCCAGCATGGCTATAACACCACGTCCTAACTTTTGGTTTTTTCTTCTATTTGCAGGATTCTGTCTTGCCTGATGGAGCACTTGTACACTGAGAAGATGGTGGAGGACTGTGAGCATAGGCTCCTGGAGCTCCAGTATTTTATATCTCGTGATTGGAAGTGAGTACTGGAAAGGATGATTTTATCCTCACTTGGTGCTTGTGTTTGGTGTTTGTATCCATAAACAGTTCCTTGGGCATATGTGTTCAAAAGAGGACTTTTAAGCAGGTCTGTAGGCATTAATGACTCTCTGGGATAGTAGGATCAAAAGCTGCTTAGAAAAACTGAAGTGTGATGTGCACCAGTCATGCAGCTCTACAGAGCATCTCCAGTTTGATGTCTCAAATTCAATGCATCTTTAATGAAAATAAGTTTCTCTGGCCTTACTGAAGTTGAAGGTCACTTTCTGTGCAGGTGGCGGCTGGTTTTATCTGCTCTAAGTGCTACAATATGGGAGTTAAGAAAGCCAAGCTACTGAATATAACAAAGAGCCATTGTGTGAGAGGATCCCTGCTTCCATTTCTGCCTGTTTTCAGACTCTCTAGATGTGATTCCAGCCAGGAGAGCAGGTGTGATGCCCTTTGGAGCACTGCTTTGCCAGCTTTCTCATCCAAAGGTGGCACTGCTTGGTTTAAAATATATACAGAGCCTGTATCTGGATGGATTCAGATGAGGAGAGGATAAATTTGATTAACAGGACCAGTGAGGAAAGAATAAGTTTTGGGATTTTCTTCTGGAGAAGACTGAGAGGTGAGGAAAGAGGATCCATCAAACAGGGTTACTTCAAGAAGTGGAATAATGGTTCTTGGTGACCACAGGGAGTGCAAGGCAAGGTTACTGCAAAGGGTATTCCAATCAAACATGAGGAAGATCTGACTCATTTCTGGGCAGCATGGCCAGGAATTAAGAGCTGACATGCCCTGTGAACCTTCTGCTTTTCAAATCCATGACCAGAGTTCAGGGCTTTGTGACTGTTTAGTCATCTCAACAACTGCCTCCATAGGGAGATAAAAACCCTCTAGGTTGTTTGCTTTTTCCCTTCTCTTCCTGTTTCCCTTCACTCCTGCTTGTGTCATATTTCCAACAGGTAATTAATTGATTTCACCAAACTTAAGTGATGGGAAGAAGGAAGGCTGAGTATTTTCATTTTGCTGGGAATAAAGATAATTCTCATTCATGTTGCGGGCTGGGCAACATTGGCTCATTTTTCTTGTTTAACCACTGTTCCCTAAAACTGCCTTACAAAAACTGTTGCATAAATGTGTGCCTAGCACAGATGAATGGAGGAGGGAGGGATTTCTTCTGACTTTTTTATCGTTCTCTGTGTAATTGTGTCCACTGATGCCACTTGGTGTTTGTCTTCTAAAGTGTGGTGGAAAACGACGCTTCCATTTTGAAAAGTTGGCAATAATCTCACTTAGCTTCAATGTAATTAGACATCATCTGAAAGGTTCTGCAGTTTTCTGGTGTGCAAAAACACAAAGGGTGCTGAGTCTTCAGTTAGCTCAGACCCAGGGCAGCCCATAATTAAGCCAGATTTTTGTGAAACTGGCGTTTCAAAATGGCAGCAGCACAAAATGCATGGAGAATGTCATACAAGCAAAACGTGGTACTTGCCTCCCTTCCTGCTGCTTTAGGGACATCAAGGGGCTGATTTCTCTTTTTCCTGAGTCAGCATTTGGCTGGTGTGCTGCAGGAGAACACGGGAGGGGCTTCAAGAAGTGTTGAAGGTGGAACCTGTAATGAAAGATCTTTGTGTATTTGTGCAGCGTTAGGGAGTTGATTCCAAATGGAGTGGCAAGTGTTTTGCCACCTGTTGGTTAGCTGAAGTGGGTGGTGCATGGAACTGCAATTGGGTTTCTCTGCCTCAAAAGCATTTCAGAATATGAGGCAGGTTGGAGGTTTGGATGAGGTGCTAGTGAGGACCTCTCTGTCTGCAGGCTGGATACCGTCCTGTACCGCAAGTGCCAGGGAGACGCCTCCCGCCTCTGCCATACCCGTGGCTGGAATGAGACCATGATGAGTGATCTGATGCCTCCAGGGGCTGTTTTCTCCTGCTTGTACAGGCATGCCTACCGTACAGAGGAGCAAGGGAGGAGGGTAAGTGCTGGAGAGCAACTGCTGCTCTTTGATCTCTGGCAGGAGGGTTGAACCTACGCTGGGAGGTTGGACATGACTGCGCTCAAACCACAAGAACTCACCAAAGCTGCTGGAAAGCACTTGAAGCAGGTGGTACTTGACTGCTTTGGTTGTCCTCCTCAAGTGTGCCTGGAAGGTTTGTGGTGTTCTGGTGAGGCAAAATAGCCACGTCAAGGTGTGACAGTAGTTGCCTGCAGGGGGAACTATGTGCTGACAACACCTTGGGTATATCTAACAAGAGTTACAGAGCCCTGGCACAGGCTGCTCAGAGGGGTTTTGGAGCCTCCTTCTCTGGAGGCATTCCAAATCCACCTGGACATGTTCCTGTGGGATCTACTGTTTGTGATCCTGCTCTACAGGGGAGTTGGACTAGAGGACCTTCAGAGATCCCTTCCAGCCCTGACTGCTCTATGACTCTTTTCTGTTTAGATCTAGTGCAGATCCTCCTCCTTGTCTTTCCAACGAGGAATGTGATTCCTTGTAGACAGCTAGCATAGCTGCAAAATGGGTTTTATGCAAAAAGGAGTTCCAAGCCCAGCTTTTCTAGGCTGTTCCTCATTCATTTTGGATTTGGGTACTTCTGATTATAACCCATTATATTCTTCCTATTGATTTACAGCATCTTTCTAATTCTTTGGAGCACACTCTACTGGTGATTGTGGTTATGCTGCATGGAAGGCAGTAGGGATCTGACTTGCTGCCTTGCAATCTGGAGATCCACCATCATGACATTTGTTTGGTTCAGAGCTACCTTTTTCCAAGTTTCCTGCCCTTTTGCCTCTATCCTGGCACCCCCCTGAAAGCAGCTGGGTGCTTGGTTCCTTTTCTTTGGCACTGTAGTGTACACAGCCCTAGGAGCTGGTGAGTTGTCACAATGGCCTCCCTTAAAAATTAATTTCTACAGCTTGATTTAAAAGGTCTTTTGTGGCAGAGGTCAAGTATTGATTGAAAGCATCTTTCTTTTAGGGATTTTTTTTTTTTTAATGCAGCTTCTCAGTCTGCTGAGTTGAGACTTTTAAATTCCATTTTCTGTTAGTGCTGACCAAAGAAATCAATAGGCAACCTGCAAATAGTCTATCAGAGGGAGAAAAGGCTCTTCAATGTGCTTTTCTTGTGGAAAGTAGGCTAAGAGAGCAGCTGCCATTTTGAAATTCAGTGTGTGAAAAGCAGACTCATTAGAGGTTAGATCTGTACTTTTTCTTTTTCCAATGCTGCCCACAAAATGCCAGGTGACTTCCAGGGGGTTGCATTTTTAAATGTGAGAAGTTTTAAGCTTCAGGTTGGACAAGCACCGTGTCAGTATCCCTTGATTTCCTACAATTTGTTTCTCCCTCAGCCTTTGCAAATGCTGGGGATTGCTGAGGTGAAATTACAGGTGGTCTGTGTTGCCTTATTCTGGGCCTCCCTTTTGGTCTTGAGAGCTTGGGCTGTTGTGATTTTCTTCCCCAGAAGAAGATAATCCATGGCAGCTGCTTGGACATCTCATTTCAAAAGCAAAAGTTGAAGGTTTAAAGATCATAAGGTTTATTTTAGTGGAATGAAAGGAACCTTCCTCTACATGAAATTACAGAGCTCCAAACTCTCTTGGAGCCCAGGTGGCTTGTGGTGGGGGTGAATTCTGAGCTTTCTGCAAGTGCTGATGGCATTTGTGGTCACTCTCGACACATCAGCATCAACGACAGGTGAGGTGGTGAGAGTAACCACAAAAGTTGGGCAGATTTCAAGACTCCACCTGGTAAATGCTCTTGGCTTTCTTGGCAGCTATCCCGGGAGTGCAGAGCAGAGGTGCAGAGGATCCTCCACCAGCGTGCCATGGATGTGAAGCTGGACCCAGCCCTGCAGGACAAGTGCATGACTGACCTGGGGAAGTGGTGCAGTGAGAAAACTGAGACGGGGCAGGTACTGGACACAGGAACACTGCTCAGATACAGGGAAGGGCAAAAAAAAAGGGGTTAAAGGAACATTTTTTACCCTCTGAGAATATGTTAACAACTCATGCAGGTTGAAACATAATCTCCTAGACTGAGAGCTGGAGGTGATACAAAGAAGCTTTGCATGGCTTCAATATCATAAAATCACAGACTGGTTTGGGTTGGAAGGGACCTTAAAGATCAGCTAGTTCCAACCCCCCTGCATGGGCAGGGACACCTCCCAGCAGCCCAGGTTGCTCCAAGCCCCATCCAACCTGCCCTTCCACACTGCCAGGGATGGGGCAGCCACCTGTGTAGCAGAATGAGAAGGAGGAAAGGAGATAGTTAACAAGAAGGAGACATTAATGAAGCAACCCCACCCTTGCTCTTATTTGTGAATTTGTTATAAGCTTGACATTTCCCACATAAACTTTATCCCATTTCCATTTGGCAAGTGCTGCCAGGCTTCCTGTGTTTCTACAGAACTGAACTAACATCTGCTACTACTTAACAAAGTTGCAACAAATACTCTCATGTTAATTTGCTCTGCCCCAGAGTGGCTGGAGGGGAGGAGCCATTCAGCAGCAAATGCAGTAGGACATCCACCATTTTGAGGTATCTATCTAGGTTGTAGTTGGGGTAATTAACCTCTGATTATGGTTATGTGAAGGGCAAAGTAAATGTGATATTCCAGAAGTGAAGGCACATCATGCAGCTTTTGAGAGCAAGGGGTGACTTCCTAGACCAACATTCTCAATCACTGCTATGTGTTTTAGGAGTGCCAGTAGAGGAGTGGGATTAAATGAGATTTAGGACTTTACAAGGAGGAGGGCAGTTTCACCTAGGTTAGAGTATTTCAAGCTCAAATTATCCAGTTGGGTTCTTGGATCACACAGTGAAATGTCTGGTTTTGTAGGAGCTGGAATGCCTGCAGGACCATCTTGATGACTTGGTGTCTGACTGCAGAGACATAGTTGGGAACCTCACTGAGCTGGAGTCTGAGGTGAGTGGTTTTCAGCCTGGAATAAAAGGAATAGTTGGGCATGTCTAGTTACCATGTCATCCTGATAGTGATGGAAAAAAAGGGAGGCTAGAGCAGCTGCAGAAATGCAGCTCTCTGGGGTCAGAGACCATCTTACACTGCAAGTTTTCTTGTGGGGTTTCTGAGGAAGAGAATTGAACAGTGATTCAGGATTTTAGGCTGTTCTTGACATTTCTCTTGCTTAAAATAACTTCTGGCACAGAAGCTTTTTTATCCAGGTAACCCAGGTACCTTTAGTACAAATCAAAATCTTTCACAGAACTTCAATTTTTTTGGTCTTGCTTGCAGGTAGTTTTGAGTACCACATTGCAACTTCCCTCCCCCTGTCCCAAAAAATTAGTAAGAAGTAAGTGTCAGGTGCATCATGAGAGGTTTTCAGTGAGGTCAGCAGCTTGGCTTATTTTATGAAGCTGTATATTTGACTGCCTTGCCCTAGATTGTTCCCCATACCTCTTAAAACTTACACTGTGCCCTAGGGAAAGCTTCCTTTTACTGGCTACAAAATTATTTGTTCAGAATGATGATTCATCCTTAACTCCTGCCTGGGCACAAGGTGATTTCTAGTGCTTTAGCATCCAGTTTGGAGAAGGTTGGCTGAAATAACCAAGCAATGGTTTCTTTGGAGACCTGGCTCTTCCCTGGAGCTGTAAGGCTTCTCTTTGCCACATTGTTGACAAAAAGGAATCCTAGGATTTCCAGAACTGAAAGACAAAGCTGGCTGGATTGCAATTTTGAAACCCTGTTAACTGTCTTGAGTTTAACTTGTTATCATGGGGGTTTTTTCAGGGCCTTTTTTTCTTGGCCGTTCCCTGTGAGAATGAAATCTTGCATGTTTTTTGCAGGACATCCAAATTGAAGCCTTGCTGATGAGGGCATGTGAGCCCATTATCCAGACATTCTGCCATGTGAGTACTGTGGGATAGTGTGAATAGCTCTGGGGGGAAATAAACACAGTATGGGAAAGGTTGGAGTTTTTTAGGGATGAGTTCTTGCTGTACTTGCCACACTTCAAAAGTCCAGGTGTAAGCAGTTAGAAAAGTCACTCATAAAGAAAAAAAAAAGCCACCATAAACCAAAAATCCTTAGTTCCATCTCATAACTCTGCTGTTGTCAGAGCCTTCAGCTAAAAGCTAGAATTTGAAGGTGGAAATTGCCCTGTAATTGGAAAAATTGCTCTTTCCAGTGGGTGAAAAGCTAAACCTTTTCTGCCCTCCCCCTTGCCTGCAGGCAGGGCTTCCAGCCCCACCTCTGTGCAGCTGCTCAGCATGGCTGAGATAACTGCCTGGTTTGCTTCAGGGCTGAGTAAGTTACATAGCAGGGAAGGCATCTCACTGCAATGTGTAAGCAGTGAGTGTCTGCAGTGTGTGCTCTGAGTCTGAACTGTGCACGTGCCAGGGAGAGGATTCTTTTCTGGGCTATAGCTGTAAATATTCCTGGTACAACTTTCCGTGGTCCGTTCGTGGGACTGTAAGTTCTCGTATTTCCTGGTCACTCTGGGCTAGAGGAGCATGGAAACCATGACTTGTTAAGAGTAGGTCATTTGTCAGCCTTTCCCTCTCTTTTTCAGGAGGTTGCAGATAACCAGATTGATTCTGGGGACCTGATGGAGTGTCTAATACAGAACAAACACCAGAAGGAAATGAATGAAAAATGTGCGATCGGAGTTACTCATTTCCAGCTGGTAAGCAGCACTTTCCTGCACTAACAGTGGAAGCCTCTCCTGTTCCTTGAGGGTGTTGACAGGAATTAGCTCATTATGAAACCCCTCCTTCTTGGAGATGGATTTCCCACTGTTATTTTGTGAATTTAGACAGTTATAATTGCATGTCTGGTCATAACTGGTCACTTCTGGAGATGATTGATTTCCAGGCCCTCCTGCCTTCCTGGCATATCAAGTCCCAGCTTCTCCAGCACTTCAGCATCCCCCTTTGTTTCCACATTAATCACTAGTGGACAAAAGCATTTGCTGGTTTTATGATTCAACAAATGTTCTTTTGGGCCACACTTGTAATTTATTTCTTTTCCTACAAGTGACCAAAGGTGTTTGGTTTTCCCCCCTCCCCCTCATTTCTCTCTTCCAGGTTCAAATGAAAGATTTTAGGTTCTCATACAAGTTCAAAATGGCTTGCAAGGAGGATGTGCTGAAACTTTGCCCCAACATCAAAAAGAAGTATGTAACACTTGACCAACCAGCAATTGGATTGTATAAATGTGTAGTAAAGTTATGGGATATGTCATGGAAGGACAGAAAATGCTGGACTTCCTTCAAAGACTGATTGTTTTGGGTGGTTTCCCTTGGTGTTCTACAGATGCTTAAGGCAGAGGCATTATCTGCCTCTTGAAAATGACTTCTGCTTGACTCTTGCCTGTCCTCTTTATTTTCCTTGCCCTGAAAATAGCTAATAATGATAATTAATGGCACTGCATGTCCTGTTATGTTTTATATCCTTGCTGGATTCGTTGTCTTCTAAGATGCAGGCTCCCAACTGTTCCAGTTGCTGATCTGGGAAGGGCACATATCCCACTTGTTGCAACTGGTTTTATTAATTTCAAAATAAAGGGGTTTTTAATGGGCTACAGCAATGATGCAGGGCTGAATTACACACAAGGTCAGTCCTGTTAGTGGATAGCAAGAGTTATTTGCATTTTATGATAGAAATGCCCTTCTCATAAGGCAAAAGGATCGTTTGATGGGTGGGGACTGGACTAGGTGACCCTTCAAGGTCCCTTCCAACCTCACACATTCCGTGATTCTCATGCCGCCTTCATCTATTTCTGAGATAAAGTAAAGCTTTTCTGAAGTACCCACATGATTTAAAGAGCAGAGGTTTTGCTGAGCAGGGGTGTGGTGAGACTGCTCTGCTGCTCTAGACTCCCAATTAGCCAGCATCACTTATAGCTTTTAATTGGGATCGCAGAGCTGGACCCAGTAAGCACGGAACTTGGTTACGTTTGGATTCTTGGGGTCAAACCCTCCTGATGTGGTGACCCAACACCAGTTTTGGTTGGTCTGAGGGGAGGGTGTGTGAGTCAAGAGCTGTTTCCTTCCCTGCAGGGTGGATGTGGTGATCTGCCTGAGCACAACTGTGCGCAACGACACCTTGCAGGACGCCAAGGAGCACAGGGTGTCTCTGAAGTGCCGCAAGCAGCTGCGTGTTGAGGAGCTAGAAATGGTAAACGTGCAGAAAACTCTTCATTTCCCTGCTCTTCTAGCCAGGTCCTTGAATTAAAGCTTCCTGATATGCCCACCTTGGGGAAGAAAAAAAAGGAAGCTCATTTTTAGATGGATCTAATTTGGGATTTTCTTCCCCACTCGTCTTAGAACACGAGGCTCAATCGTCCTTCGTGATGAAAGTGATAATTCTCTGCTTAAGTACAGCCCTATGGAGGCTAAGGCAAGCTAAATGTTCATGGGAATTTCAGCTCTAAGTGATTATGTTTAGTGTTAGATACCAATGTGCTACACATGCTGATATCCTTGAAGTCCTCCAGGAGAGAATAAAAGCATCATTTTACAAACTGAGGAAACAAACGGAGATGAAGCAACTTGACTCCAGCTGCCCCAAGTTGCGCAGTGGATAAATAAGAGCAGTTTTTGTTCTGGTAGACAAGGTTGCCTCTCAGCTTCCTGCTGCAGTGCTTGCAGGGATGAACTCAGGAGGTCTTTGTCCAGTAGATATTGAGTGTTACAGCTTCACCTTAAGTAGGCTCATAGCAGAAAGTGCAGCACTTCTGCCTTTGTATAAAGGAATTCAGATGCTGGGCATTGCTAAGGCAGAAATCCTCCTTCACATCCTCCAGATCACCCAAAAGATGAGTGGTTATGAGTATGTCCTTTAGCTTTCACATGAAATTATTTTAGCTGTCTTGGACACTTGTGATGATGCTCTTTCAGGAGGAACAGTGGAAACAATTTGCCAGGTCTAGAATTCAGTTTAATGCCTTTCTTCAGTGTAAAAAGCCAGCTGATCAACTTTGAAATCCATTCAGTGGATCTCCCACTCAACACCACTTGGTGTTGGCCCTTTAATTCAAAGAAACTGACCTGGGAGTTGCTTTTTGTGAGTAGAGGATTCTAGTTAATAGGTTGCCAAAGTGAACTAGTCTTGAGAGTCCTATTTAAAAGTTCCTACTGTAATTTCTCCTGCAGACAGAGGATATCAGGCTTGAGCCAGAACTGTATGAGGCTTGTAAAAGTGACATCAAGAATCACTGCCAAAACGTGCCCTATGGCAATGCTCAGGTAATGGATTTTATTAATAATTTACAATTTCATTTGTACCTGGATTTCAGAACAGCTTTGAGGAACACCTTTGCCCCTCTGATTGCAGTGTTAGATTTTCATTTTGCCACTCCTGAAATACTTTGTTGGTGTTTAGGAGCACATTTTTTTTCCCCCACTGGTTAACAAGCACTCGTGCTGGGTATCTGCAAGGCTGGGAGCAGTTCATTCCCTGGTTAATCCTAGTTTTAAGCTGTTAGCAGCTGGTCACCGTGAATGTTGTTCAAAATTTCTTAGCCATGATGTCTGCAAGATGAAGTTTGGGGGTTTGGAGCAAGTCCAGGTGGCCCTTCTTAGTTCATTAAGTCTTTGTAGGAGATGAACAGCTTAAAACAAGTCCTGGAAATAAGCTTTGATAATGATTTTTGATAAAATGCAGGTATTGAGAACTGAACTGCAGGAATCAGGTGAAGGTGGCTGCAGGGCAACATATAGCAGTGCATTTTGAGCAGCATGTGACTATCACGTCCACAAGCCCCCAACATAAGGATATGGAGCTCCTGGAGAAAGTCCAGAAGAGGCCACAGAGATGATCCAAGGGCTGGAGCATCTCTGCTCTGGAGACAGGCTGGGAGAGTTGGGGGGTTCAGCCTGGAGAAGAGAAGGTCCAGGGAGACCTTAGGGCAGCTTCCAGTACCTGAAGGGACTCCAGGAAAGCTGGGGAGGGACTTGGGACAAGGGCAGGGAGGGAGAGGACAAGGGGGAAAGGATTAAAACTGGAAGAGGGAGATTTAGGTTGAACATTGGAGGAAATTCTTTGTTGTGAGAGTGGTGAGAGCCTGGCCCAGGTTGCCCAGGGAAGCTGTGGCTGCCCCATCCCTGGCAGTGTTGAAGGGCAGGTTGGATGGGGCTTGGAGCAACCTGGGCTGGTGGGAGGTGTCCCTGCCCATGCAGGGGGTTGGAACTGGATGATCTTGAAGGTCCCTTCCAACCTGAACCACTCCGTGACTCACAAACCAGTGTCATGCTGTTGCAGATCATTGAATGCCTGAAGGAAGTCAAGAAGCAGTTGAGTACCCGGTGCCACCAGAAGGTGTTCAAACTGCAAGAGACAGAGATGATGGATCCAGAACTGGACTACACTCTCATGAGAGTCTGCAAGCAGATGATCAAGGTAATAATGGTAGTGTACTGATATAAGAGGGTGAGCTTGGGATCTAAGCTTTTTTTGAGCTTCCCCTAAAGGTTTGTTACAACGCTGCTGTGTTGTTTTGGAAGCAGGATTGCTTTTTTGCCAAGTAATCCACTTCTTAACTCTGAGGCAGGCTGAGGTTTCCTCTGGGCTCTTCTCTTTCAACTTCCTCCAAGTATCTCATCAAAGCCTGTGCACTAGTACATTTCTTCCCAGCTGACAGCAGATTGAGGAGGAAATCTGTGCTGAGGCTTCTACTAACGTTTTCACTGATCATTTTGGATTTGGGTTGGCTTCTAGCAAAGGTGAAGAAGTTGTGATTACAGAGAGGAGTCACCTCTTCAGCTCACTGCTGACCTGGGGCACTCAGGCTTTCCTCAAGCTGCTCCAGCAGGCAAGATTATGCAAAACTACAAATTAGAAATGCTGGATTCAAGTGGTCCCATGTGAAGAGCAGAAGGGAATGTTAATACAAGACACTTCTGCACATTAAGACAGAATGGCAAGGCCTGGAGCACTGAGATGTGTGTGGTCTGTGTGCCTTGATTCCTCCATATTGTGGCCAGAGCAGAACATCTGGAGAACTCCTTGCTCTCCAGTACAGACTCATGCTTTCATAAGAAAAACTTATCTCACCAAAATGGTGAGGCTTAGAAGATGCAGCAGCCTCATCTCACACTCACAGAATTTGTTTTAACAAAAGAAATCGGTCCCTTGGCCTGAATTTTGGATAAACTGCTTCACTTTTCTTCTAATTCTTATAGTACAAGAACTGTAATTTTTTTGTAAGAGTTATAATTGTTATAATTTGTTGTCTAATTCAGGGCAGGAATGGGCAAATCAGGCTCAGTGAGCTGTTCTCTCTTCTTCTGGTCTTACTTTGTCCTGAGTGTTCCTGTTGAAGTCTTCACCTGTCACTTTGTCCATAAACCAGCAGGGTGTGTCTAGACTTCAGGTTTCCTTTTTAGTTTCTAAAATAAAAGGGGAATGAAAGTAGTTGTGGATGAGACCTGATTTGGTGGGTACTTCTTACCAAGTGTGCTGTGGCTGAAGAACAGAAAATAGAAGCAAGTTGCTTTTGGTGCTGCCAGCACAAACTGGTGCCTTGAAACCAGTCAGGAGTGTCAGCTCAGTGCTCAGCTCATGTTGCACTCTTTAGTAGGATCTGTTTGGGCTAAGGAATGGGTCTGTATTCCCCTGGGTTGGGCAGGTGATTTTCTTCCATAATTATAGTTGGGTTATTCTTGGTTTTTGCTTCAAGTTGATGAAATTGGGGGTTTGGGCTCTTTTTTTCCTAGCGGTTTTGCCCAGAGGCAGACTCCAAAAACATGCTGCAGTGTTTGAAACAGAACAAGAACAGTGAAGTGATGGATCCTAAGTGCAAGCAGATGATTACCAAGCGCCAGATTACACAGAACACAGGTACCTTCTTCTGGAAAAAACAACTTCCCTGCCTGAGCTGGGAAAAACTTCCCTGCCTGTGGAATGGGCTGCATGGCTGGAAGAATATTCACTTGGTTTTAGTCTCCTTCATGGTTTTTAGGGCACACACTGACTTTATGCAGCCAAGTTCTTGAGGGTCAGCATGTGTTATTGCCTCCACTTAAGCCCTGAAGTTAAAATTTGGGTGTGAAAAAATACCGGGTTTCCCCAAAATTGAATATAGTGGTGGTTAAAAATGTCACCCGGGAAGTTTCTGTCCGGTCTTTTTCGGAGTGTTGTGTTCTGTGACCTGCAGAGGTGTGTGCTCCAGTGAGGTTCTGTCATCTTTCCTGCTTAGATTACCGCCTCAATCCAGTGCTCAGGAAGGCATGCAAAGCAGACATCCCAAAATTCTGCCAAAATATCCTGAACAGGGCCAAGGATGACACAGAGTTGGAAGGACAAGTCATCTCGTGCCTGAAGTTGAAATACGCAGACCAGGTGAGTTGAGCTGGGGCATCCGAACGAGGGGCTGGGCAGGGTTGTGCTGAGCAACAGGCACTGGATGCACCTGTGGCATGTTGAGTGTGTGGAACAGGCTGCACATAATGAGTTTTCATGCTTCTGTGCAAGTATTAAAGGATGCAGAAGTTAAGGTGATTGATTTGGGAGAAGGGAGGTGACTGAGTGGGTCAGTGACTTTCTCTGCTTCGTAGCGTCTCTCTCCAGACTGTGAGGACCAAATCCGAGTGATAATCCAAGAATCAGCTCTAGATTATCGGCTGGATCCCCAACTTCAGATGCACTGCTCTGAGGAGGTAGGAGAAGTAGCTCAGCAGGATGAAAACTCCCTTTGGGAAACAGGTTTTGTTTCTTAAAACAGAATTTAGCCTGATCATTGAAATTAGCAAAACCAGCTTCTAGCCAGGCGGGTTCTCTGCTTGGGATTGTTGTCCAGTGTGTTAAGATTTACAGTTTCCTGTCCAGTGCTAAAATAAGTGAATTTTTTCATCTGGGATCTCATCAGTGCTAGGGAAAAATACTGCTTTTCTTTT
Source organism: Chaetura pelagica (assembly GCF_000747805.2). Classification (NCBI taxonomy): domain Eukaryota; kingdom Metazoa; phylum Chordata; class Aves; order Apodiformes; family Apodidae; genus Chaetura; species Chaetura pelagica. The sequence continues at coordinate 119,130 of NW_009953392.1, read as the reverse complement.
TGGAAAAAAAAACGTGCCAGTTCTCTGGTCTTATCAGCCTTCACTGGAATATACAGCTGGATTTTGAGCTTTCACTTCTAATGGCTGAACCAGCTGTGTCTCAAGTATTGCTTCTTTCTTATTAACATAATTTCTGGGCTGTTTTTCTCCCTGCTTTCCCCTCAGTACAGTGATACTGACTTCTTGCTGCTGGGTTGGGAAGGGTATGCATATTGCATGAGCCAGGCTGCCTTTGGCTCTGGGGATTCAGGGAGGGAAAGATTTGCATGGTGTGTTCTCCCCCTGCAACCCCGTGATGAACTGATGTGTTGACATCTAAATGTGCTGAAAGGCAGAATAATTGTGGTGAGCTACTTATGGTTAAAATGCCTCTCTCAAAATAGATTTCCAACTTGTGTGCGGAAGAAGCAGCAGCTCAGGAGCAGACTGGGCAGGTGGAAGAATGTCTGAAAGTGAACCTGCTGAAAATAAAAACAGAAATGTGCAAGAAGGTAAAGGAGAGGAATTGAACGTGCTCTGAAAAACCCTCCTGTCCCTGCAGAAATCAGTCATTTTTACAGATCACAGCCCAGGCCACATTCCAGCTAGTGAGAAGCCAAAACTCTGCACCTTTCCGTACCCATCTCAGTTCTGACCTGCAGCAATTCAATTCAGTTTCCATTTCCCAGTGCAGATTGGGCTGCCAATGCCTCCTTTACAATTCCAGGCTTCAATCCTTTCTTGATTATGCTTCCTCAGGTTTCTTGTTAGTAATCTGCTTTGGGTTGCTGTCTCCATTGCAGGCTCTCCACGTGCTGGCTGTGGCCAAGCTATGAGCAAGGGCTGTATGAATTACCCCTGTGGCTCTGGCACCTTATTTCAGTTCTGACTGAACTAACCCTGTCATATTGACTTTGTATTTTAGATTAATACAGGTATTTTAATGGCCACAACTATGGTAACCTTTATAAACCAGAACATTTAATCCTCCTCCAGGTACAGTGTTTTTCTCATGAGCCTGGACTTAAAAAGATAATGCACCTTTCAGAAACAATGAGCAGCACGAGTTTTGTCCTCTCTCCTTTGTTTTGAGATGTTCTTGTCATTCCCCTCTCCCCAGGAGGTGCTCAACATGCTGAAAGAAAGCAAAGCAGATATATTTGTTGACCCAGTGCTCCACACAGCCTGTGCCCTGGACATCAAACACCACTGTGCTGCCATTCCACCAGGGAGAGGACGCCGTAAGTGCTTGTGCTTTGCCTGTGTAACCTCTGAGCTGTGAGGGCTTTCATGCTGGGAAGAGAATGCAGCTTAAGTACCAGACCTTTCCACCACTTCTCTGTGGGTGATGAAGTGGAATGGTTGCAGAGGTGGTAGATGCCACTAGAAGGTGGCTATCAAGAAGTCTTTCCTTGTGTCCAAAGTGGGACCAATTCTTCAATCTTGGTACAATATCCTTGCAGATTGAATATTTTATATTCCATCATTCAGGTGATTGGTGACAATTGTCTGTGATCCCAGGTCCAGAATCCTTCTGTAAAATCCCTCCTCAGATATCAATCCTGTTGAAAACAAGCTTTTAATACACACAGGCTGAAGTAGATGGACCAGTTTTTTGGTGAGGTTTCACTCCCACCCTGTGTCAGCTTCACCCAAGATACAGCTTGGTGGTAAACCAGGTGGTTTTCTATCAGTCTGCATCAAGAGTTTCCCTGGAGCTCAAGCTGCTTCTCTTACAGAGGCAAATCAATTTGGTTTCACAAGATTAATTCTTAGCTAATCCCTTGGTCCTTCTTTCTTTATGTCAGTCTTTGTCCATGGTTAGCTTCATTGTTTCAGGACTTTTGACAGCCAAAATTAAACTCAGGTCCTTTGATCCTCCTTTTTTTCTTCTCTGCTTAAATACACCAGTTTTTTCTTTCCCAGAGGCTAGGTAATCTTTACTACATTTTCTAAGTTCACATAGCAGCTAGAGGCTTGGAGACTTTCATTAGCTGTTCCAAGTCCCCTAAGACTGAGTTCACCAGGTTCAAACCACTTGAAACATCATTTATTTAAACATTTCCTAACTCATTCCTTTCCTGTTTGAGGTCAAGCTCCTGCACTTTGTTACTGTTGTATGTTGGATTGTGTGTGTGGCTGTTTGAGGAAAGCTAGTGGGGAAAAAGCTCTGAACTTTCCCATCTTTCTGAGTTTATCTGGCATTAAAAATAGCAACCAAGTATTTTCCTGATCATTATCTGGTTACTAAATGCCTTCCTGAAGTTCTGGATATCCTTTATTTATTCCTGTTTTGTCCTCATTCTTTTGATGTGTGTTCCAAGATGTTTGCACTCAGAAGTCTGCAGCTTAGAGAGGGATCTGCCTCCCAGTGTTTGAACTGACAGTTGTGTTTAAAAAGTCTGGAGTTAGTGTAAAGTTTGCAGCCTGTTTGCTCTGAAGAAAATAACTCTGCACTGCAAGGATCCAATTAGGGATCATTCAAGTAAGGCAGTGTAAGTAGAAAATGCAAAATGTTGTATCAGTGTCTCCTATGAGCCTATAAAAGAGTTGATGAATTAGCCAAGGCTCTCCATGGGCACCCAGAGCATTGTGTTCCCATTTCCTTTGCACAGGACTCTGAAAACTCAGGAAGTTAAATCTTTCCAAAACATTTTGTTGATCAAAAGAAACTCCTAACAAGCCTGAGAAGATATGGTGTGTTGTTGTTTTTTTTTCCTGAGCTGAATTGGATCTTACTTCTCCCTCAAGGGCAGTGACATGGAATTGATGAGTACAGCTCACTGAAGGTGCAAATTTAGAAGCCTTTGTAAGATCACATGAATTGCATTTTGGATATATGCTGTATTTTTGGAGTTCAAAATTCTGTGCACCTCAAACCACAGCATTAAATCTCAAGTCTTAGTGAAATTGCTACCTTCAAAGGGCAGTTAGTCTGCCAGACTGGCTGTTCAGGAAGCTGTGTAACCACCAGTAGAATTTTAGTATGTGTTTCCAGCGGCCTTTCCATGGCATGTTTTGTTTTCTCACACCATCTTCTGCACCCTACAGAAATGTCCTGTTTAATGGAAGCTCTGGAAGACAAGAGGGTGAGGCTGCAGCCTGAGTGCAAGAAACGCCTTAATGATCGTATTGAAATGTGGAGCTATGCTGCCAAGGTGAGTCTCTGCAGGGTTTGGGGGAACTGCTTCCTCCTTCGTTAGCACTGGAGCTTCATGTTGCCTCTGAAAAACTCCCCACTCTCAGGGAGTTCCTGTCACTGACGTTCAACGTGCTGGAAAATTGAAATCTGGTCTTTTTTTAAAAAAACTTGTGTGTCGTGTCTCTCAGTGTCTGGGATGCATTCTGAGCAGTGCAGAGTGAAACTGTCACTGGAACTGTTCTGCACACAGGGCTTGGCCTCCTCTAGAGAAGGTCTGAGGCAAGGAAACAGGGTGAGCACAACTTCCTGTGGTGACACTGTCCTGCTGAGCAGCAGTTCTTCAGATGAGTCCTTGCAGAACTGCTGGTTTGTGGTTCAGGCTGAGCCTGGTGATGGCAGGAGGCAACAGCAGTACCAGAGACTAAACCTGATAAACACTGAGGCTCACGTGGAAACCTAGAGCTGAGGTTGCAAAAGCTTCCTGACTTGTTAGGACATGTTGGAGGTGGGATGTGGAGCACTTAAACAGGTCACAGGGGTGAGAGAGAAAGATTTGAGAGAAAGAGTTGACTTTGTGTCCTGCTGTATGTGTGCCATCAAGCAGGGCACTAGTTCCTGCTCTGAGGGATGAAGGAAAAAGGAGGTGGGAGTTATCTGGACAAGAGGAAATGGACTCAAGTTGCCCAGGGGAGGTTTAAATTAGATATTAGAAGAAATTTCTTTACTGAAAGGGTCATTAAACACTGGCCCAGGCTGCCCAGGGAGGTGGTTGAATCCCCATCCCTGGAGGTGTTTCAGAGCTGTGTAGATGTTATGCTGAGGGACATGGGTTAGCATTGGACTTGGTAGAGCTGGGTTAGTGGTTGGTAGAGCTGGGTTATGGTTGGGCTCAATGATCTTAAAGGTCTTTTCCAACCAGAATGATTCTGTGGAGGTGCAGCTTGGCTCATTTATTCCTTTCTCACCCCCAGGTTGCTCCAGCAGAAGGCTTTTCTGACCTTGCCATGCAAGTTATGACCTCTCCATCCAAGAATTACATCCTGTCAGTCATCACAGTTGGCATCTGTGTACTCTTCCTCATCGGCCTGATGTGTGGACGCATCACCAAGCGGGTGACAAGAGAGCTCAAGGACAGGTAGAGCCTGGATTGCCTGCTGAAGAAATGCCTGCCTAGTGCCCAGTTTTGTACAGCCCTCCTCCTCTGTATAGTCTACCCACCCCTTCTTGTGAGAGGAGAATAAAAACAAAAACAAACAAAAAAAATAATTAGAACAGCAGCAGGTGTTGGCTCAGTTTTCCCATCCTGGATCTCATCCACAGCATCTTCATCCTATGAAAGTTTGTGTGCAACATTGGCAGCCCAGCCAGCAGCTTTGGTTACCCCTTTGTTAGCAGACTCTTGTTGACCTGCCTGTAGACAAGTCTCTGTTGTACTGTTGGAACTGCCTTCACTCTCCAAACCAGACTGATTGTGACCTGCAGCTCAAGGAGTTTTTAAGTCAATTTTTAAAGGAAGACACACTTGACTCTTATGATTTGGTTCCTACTGAAATCTAGTCATCCTCTGTGGCTGGCTGAAGTTGAGGCAGGAAATTAATGGGTAAATTGCATCTTAACACCACAGTTGGCCTTGTTTTGGACATCTTGCTCATCTTCTGTAAAGCATCTTCAGAGCATAGGCTTGGACAACCTGAGGACACCAGTCAGTGGTGTCACCCACCTAGTGAATATCCTGCTTGTGTTACTGTGGATTTTTTTGGCTGCAAAGGTGTCCTCCCTTTCTTCCTCTGCCACTCTAGAATAAAGCACTGACCAGGATCCAGTATTCACGAGCTGTACACCTTGTGTTTGGTAGATGAAAGCAGTGTAGGCACCTAGAGCCTGTCAGTAGTGTCCAGTGCTGCTGCCAGGAGGCACCAAGTGCCCTGATCAGTCACTGGCTGAGCTTTTTTTTCTTAGCAACAATGCAGTAAAAACTCTTTTAACACTCCTTTTGTTTGACCTTGGCTGCTGCTGAGCTGTCACCCTTCTGAATGGACTGTCTGCAGGTGGTGTTGGCAGGTTGGCAGCCCAGTGCTCTTGTCAGGGGTGCAGAAAGCAGCTCAACACTCAACATGCTCTGTCTGCTCAATGGTGACTGGTGGGCTAGTGTGGTGGTTTGTAACTGGCCTGTCTGGGTCTTCAGGGTTTGAAAGGTAGCACTGGAGAGTGTTCTTCCTTTCCAAGGCTACAAGGGGTAGCAGCTGGAACTTTTATGGGATGTTTTACCCAGGTGCTGGTCCAGAAGGCCAAGCACATGTGGATGGGAGGATGGAAGTGTTGTATGAGAGGCAGAAATGTCCAGATCTTTAAGGGAAGTAGTTTTCACATGGTTACCATCAGTGTGTGCACTCACACTGGATGTCCTGACACTCCCAGACCGTGATACTTGCACAGAGAGCCTAAAGGACGTGGTTTAGAAAAGCTGCACTGGTAGTTGTGGCCTCTTCATCATCTTAATTCCTTAAGTCCAAGGGGGCAAGGAGGTCCTAAGCCAGGTGCTGGAACAGTGAGCATGTTGGTGAACTCCAGAGGTAACTGCACAGCAGTTCCTGTGTGCAGTGGGATTAACTCATTTTCTAAATGTGCTCACCTGCCTGTGCTGCTGTGAATTCCCGTGCCTGAAACTGTCCAACTTGGGCTGTTGCTTGAGCCTTGACTTTATTTGCCCGGGTAGTGCCCTGCTGGGGAAGACCTGACACTCAAGTTCTCCACCTTGTTCTCTAGAAGAACAGGGGAGGTGGTTTTGAGTGTGGACCAGCCAGTTCTGGGTGCAGGATGGCAAACACAACGGACTGTTGCTTTTGCTGCGATACAGTCTTAGACTTCCTGTGCTAGTGAGTCCTTCACAAACTCTTCTGGTTTTATGTCCCAAGTACCATGAACACGAGGCAAGCAGTAGGGGATGTCTGAGCCTTGAAGGTTTGGTGGAGAATTGGTGTGTGGTAAGATGGCAGTGAAGTGGTAGAGCAGAAATCAAGCCTGAATTCTCTCTCTCTCACACCCCTTTTCCTGTGGTGCTAAAGGAGCTTCTGGCCCTCTGGTAGTGCCAAGTGGAGCAGAAGAGGAACAGTTTTGTGTCTCTTGAGGTAGCACAGGTGTCTAACATCACAAATGTTAGTTTGGCAGTTGTAGGTGTGTATTGTTCCACTTGACAGAGGGCAGGAATGGCTGCTGTAGAGATGGGTGTGTTGGCAGGGAGGCAGGATCTCTGCAGCCTTTCTTGCTTGGCGCCAATTCTGCTTCTCACAGTGTCTATCAGGTGTCATGAAATTGCCATCAGAGGGCTTTTTTTTTGTTGTTGTTTTTGAACTGTTGCCACTTTCTGGAAAGGCGTTTTGTAACCTGATTAGCTTGAAAAGCCTATTTAGATGGTTTATTGTCTAGAAATAGCATCTTCCACTAAATCCCAAATGACAGTGCAGTGAAAGTTGTAGGTTTGTAGCCATAGTTCTGAATGTAAACCCTGATTAGCTCTGAAGGTGGCTTTACTTTCAGAGATAAGGCTTTCTGGGTTGTTTTTTGGTTTGTTTGTTTTGATTTGGAGGAGGTTAAGGTTGTCTGGTCAGGAGTTGTGTGGCCTGTGGTGGTGTTGGGCAGTGGTGCTGCTGTGCCTGGGAACTCGGTTGCGGTGTGTGTGCTCTGGGATGGTGGCACAGGGGTGTGTCTGGAGGCCCTCTGAAGCAAAAGCAGATCCTAAATACATTTCTTCATGATTCCCTCAGGTGTCCTTTGTCACTGTAAGGGCATGGTCCTGCATTTTAAAGGTGTGATGCTGACAAAGGGCCCAGGCCATTTTGTCATTCATCATGACCCTCTCTTCCTTCACATTTTAAAACGGGGCCTCCTGCCACTGCTGATGACCAGACTAGAAATCTACCAGACCCAGTCTTGAAATGGCCTCCTCCTTTAATACCTAAAAATCTAGAGGTCTCAATAGCACAGAAGCTCAGACAACTACTCTTCCAAAAATAACCTGCTTGTGCTGTTGCCAACGCAACCTCCTGCCTGCAGGCGACCATTTTCTGTTCGGGGGGGGAAAGAAGGAAACGGTTGTAAGAAACACTGCAGTTGCCTTGAACTTGAGGAAGCCTTTTTAACCTCTCTGATCTCATCAGGAGCACTAAAAATAGCTGTGATCAGCCAAGAGAAGAGTCTTGGTGTGACAAAACCTGGGGTGCCCCTTCCTCTTCGTGGCTCTTGGTGGAGAAGTCTGCCCGATGCAAGTCGGGAGGTGGGGTGGTTTTTCTCCTTGTCATCACAAAACCTTCTCTTGGCGAGCTCCTGGGGATGGATGGAAGGGGTAGGTGGCTGGGAGGCAGCAGGGCAGGCAGCTCCCAGTTTCCCTCCTGCTGCTGATGAACGAGTTGTTTCCTAAATGATGGCCCATGTTTGGATGACATGGCTAAGTGGGACCACGCGTGACATGTACCTTGTTACTTCTGCTGGCCCCTTAGTGTTCATCCTTGTTGACCTTAATAAGCTTATTTATTGTTTGCCTAGTGGGTGTGATCTTTTGCTGAGTTTCCACTTGGGATTCTCTTGCCTCACCTGCTGGATGAATTCCTCTGGGTAGGAACAAAATTCCTGGCACTTCAGGTACTGTCCAGCGAGCTGAGGACCCGTGTGTCTGTGTCGCTGGAAAGGCCCTTGTGAAGTTCAAATAGTTCTGTAACAAAACTAAAGCATTTCACCTGGAATCTGACACTTATAAATCCATGCTTCTTGTTCTGAAAGAGTCCACAGTGAAAAATAATAAGAGTGAATGTCTCCAAGATCAGAAAACTGCAGGGTGGGTGTGGAGGGATGGGACGAGCCAGGGGGGATCGCTCGGATCCCGTCACGTCATAGAGAAGCTGTGTTCAAGTTGGATGGTGACTTCTGTTAAAACACAACTTTATCATTTAGTCGAGAGAAGGTTTCGTACCTTTTTTTTTTTTTTTGATTTTTGCTTTATTAGTTTTGTTCTTTTTAAAAAGAAAAGGTTTAGTTTTGAGGTGTGCGAGTGCGTTGAGTGTGAACCCCAGAGCCTTTCGCTTCTGTCCCTATTTAAAACCAGATCTCTGTGCACTCCCACGGCTGCCCTGGTGTTCAGGATGTTCCTCAGGATGAGGCTGAACATCTCAGAGGCCTCTCCCAGGAACTGATCTTGGTGCAGGGTCCTTGCTGGGGCCAGACCTGCCCTGCTCGGAGGGACCCAAACCAGGCTCCACGTGTCCCACCCGCCTCAGGCAGCCCCAGCACATTCCCCTTGTACAGCAGCAGCTGGTTCAACTTTTAGTCTCCGTTGGGTTTTATTTCCAAACGTGACATTAACGAGGCTTTTTTTTGTTGGTTTTGTAAATTGTTTCTGTGTATAAATCCTTGTTTGGGGGTTGTTTTGTTGTTTCTTTTTTTACACGCCCACGCTGTGTAATTTTGAGCTGTTACCGAGATGCTGAACATAATAATGTGCATTGTTTCGTTTTTTTGTTCGGTTTGTTGTTTTTTTTTTTCTTCTTTTCTGTACAGATGAAAACGGGAGAATTTAATAAAAAGAGTCTGCAGGTTTTTATGGGGAGTGATTGATTGATTGACCATGGGGGGGCGGGGCTTGGCTGGGGGACACGCCCCCTTCATTCTTACGGACACGCCTCCCTCTGCTTGTGGCCACGCCCCCTTCTCCCCTTAAGCCACGCCCCCCCGCC